>NW_028324148.1:14448076-14761730 GCF_054372755.1 Phalangium opilio
CCTATAATATAATTAGTTAGATACTTAATTGTTATAGTGCGTTAAATATTTTTCAAAAATGCTTCTATTTAAATAATCGACTAAGCTAGCAAGGTGAAGATTAAACGCAGATTTCGGTAGGTAGCGAAAGACCTACTAAGCGTAATGCCTACACGCACAGGTTCCATCATTTTTAGTGTAACCTAAACTAAGCAGATACCTCGAGCGGAAAAAGAAAGTGCAAAAGCTGTAAGGGATTTCTTTGTCGGGGCATGGGAACCCCTCGCACTGATGACCGTCTTTGCACATGCAGTGACAGGAATGCTCCACTGGAAGTTTTTTAAGTTGTTCGAATTTAGCCGGGGTCATTCCACGAGTCATTTCTGGTACGTGCATGACGCATTCCAACTTCGTTTCCTTCGGGCATTGCATCGTCTCATTTCTACACAGTTTCCACCTATCTTCGGGACATCCTGCGTTTGAGTAAATCATAAATGAAACATGTTGGGAAAGCCAAAATAATTCCTCTCCGAGTCGAGATGACTATCTCCAAAGACTTAACCTAACCTATCATTTCTTAACATAAAAACTTTAGCTAGCAAGTAGGGCTAGGTAATTTTACGTCATTTTGTCTCTTTCCCAGAATTATCCACTGAAGTTGTATTTTAAAATTTATTGTAGCCACAGCTTTATTTTATAAATAATCGGTAAGTCACTAATTTGAAGATAATGTCAAGCTCTACTACGCAAACTGTGATTATTGTGAAAAGAGACAGACACGTCCAGAACAATACCTCTCCGTGACGTTCGTCACTCGGAGAGCTTGTACAACAATTTTAAATCTAAATTTTGACTACAATTATTTTTTTTTGCCAAAATAAATGATCGTCTAACGAATTACAGTAAGATGTACTTACTGTACGGGTTTTTATAGCAGTAGCTAAGCTTGAACAGCACCAGAATGAGAAAGGCACATTTGAAGAGCATTTTCTATCTGAGGTAAAAGATTGAATAATTGTAAAAAAAGACTAAAAACTTGTACCAATAATCAAAGACCCTAGGAGCATTTAAGACTAAAAGGCTTAAGAGGTTATGAAGGAATGCTGGCTTAAAAGGTGGGCATTGTTCAACGATATGTCTCGAAAAGAAATATTAGCGAAACGTCCAAAACCAATAGAACTGGATATCTTAAAAGCGCTTGTCTTGTAAAGTTTTACCGATGATTCAGTAATAACGTTGAAGTTAAATAGATATTTACAAAAGCTGTTGGCAATGGAGTTTCAAATAATTGCCCATGAAACGATGTGGCTATTGCTAAAAAGGACTTCCTCTTCAAGCTAAGCCTTAGGTACTTACCAGTAAAGAGAACTTCTCTTATAGTTCTACTTACCAGCCTCGAGAAGCGATGACGATGAACAGTAGCGGCGAGAGTTTGTCGTTGGTTAGTTGACGAGGAACTTGTGCAGTTGGCAATGGCTTGGCTTACACGTGGTTTTATATGATTCGTTTTGAAATAAAATAGGGGAGACAATAGACATTACGAGACAATGACAAGTACGGTTTAAAGGAACAGTGACGAAAGGTAAATGTTCCAAAATGAACTAAAATTTATTAAATTCAAGTGATTGCTAGGGATATGTTCATTTTAAAGACTGCATCCATCTTGAATAAAGAAAAACTTCAGGAAACAGTTATCTGAAACAAATGTTTCTACGTAATGATCAAGCAACATTGAATAATAACTATAAACTCTTTCACGATGCCTTTAACGAATGTCGTAAAACATAATTTAAATAATATTTTTTTTTTCACCTATTGTTTAGAAGTTGAATTTTTTGGAAATGGTACTTAAATAATATTGCGAATGTGACGCGTGGCTATTTCAAGTGTCTGAAACAATAGGCTCGTTTCACATTATCGTGAACTTGGCGCCTTTGAGACTGTAGTTGTCTAGCCAATGGGGGATTTAACGTTGTTTTATTACTGCTCCAGTGTTTCTTATGTTTCTTCCAATCGCCCAATTGAGATTTGTTATTTTCCCTTGACCAAGCAGACTCCAGAATTAAGTAACTACACTCAATAAGCTCATTTGTGGAATAATCATACTTGAAAATCAATTTTAATCTAAATTAGTTTTATATTTCGTATAGCGGTGATTGACATGTTCTAATTGAATTAAATCAAATTTGGTCCAGATCTCTCTCGAAGTAACCGCAATTGTTATGGCTCACATCTTCCTGTACCTCTCCAAGCGTAGTAGTAGTAGTAGATCAAAAATAGATCACAAAAACTGAGCCCGACCAGCAGGGAAAGAAAAATCTTTTGTTGGATCTTTGGGGCCGACTTCTCTCTGGCACTGACGTTCCACCAAAGACTGAAGGATTGATGCTTAAAGAGGATTATTCGCTTATGGCATTGTTTAATGAAAGAGAAAGCCATTCTTTTCTAATCACTTAGAAATAATTTAATTGATTTTTGATAACACACCAGTTTATTATATTTCAAAATACACCAAATTACAAATGAACGAGTTACTATATACTTTAATAACAATTATACAATAATATAATTATTATTACATTTGTGCTCCCTGTATATTTCTATATATTTCAGCTCAAACAGTGAATGAGGGTTGTAGTATTATTCTACTATCATTTAGTGTTTTTCCCCTTTAAAAATAATTAGGGGGAAACCTTTAATTGTTAAATCAACTGATTCGAAAGATTAAACAAGAAATGTGAAGGGTTATTTTTTCAAGTAATTTTCGCATTTAAAACATTGGTTAAGCGGGAAAGAACATTTCGGTGGGTAGCCCAAAGGCTTGTGGCTACTAATTGTAATACCTACACCCGCAGGTTCCATCATTTTGAGTGTAACCTAAAGCTCTCAGATGCGTCGAGAGCCAAAAATTGCAATAGCTGTAAGGGGCATCTTTGTCGGGGCATGGGAACCCTTTGCACTGATGACCGTCTTTGCACATACAATGACAGGAATGGTCCACTGGATATAGTTTTATTTCATCGTACTTAGCTGAAGTCATGTGTGGGGTCCGTTGTCGTATGTGCATGACGCATTCCAACTTCGTGTCCTTCGGGCATTGCATCGTCTCATTTGTACACTCTCTCCGAATTCTATCGGGACATTCTGCAATGAAGTAAATCAAAAATGAAGCATGTTGGGAAAGCCAAAATAATTTCTCTCCGAGTCGAGACGACTGTCTCCAAAGACCTTATCGGTATTATCTACGTCATTTTATCCTCACTCGTACTCGAAAATTATCTACTGAAGTTGTACCTTAATATTTATTGTAGCCAAAGATTTAATCGGTTAATCACTAATTTGCGCATAATGGACAGATTTCGAGCTCTACTACTAAGCTTAAAACGAAATCAACGACTATTGCAAAAACAGACAGACAGACAGAGGGACATGAATAGAAACGTCTAGACCAGTACTTCTCCGAGACGCGCGTCATTCGGAGAGTTAATTAGCCTGCTTGTGCAATAGTCATAAATTCGACTTTCCAAATTGAACGATAGTCTAAGGAATTCCGGTTATACTTACTGTGCTTGTAGATGGTAGGGTAGATGTTATCATCGCAGTAGCTAAGCATGACCAACATCAGAATGACAAAGGCACACTTGAACAGCATCTTCTATCTGATGTAAAAGATTGAATAATTGGAGGTCTGCAAAACTAAAGCATATTAAAAGACAAAAAATCATTAAGTCATAAAACAATTTGGGTTATTAAAAATGGACATTCACTTCAATCCCCATTCGTTTTTCCTTCCCAGCTTAAACGGACCACCGATTACATCCCCATTGTTCAACGATGTCTCGAAAACGAAATGTTATAGCGAAACGTCACGAGCGTGATAGCCCTGAACATCTTAAAAGCCATCGTCCTGTAAACTTTTACAGATCCTTTAGCAATAACACTCGAGACATCGAAGTTAAAAACATATTTACAATAGTTCTTGGCAATAAACTTTAAAAAATTCTCGCCCATCGTTTAAATGTACATCAAACGATGTTGCTAAAAACGAATTCCTCTTCAAGTTGAGACATAGTTGTAGGTACTTACCAGCCAAGAGAAGCGATGACGATGAACAGTTTAGAAAAGAGAATGTCGTTGGTTAGTTGACGAGCAACTTGTACAGTTGGCAATAGCGTCGCCTACACGCGGTTTTATATGATTCGGTTTGAAATAAAACAGAGGAAGCTGATAGACATTACTAGACAATGACAAGTACGGTTTCAAGGAACAGTGACAAAGTTAAATGTTCCAAAACTAACCTAAAATTTCTCCTTAATTTATTAAATTCCACTGATGGCTAGAAAAATGTTAACTTTTTAAGCCTGCATCCATCTTGAGTAAACAAAAACTTTAAGAAATAGTTATCTGAAATAAAACGTTGTCCCGGAACGATGAAACAGCATTGAATAATAACTAGAAACTCTTTCACGATGCCTTTAATGAATTTCGTAAAACATAATTTAAATAATATTTTTCTTCTCCTATTGTTGAGGAGCTGAATTTTTTGAAAATGGCACTTAAATAATAATGCGAATGTGACGCATGCCTATTTCAAATGTCTGAAACAATAGGCCCGTTTCACATTAACGTGAACTTGGCGCCTTTTAGACTGTAGTTGTCCAGCCAATGGGGGATTTAACGTTGTTGTATTATTGCGCCAGTGTTTCTTTGAAGCGCCCAAGTGAGATTGGTTCTTGATTATACGGTGTACTCTTTTACAAATTCCCTTGACCAATCAGACTACAGAATTACGTCTTTGGACTCAGAAAGGTTTTATCTTTAATTTGTTTTTGATAATTTACCAGTTTATTATATTTCAAAATACATCAAATTATAAACGAGAGATTTACTATATTAACACTTATATAACAAAGTAGTTCCCATTAGGTTTGTGCTCCTGTATATTAATATATATTTCAATTTAAACAGTGCATGAGGGTTGTAGTATTATTCTACTATCATTTAGGTGTTTCCTCCTTTATTATTACTGGGGGGAAATTAATTGTTTGACATTTGAGTGCCTTAAATCAATTGAATCGGCTAGATCATTAACTCTAACATGGAATATGAAGCGTTGTTTTTCGAGACATGGTGCTTTCAAATAATAAGTTAAAAGACAATGTTAAGATGGGGTAGTGCAGGGGGAAAACTGCTATTTAGTGTACCTTCAAAACTTCTTTTTGCATGAGCAGAACCCATCAATAAAAACTTTGTAATCTAGTTTCTCCATGTTCCTCTTATTAAGTTCTTTAGAGCAAAAACTATCGGGTTTATCTTTGTCAAGGCACTGAACCGCTTTGCAATGTTCCCTTTTTTTGCAAACACATATACAGTAATGGTTCTCCGGTTCTACTTCATTTTGGCGTTTTGAACGCACCGGTTCACGCATGATGCATTCCAATTTTGTTTCCTGGGGGCACTGCATCGTTTCATTTGTACACAGTTTCCATGTTTCTTCGCTACAACCTGCGTTGAAGGAAATAATATGAGTAGGGGGAGCCATTGGGTACTATGTACATCCGAGTAACCTCAAAAATACCATGAAAGTTCGCGCAACTACACAGCTTACAACCAAATTACACGAAAAGTAGTACCAAGGTTACTCCCGGTTACTCCACTTAAACTTACCCCTAAAGAATGGGAATTTTTGGCTCAACTATTATATGGTTCTCCACGCGCCCCCGCACGACAGGAAGGGAAGGTAAATTAACGAATGAATTCCATCAATATTCGAGTTACATATACTTACGGTATCTCTCGTCCAAGCAGGAGTGTAGCTTGACCATCGTCAAAAGGACAATGACGTATTTGAACAGCATATTACTCTGATGGAAAAAGAAACCAGATTTTCACCGCTTGTATTTTGGGAAAAATATCCGGCTTGGTTTTATCAGGGATAGATTTAAATATAATAGTAGGAATGGAGAACAGAGTAATGTGGGCGCGCGTCAAAGTCCCGGACCCCCTTCCACGGGACGGGGGGGGGTATGACGGGGCTGTCATAGCGACAGAGGTAAAAACTGGAATTAGGTATTTTTCGCCATCGTCCCGTCAGCAACGTCATCAAAACGTAGTTTAAATGAGCAAATATGATAATTTGAACTTTTCGTTACTGGGTGGTCTATGACTCGGACTGAAGTAAATACTAACCGTTCTCCATTCCTGCTTCTAAAATTAAATCTATCCCTGGTTTATAAATAAGTAAATCTATTATCTTTTGAATTTTACTTTAAACTTCTAATCAGAATTTAATTGCAAATATTACGGAGGTGGTTTGGAATAATTACAAGTGATAAAGTTGTAAAGTTTTAAAAACACTTTTAGAAATAATTATGAAAACACCGAAGTTTAGAGAGAGATTCAAAATGTTTAGCGATACTCTGAACGCTGAGTTGTACAGTACCTACCAGCCTAGAGTAGCGTTGACAAAGAAGCAGTTTCGACGCAAACTGTTGGCTTAGACTCCGCGACACGCGTTTATAAAGGGAACTGTTTGAGTTCAAACGGGTTGAGGGAACGGACGTGTCATGAAAATATGGAGTGCTTCAAAGTGATAATGAAGATAGCAACAAATCGAAACATAAAGTTTCCCTTCTATTCTGTATATTATTTTGTGTGATCACTAAGATTTAAAATAATTTGAACGCCTAGTTAGTTTCATTGAAACACGCCTCTCCTCTATCACGTGGTGCCTGTGACTTATTTTAAATAACTTTTACCCATCCATCACTGCCTTTTTATAGCCACTTTAAGGAATATTAGTTATAACTCAAACTACTTTAATCGTACAATTGTTCAAGTTCGGATTAACTTGATAGTTAAGCGTAACGAGCTTACAACAATAACCTATTCGGATTTCGGAAATAGTGGTCGAACTTCATTCTCACTACAGAGTGTTTTTACAATCTCAATAATTGCCAGATGTGCTTTAAAAAGTTTCAGGTGATATAATTTTTTTTGTTCTAGTATTGTTTACGAGTTTAGTTAATGCGATTATGAAGTAGAACAAGTTGATTGATTTCCATATTGGAGTACACGACCTGGATGTCATTTGGATTGCAGCTGTTCAACCAAGGAGTGTTGTGTCTAGTGCTTGGACTCTCATTCAATCTCCAAAGTTCAATTTTGTTCTTGATTTGAGAACATTCCCTTGAACAATCACGGTATCATACTGCCGAGCCCTGATCCTACTTGAAATTATGTTTTGCTGACCTTTCCATTATTACTTGAACAGAAACCAACACACGGCTAGGGCGGGAAGCCGCCCTCTTTTGGTTATTTTCCTGCCATTAACAGTGTTGGGCACATTTATTTCGATATATCTTTTTACCTATCAAAATATTTTTGTTTTCGCCCCTATCAATTTTTTACCTATCAAAATATTTTGGATTTCGCCCCTATCAATTTTTTACCTATCAAAATATTTTGGATTTCGCCCCTATCAATTTTTTACCTATCAAAATATTTTGGATTTCGCACCTATCAATTTTTTACCTATCAAAATATTTTGGATTTCGCACCTATCAATTTTTTACCTATCAAAATATTTTGGATTTTGCACCTATCAATTTTTTACCTATCAATGATAGGTTTTTACAAGTTCCCGTGATGAAATAGATAACAGAAATAAGGAGAAGGAGCTTAGTTACTAACTTACTACCGCGAAATTTCCGATTAATTTTATGTGTAATTTCTTTTGACTGATCACTAGAATAAATAAACCGATTCGCGGAAACAATCCAATGAATCTGCAGGCTAGCTTCGGAGGGAGAAATACCGTGAAAAGGGACAGCTTCAAAATAACTGAGGAGTTACAGCCTTTCATTTCTTCGGCATATTGTCCATCGCTTGAAACTTTCGTTCACACCGGGAGGGTGGGAACCGTCGGAGGGGTGGCGAGAGTTAGCAGATTCTGGGTTAGAGCCCTGAGACCTAACCGAGGCTTTTTTTTTCAGGCGCATGCGCGATTTTTTTCTCCGGACCGTCGGCCGCTAAAATTTACTCTCGCGTGAGTCGCGACGGCGCGAGTCGTTAGGCTTAGAAATTTGAAACTTGGTTTTCTCTTTCTCTAACGTCAGTGATGACGTACTTGCGCACCGCTGATGCGTAGTAGCTACTAGTCGGCCTCGGGTAGATCTCTCTCCAGACCTACCGGGAAGAGGGAAGGAAGGAATTCACTAAAATTTTATTAAATATATTAGAAATATCATTTTTGCTTTCAAATATTTTTAATAGGTAGCGATACCTATCAAATTAAATTTTCTTAAAAACTAATGAATCAGGAAAAGTATCAAAAAAATTCCTTAGGAATCGGAACTTTCAAACTCAATTTTTCAAGCCTATCATTTATAGGCTGATCTATCACTATCAAAATCGGTCAAATGATAGGTAGATTTTTTTCAACTATCAAATAAAGTATCAGATTCAAAAAAGATATGATAGTGCCCATCACTGGCCATTAATTGGAGACGCCAGACCGAGCCCGAGTTCACTACACGCGTAGAGCCGCTCACATTGCCTCTAGTGGTGCTTTCTGGCATGAGGGAAATACTCCAAGAAGGTGGCCCCGGCCCAATGGTGTTTGCTTTTCTTGTGCTTTGGGACCGCTGGGTTCGCGCCATTTGTCTCTTCCTTGGCAACTCTGGGTGTAATGTACTGGACCAATGAGGTTGTTTGAAAATCCCCGTCATTTGCAGTGACCCAAGTACCAACCCGATGCCTGGCACAACCACAAATGACGTCATCATTAAGGCAGTGTTTTGTAAAGCATATATTATGTATCATATCACTTCTTAATTGGCCTTTTCTTATCGAGGGTTATTTACCAACAAAAAAATATTGAAAGCATGATTTTTACCACGTGACAGTTTATTATATAGGAAGATACATGTGTTTAAGAAAAGTGCGAGTTAACCACATTTCAATCAAATCAAAAACAGTATAATTATTATAAGGAATGTGCACCTTAATTTCCATTAGTATTAATTCACGTGCAGTGCAAGAAGGTTGTAGTATTTTTCTACTATCATTTAGTGTTTTTCCCCCTCTAAATTTACCCATACGACTTGTAACTTTTACAATTGCAAAATCCGTCATTTCCACCGTAACCTATCTTTACCTGATCTCTACTAATTGGATAAGAACAATAGGGGTAAATTTGACCTTTGTACCCGGAGCACTTGAAATCATTGCACTCAGGTTTGTCATGGCACATACAAAGACAGGTGTGCTTCACTGGAAGTTTTTTTATTCTTTCGAATTCCTCATCAGTCATTCTAGGCGCCCTAATTGGGACGTTCATGATGCATTCCAACTTTGTCACCCCCGGACATTTCATTGTCACATTACACTGTTTGTACCTTTCCTCGGGACATTCTGCGTTAGAGAAAAAATCATCCATTAAACATTTTGAGAAAGCCACAATACTAAATCGAAATAATGGTCTCCAAAGACCGAACCTATCCTGTCAGAATGTGGAACCTTTAGTAACTATTGCTAGCCATAATAATACCTCTCTGAGTCGAGACGACTTTCTCCTAAGACCCACCCTTTTTTGTCTTAAAAACTGTTGCTAGCAAGTATAGCTCGGTATTATCTACGTCATTATATCTTTATCTATATTCCGGAATTATCCACTGAAGTTGTTTGTTAAAATTAATTGAAGTCACAACTTTATTTTATAAATAAAGCTCGATTTCCACTCGACCGAAAAACCCAGCGGAAATTACGCCTACTTGTTCAATAATTAAGTTCGACTACCAAAAAAATGCTTTGTCAAAATGAATGATTGTCTAACGAATTCCAGTTAGATGTACTTACTGTACGGATTAGCATCGCTGTAGCCAAGTTTGACCAGCATCAGAATGGCAAAGACCCACTTGAACAGCATTTTCTATCTGATGTAAAAGATTGAATAATTGTAAGTCTGCAAACAAAGGTCAAAAATCAAAGACAGTTGAAGCGTTTAAGACAAAAAATCTAATTGCGCGAACGCGTTAGAGGTTGAAAAAAATGCTGGCTATTAAAAGATGGACATCCACTTCGATCCCCATTTATTTTTCTTTCCCAGCTTAAACTGGCCACCGACTAAATCCCCACTTTTCAACGAAGCCTCGAAAAGATATATTAGTGAAACGTCCAGAATTTGTAGCCCTGAATATCTTAAAAGCCATCGGTTTGTAAACTAACAGATCGTTTAGAAATAATTCCGTAGACATTGAAGTTAAAATATTATTTACAAATGTTTTTGGCAATAAACTTTTAAATAATCGCCCTTTGTATAAATGTACATCAAACATTGTGGCTTAAAACTAATTCCGATTCAAGCTTAGATTTGTAGTTGTACTTACAAGTCAAGAGAAGCGATGACGATGAACAGTTTCGGCTAGAGTTTGTCGTTGGTTAGTTGACGAGGAACTTGTACAGTTGGCAGTAGCTTCACCTTCTCGAGGTTTTATATGCTTCGTTTTGAAGTTTAATAGGGGGAGGCAATAACCATTACTAGACAATGACAAGTACGGTTTCAAGGAACAGTGACCAAGTTAACATATTCCAAAACTGACTTAAAATTTCGTCTTAATTTATTAAATTCGATTGATGGGTAGTAATATCTTAATTTTTAAGACTGCATCTATTTTCAATATACGAAAAATTCAAGAAACAGTTATCTGAAACAAAATGTTATCCCGGAATGATGAAACAGCATTGAAACTCTTTCACGATGCCTTTAACGAAAGTCGTAAAACATAATTTAAATAATATTTTTCATCTCCTATTGTTTAGGACATTTCCTAAACAATAGGAAATTGTACTTCAATGATAATACGAATGTGACTCGTGTCTATTTCAAATGCCTGAAACATTAAGTGCCTTTCACATTAACGTGAACATGGCGCCTTTGAGGCTGTAGTTGACCAGCTAATAAGAGATATATAGTTGTATTATTGCGCCAGTGCTTCTTATGTTTCTTCCAAGCGCCGAATTGATATTTGACCAATCAGACTCAAGAATTACGTCACTGGACTCAATAAGCTTTTTTCTTTAATTGAATTTTGATAGCATACCAGTTTATTATATTTCTTAATAAAAATAATCGAGCCGTTTTTTCGACTCGAGTCGAGCCGAGCTTTTAAAAAGCTCGCTCAGCTCGGCTCGTGAATAGTCCTATACCAACCCGACACCTGGCTCAACCACAAATGACGTCATTAAGGCAGTGTTTTGCAAAGCATATATTATGTATCATATCACTTCTTAATTGGCCTTTTATTGTCAAGCGTAATTTTCCAAAAAGAAGAAAAATATTGAAAGCATGATTTTATTACCACGTGACAGTTTATTATATAAGAAGATACATGAATATAAGAAAAGTGCAAGTTAACCTCACTTCAATCAAATCAAAAACAATATAATTATTATAAAGAATGTGCACCTTGACCAGACCATTAGTATATAATTCAGCTCACACAGTGCAAAGGGGTTGTAGTATTATTTATACTATCATTTAGTGTTTTTCCCCCTCTAAATTTACCCATACGCCTTGCGATCCCTACAATTACAAACTCCTTCATTTCTATTGTAACCTATGCGCTCCTGAAAATTATTTTTCGGATAAGAACAATAGGCGTGAACTAAACTTTTGTGGCGGGAGCAGTCGAACCCAGTGCACTCATATACGTCATGGCATATACAAAGACAGCTGTGGTCCATTGGAAGCTTTTTCGCTTTTTCGTATTCCTCATCAGTCATTCCTTCCCACCTATATGGGAGGTTCACCATGCATTCCAACTTCGTCACCCCCGGGCATTTCATTGTTTGATTACCTTTCCTCGGAACATTCTGCATTAAAGAAAATCATAAATTAAACATGTTGGGTAAGCCAAAATACTAAATCTCCGAGTCGAAATGGCTGTCGCCAAAAACCCACCCTTTCTTAATGTAACAAGACGATCCAAGGTCTCGTAATAGTAGCCTCATCGTACGAGTGAATAGCCCTCTATACCCTACCCTAATGAGTGGATAGCCCCTATATAACCTACCCTAATGAGTGGATAACCCCTCTATACCCTACCCTAATGAGTGGATAACCCCTCTATACCCTACCCTAATGAGTGGATAACCCCTCTATACCCTACCCTAATGAGTGGATAACCCCTCTATACCCTACCCTAATGAGTGGATAACCCCTCTATACCCTACCCTAATGAGTGGATAACCCTTATATACAATACCTTAATGAGTGGATAACCCCTCTATACCCTACCCTAACGAGTGGATAACCCCTTTATACCCTACCCTAATGAGTGGATAACCCCTCTATACCCTACCCTAATGAGTGGGTAACTCTTCATACCTTACCCTAATGAGTACAATGCTTAAATGATTTACCGTGCATAAAATCATAGTGAATAGCCCCTCGATGCCCGACCCTGAACAGTTATAAAATTATTACCCGTATAAATTTACATTTTATTTTTATTTATTTTATCTTTAGCAAAGCTTAAATGATCAAGCGCATAACGCTCATTTAACTTTACAACATAAACTTATGCCAACGCATACTTATTGCATCTTATTAACTTGATAATTTCGACTAACAAAAAATAATGCTTCCCAAAATGAATTATAGTCTAAAGAATTCCAGTTAGGATAGGTATACTTACTGTACGGATTACCATCGCAGTAGCCAAGTTTGACCAGCATCAGAATGGCAAAGACCCAATTGAACAGCATTTTCTATAGATGATTGAATAATTAATAATTATAAGTCTGCAAACTAAAGTCAATAATTAAAGACAGTTGAAGCATTTCAGACAACAAAAAAATTGATTTGCGCGAACGTTTTAGAGATTCTAAAGCAATGCTGGCTATTAAAAGATGGACATCCACTTTTATCCCCATTTATTTTTCTAATCTACAACATCTCCATGGTTCAACGATGTCTCGAAAAGATATGTTAGCGAAACGTCGTCAGCTTGTAGCCCTGAATATTTTAAAAGCGATTGTCTTCAATGTCTTGTGAAGTTTTAGAGATCGTTTGGTAATAACTCTAGAGGCATCGAAGATAATTACAAAGTTTTTGGTTATGCTCTTTTAAAATAAGAATTCCGCTTCAAGCCGACGAGTCTTATGGTGTTGTACTTACCAGCCAAGTGAAGCGATGACGATGAACAGTTTCTGCAAACGTTTGTCATTGGTCAGTTGACGAGGAACTTGTACAGTTAGCAATGGCTCCGCCGTCATGTGTGTTTATATGATTCGTTTTGAAATAAAATAAGGGGAATTGAATAGGCATTACTAGACAATGACAAGTACGGTTTCAAGGAACAGTGACCAAGATAAATTTTCCAAAACTGACCCAAAATTTCTCCTAAATTTCTTAAGTTTGATTGATGGGTGGGAATATCTTCATTTTTAAGACTGCAGCCTTCTTGAATGAAGGAAAACATCAAGAAACAGTTATCTGAAACAAATATTTTCCCAGAATGATGAAACATCCCTGACTGATAAATTGGTACCATTTCACGATACCTTTGAAGAGACACGTAAAACGTAATTTAAATAATATTTTTCATCTCGTATTGTTTACGAAATAATGTTTTTTTGAAATTATTCGAAAATTATGCCAAATTGATGCATTGTCTATTGGAAATATCTGAAATATTAAGCGACAACAAGGCGCCTTTTAGACTGTAGTCATCTCCAATCATGATTATATTTTGCTTTAACACCGTCATCTTTAATTGGCTTTATTTAGAACTATAATTAAATCAAATATAATCTTGGTGTTTTAATTATGATGTTTTGATAATATCTTTTAAAATGGTTTGTTGATAAATAGCTAGAAAATGTTTCACCATAACTTGAACAAGTCATGTACGTCATGGGTTTTTTAATTTTATGTCTTTCACCATAACTTGAACAAGTCTTGTACGTCATGGGTTTTTTAATTTTATGTCTTTCACCGTACCTTTAATGAGTCTTATACAAAATGAGTTTTTAATTTGTTTTTAAGTAAAACGTAGATCGCAAAAACATGTCAAGTGAACATCAAAGCATAATATCTGACATTTTATATTACTCTGCTCGTATTGTTTACCAGATGAATTTTTTTTTAATTATATGAAATTTATGCAAATTTCTGGAATATTAAACGATTTCAGTACGTGAACTAGACTGTAGTTGTCCAGACAATGGGAGATTATACGTTGATGTATTATTTCGCCAGTGTTTCGGCTATTTCTTCCACGAGCCCAAGTGAGATTTTTTCTTGATTTTTGAAACACTCTTGAATAATTTCCCTTGACCAATCAGACTCCAGAAGTCACTAAACTCGGTAAGCTTTTCTCTTCAAAAATCATATTTAATTATAAAATTTAATCTAAATTAGATTTATATTCGGTATGGAGGTGATTGAGATGTTGAAAATAAAATAATGTCAAATAGGGTCGAGATTGGTCAAGAAATAACCCCAATTATTATGGCCGGCATCATCCTCTCGCTCTGAAGTGCGTTACAGTAGATCAAAAATAGGCCAAAAGATTAACGGAGTCAAACTCTCATCTGAAATTGATGGAATAGTGTATCATAAACAGCCTGGTGCTTTAGGTGGCGCTAACATTGAGCCATTTGTCACTTCCATAGTTACTCAAGGTGTAATGAACGGGACCAATGAGGTTGTTTCAATCTTCCCGCTATTTGTGTGAACCACGTACCAACCCGACGTCTATAGCACAACCAATATGACGTCATCATTAAGGCAATGTTTTGCATGTATTTACCTCTTTTCGGTCTTTTTTCGTGTCAACTTGAAAAGCGTTATTTACAAAAACAAGATTGAAAGCTCGATTTTTACCACGTGCCATTTTATTATATAGGAAGATACATGAATATACAAAATACTTCAATTCACACTGTGCAAGAGGGTTGTAGTATTATTTTACTATCATTTAGTGTTTTTCCCTCTAAGACCAATACGTCTTGTAATCTTTACATCTGCATTGCCCATAACCTGAAGGGTAACCTAAATATCTCACGTCACTCGACGGATAACGAACGCAATAGGGGTAAATGTGACCTTTCCGTTGGCACTGGTACCCCCCGCATTCATCGCGTGCCCAGCACAAACAAATACAAGTGGGCTTCCAATTATTCATATGATCCTTGATGCATTCCACCTTAGTTATCCCCGGACATTTCATCGTCTGATTACAGTGTTTCTTCTCGTCTTCGGGGCATTCTGCGTTAGAGTAAATCATAAATAAAACAAGTTTGGTAAGCCAAAATAATACCTCTTCGTGTCGAGACGACTGTCGCCACAAAACTAATCTATACTACATATCAGAACGTGTAAACTTTGAGACTATCGCTAGATTGTAGAGCTCAACATTACCTAAGTCATTTTATATTTATTCTTATTTCAGATATTAGACTGAAATAGTGTGTTTAATCATTGGAATAATACGCAAATTAAGACTATTTTAAAAACAGAGAGCCACATGTTCAAAAACGTCCAGAACAGTTTCTCTCCGTGAAACACGTCCATCGGAGAGTTAATTAAGTGTGCTTGTACAATAATACTAAATCTTATATTCTACAAGAAAAAAATCTATATTTTGCCAAAATGATTGATCGTCAAATAAATTCTAGTTCGAAATACTTACTGTACTTGTTTGCATCGCAAATGCTAAGCGTGACCAGCATCAGAATGACAAAGACCCAATTGAACAGCATTTTCTATATGTTGTAAAAGATTGAATAATTCTATGTTTGGAAACGAAACTCAATAATCAAAGACAGACAATTGTCTTAAGACAAACTTAATTGCCCGAACTCTGTTTTAAAGGTTATAAAACAATGTTGGCTATTGATAGAAGGACATCCACTTCTACCCCGTTTTGTTTTTCTTTCCCAACTTAAACGGACAACCGTCTACATCATTATTGTTCAACGATGTCTCAAGAGGAAATGTTATACCAAACCATCACTGGCTTCTAGCCCTGAATATCTTAAAAGAAATCAATCATCTTGTAAAGTTTTACAGATCCTTCAGCAATAACACTCGAGACATCGAAGTTCAAAAGATATTAACAAAGTTTTTGGCTATGCTTTTCTAAAATACGAATTCCGCTCGAAGCCGACTGACTAGTCTTATGGTTGTATTTACCAGTTTAGAGAAGCGATGGCGATGATCAGTTTCTGCGAACGTTTGTCGTTGGTTTGTTGACGAGGAACTTGAACAGTTGGCAATGGCTCCGCCGTCATGCGTTTTTATATGATTCGTTTTGAATTAAAACAGGGGGTGTGGGTATACATCACTAGACAATGACAAGAAAGTTTGTCGTTGATCAATTGGCGAGGATATTGTACAGTTGGCAATGGCTTCGCCGTCTTGCGTTTTTACGTCATTCATTTTAAATTAAAAAAATACACATCACTAGACAATGAGAAGTACGCTTTAAAGGAACAGTAACGATTTTAAAATGTTCCAAAACTTAATTCAGAACTGACCTGAAATTTCTCCCTACGTATTTAATTACCAGTGATGGTTAGGAATAACTTCATTTTTAAGACTGCGGCCATCTTGAATAAAAACGAAAACGCAAGAATCACCCAGTTTTCTCGCACAATAGGTTGATGAAACAGCGTTGAATTATAATTTGAAGCTCTTTCACGATACCTTTAATGAGTCTCGTACGACGTTAAATTTTAATATGTTTGTACGTAAAACGCAGACCGCAATACCTGTCAAGTGAACGTCAAAACATAATATTTGAAATTTTATATTATTCTGCTCGTATTGTTTACGAGATCAATGTTTTTGAAATTATACGAAATTTATGCAAATGTTTGGAGTATCAATCTCTTTCAGTACGTGAACTAGACTCCCTTAGACTGTAGTTGTCCAGACAATGAGGGGATTAAACGTTGTTTTATTATTCGTAAATGTCTTCGAAGGTCCCAAGTGAGATTTGTTCTTGATTTTGGGACACTCTTGAATAACTTCTTTAGACCAACCAGACTCTGGAGTCTCTAAACTCGGTAAGCTTTTCTCTTCGGCGGTGGAAAAGTCACATTTAATTATAAATTTTAATCTAATTTAGATTTATATTCGGTATATATATAGGTGATTGAGGTGTTGAAAATAAAATAATATCAAATTGGGTCGAGATTGGTCCAGAAATAACTCCAATTATTATGGCCGGCATCTTCCCCTCGGGCTGTAGTGCGTTACAGTAGATCAAAAATAGGCCAAAAGAAAAACAGAGTCCAACTCTTCTGAACTCAATGGAATAGTGTATCGAAATCATAAACACCATGGTGCTTTTGGTGTCTCTTCCATGGTTACTCAGGGTGTAATGTAAGGGACCAATGAGGTTGCTCCAATATCCCCACCGTTTGTAGTGAACCACGTACCAACACGACGTCTATAGCACAACCAATAACGACGTCATCATTAAAAGCGTTATTTACAAAACAAGATTGAAAGCACTATTTTTACCACGTGACAGTTTATTATATAGGAAGATACATGAATTTACAAAGAGTAAGACTTAACCACTCTTCAATCAAATCAAAAAGAAAATAATTGTAATTAAAAACGTGCACACTGTATATACTTCAGCTCAAACAGGTATATCTCAAAATACTCCAATTTACAAACGGTAACAGCATAATGATTGGGCAGATTAATTTAATATATACTTCAGTTCACACAGTGCGAGGGGATTGTAGTATTGTTCTACTATCATTTAGTGTTTTTCCCCTATAAAATAATTAGGGGGAAATTTAATCGTTATAGTGCATTAAATCAACTGAATCAAAATATTATTATTAATTAAGAATTAAGGAATGGTTATTTTTTCTATTTATATCATCGGTCAAGCGGGAAAGGTCAAGATGCACATTTCGGTAGCTAAAGAAAAGGCTTGTGTCTACCCATTGCTAGATCGGCATTCACACCTTCCATCATTGCGATCGTAACCTAATTCATACAAACGAAACGCTAATCCAAAATTGCAAAAGGCAAAAGGAACATTTTTGTCGGGGCACGGGAATCCCTGGCACTGGTGACCGTCTCGGCACATACAATGACAGGAGTGCTCGATTGGAAGTACTTCTTCTACCATTGAAACTAAAGCAGAGCTGTGCTAATTAGCTGACAACTAATTGAATTAGAATTAGCAATTAGGTGAATATTTATGAACTAATTAATTAGCCAATTATCAATTAGACATAGAAACTAATTCAATTCAATTAGAAATTAGGCATTTATTTATCAAACTAATTAATTAGAATTACTAATTTCTAATTAATTACTTGTCTAATTAAGGTAAAAAAGAGACCATAAGTAAACATAAAAGTTTAAAAGTGCCCATGGATTTAGTACTTTGGTAATGCAAAGTTTAATGTTTTAATGCCATTGAAAAACGGGTACGGAAGCCATGAATTATTCTCGAAAAATGAGACAAGCCTCGAACCTTCCGTCATGTTAAAATTTGTCTCTTTTCTTCCTATAATGGACTCCTGAGTAGTAAATACATGCGCACTGCTATTAATTCGAGTAGGTAAAACAGTCGAAATTTCGAAATGGGGCAGTTGCGAACTACGAAATTTTCTACTAGTACTAGTATTCTCTCATGTTTGAGGAGCTGAAAAATTTAGAGTAGCACTAAGGTTTCCTCATCGTTATAATAAGGCTTTTTCATATTCAAATAGATGAATCAAGAGTTAATTCCTCGATTTTTTTACAACAAATTGGCGTAAAAGATTAATTGAAAATTCAATTGGCTAATTAGTTAATCCTAAATCTAATTAAATTTTAATTAGATAATTACCTTTCCTATTCATACTAATTAATTAGAATTACTTCTCAATTAGCACTAAGGTAATTTAAATTCAATTACCATTTTCAATTAGTAAGTTTTGCTAATTAATTAGAAATTCAATTAGCAAACTAATTAATTAGCACAGCTCTGAACTAAAGTATCCTTATATCGAAGACGTGGTGCGTGAAAGACGCATTGCAACTTGGTTTCCTTCGGGCATGTCACCTCCTCTCTACAGAGTTTCATCCTGTCCTCGGGACATTCTGCGTTAGAGTAAATCATAATTAAAACAAGTTGGGAAAACCAAAATATCACCTCTCCGAGTCGAGACGACTTTTCAAAGACCTAACCTATCCTATTAGAACGTGGAAACTTCTAAACTATTGCAACAATTAGAGATCTATCAGCGTCCTTTTTTCTATATCCGTTATCTGAAGTTTTATGGTAAAATTTATTGTAGCCATAATTTTAATTTATAAATAATTGGTTAATACTAATGGATTGATAATGCCGAGCTCTACTAGCAATGATAATACACAAACTGAGACTATTGTAAAAACAGACACATGGACAGAACACTACCTATCCATGATGTACGGTACTCCTAGAGATAATTATGTATACTCCCAATGAAAAGAAACTCATTGGATGGAAATCCCATTCGCTATAATTTCCAGTCAACAGACGAACCATCTCAATGATCAGAAATTCATTTAAAGAAAACGGTCCATATGAACAGAAACCCGATTTATTGTACCAGAAGTTCATTAAATTAGCCTAGGAAGTGAACAATTACAATGGCTGGTATAGCGTACGTCTCTGCTGGGATAAAAACTCCTTCTAGCTCCATGGATAGGGGGTTAAATTTTCCCCCTTTCCTAACACAGTTAGAAATCTCGAGCTCCTCTCTCGAAGTCTTTCTTGACGTGAGCGGAGCGTGACTTCTTCAGCCCATGAACGCTGGATTAGATAGGGTAGATTGTTTGCATTATAAAAAATTAAAAAAAGGAAAGGCCACGGTTGTTAAAGGGAGGGTGAAGTAGAAAATCAAGTGGTTTTTTTATCGATTCTTCTACTAATTATAAAAAGGCAAGGGGTTACGCGATTGGTCGGACGTCCTTATTTAAAATTATCCTTTAAATCTGAACCTTATTTGAATTTTAAAATCACTCGGAAGTATTTCCTGAATGTTTGGCTGTGCGGACTGGTCTTGTAATTAGTAGAAGAATCGATAAAAAATCACTTGATTTTCTACTTCACCCTCCCTTTAAATAGTTTTTTTTTTCAATAGGTTTATGAAGAGTCATAAAAAAACTGAATGACCTTGACTGTTCCAAAATTCACACCCGCATCCCTTCTCCTATGCTAAAGAGAGCTCGGTTTTACAGTGGAAGGGGCGTTTTCGGCCAATAGTTTTTTCTCTCTCGATAGGGCAAATTTTGGCGTACGAGTCGCACTTAAACCGGAGATCTGAGAAAAATTACCTCGAGGTGGCGAAGGTGTCGCCCTTCTTCATTATTGCTACACAAGAGAGGGGAGTCCCAAACCCCGCTTTTGGTTACTTCCTAGGCTAATTTAATGGACTTCTGATTGTACTAATTTTAAGTAGGCATGTCTAATCACCACTATACCGTTTTAGGGCTAAAGAGTTGCAATTCAGAGACACGTGTTCAACCCCCAATTAATTAGTTTTCACCTTTTGCAATATATTGGCCCTAATAATTAGTTGATACCTTTCACAAAATATATGCCCAAACATGCCTTTGCTAATTTTCTCTTGACCGTTCTTTGTAAGCCTCGTTCAGGCACAATGAAAACAAAGCCTTGGGCTGGTGCTACTTTTGTACTTCTGTTCAATCGGAATTAATTTCTGCTCATTGGGACCCATTTGCTTTTTATTTTCGTTGAATTGGATTTCTACCGTACGGGACAACAGTGTTAATTAAGCCTCCGTGACCAATAATTGCAAATCTTAAATTTGCCAACGAGAACGTTTTTGACAAAAAATGCGTGATCGCCTAAGTATATCGTTGATGTACTTACTAAACGGGTGTTCAACGCAGTAGCTAAGTTTGACCAGCATCAGAATGACAAAGACACACTTGATCAGCATTTTCTATCTGATGTAAAAGGTTGAATAAATTGTAAGTCTGCAAACAATAGTAAAAAATCAAAAACAAAAGATTCATTGCGCGAATGGTTTTAAGATTATAAAACAATATTGGCTATTAAAAGATGGACCTCCACTTGAATCCCCAATTGTTTCTGCTATCCCAACTTAAACGGACCACCGACCACATTCCCATTGTTCAACGATGTCTTGTTACACTTTTAAAATATGAATTCAGCTACAAGCCGAGTCTTATGGTTGTACTTACCAGTCTAGAGAAACGATGACGATGAACAGTTTCGGAGAGAGTTTGTCGTCGGTCAGTTGACATGGAACTTGTAGTGTTGGCAATGGCTCCGCCGTCATGCGTTCTTATGTCATTCTTTTTGAAATAAAATAGGGGGAATTGAATATACATTAATAGACAATGACAAGTACGGTTTCAAGGAACAGTGACCAAGTTAAATATTTCAAAACTAATCTAAAATTTATTAATTTTTTAAATTCGAGTGATTGCTAAGGATATGTTCATTTTTAAGACTGTAGCCATCTCAAATAAACGAAAACGCAAGAAAAAACGGTTATCTAAAACAAAAGGCTTTCACAGAATGATTAAACTGCATTGAATATTAAGTGGAAACAATTTCACGATCCCTTTAATGAGTCTCGTAAAACCTCATTTAAATATTAATTTGTTCTCGCATTGTTTTCAAAGTGTGACGTATGCCTTTCTCAAATGTCTGAACCATTAAGCGCCTACAGTACTTGATAGAGGCGCCCCTTAGACTATGGTTGTAAAGTCAGTCGAAGGGAGATTTAACATTGTGTATTATTAGCACCAGTACATTGGCTATTTCTTCCAAGCGCCCAAGTGAGATTTCTTCTTAATTCTTAAAACACCATAAGGTACTTCTTGATGAATTCTCTTGATCAAAAAGACTCCAAAAGGCATTGGACTTGAAAAGTATTTCTCTTCGACGGTGGGAAAGTGTTTCAATATCGATTTGCCTTAACTATTAATGAAAGTGATCTCTAAGACTAACTATATTTAGCACAGTCATCTTAATTTGGCTTTCTTCGGAACAGTAATTGAAACAATCTGGGAAAGTACTTACTTAAACTTTATGATATTTTGATAATATCTTCTAAAAAATCTTGTTGACAAGTAACTAGAAACCGTTTCACCATCCCTTGAACGACTCTTGTGAGTCATGGTTTTTTAAAGTTTATGCCTTTGACGTGGACTTCAATAACTATTAAGTGTTAACAGATCATAAAGAATTATTTGAAATATTATATTATTCTTCCATTAAATTTTACGAGATTGTTTTTGTAAAACCATTCGAATTTCGAAGTTTATACGAATGCGACGATGTGGCGCAAGTTATGATTTCTAGAAGATTAAGTACATGATTTTTGCCACGTGACAGTTTATTATATATGAAGATACAGGAATTTACAAAGAGTGCAAGTTAATCAAACTTCAATCAAGTCAAAAACAATATAATTATTACAAAGAATGTGCACCCTGTCTATTAGTATATAATTCAGATCATACAGTGCAAGAGGGTTGTAGTATCATTTAGTGTTTTCCCCCTTAGTTATTTCCCATAAGTTATTTTGTGATCTTTACATACGCAACTTCCATGAGATAAAGTGTAACCTATATATCTCACATAACTCGAGGGCCAAAAAACGCAATAAGGGTAAATGTAACCACCGCGTGAGGGGCACTTGAACCCCGCGCATTCATTACGTTCTAAGCACACGCAAATACAGGTGGGCTTCCATTTACTCCAGGGATCCCTGATGCAATCCACCTTCGTTATCCCCGGACATGTCATCGTATTATTACAGAGTTTCTTCTCTTCTTCGGGGCATCCTGCGTTAGATTAAATAATAGAAAAACAAGTTGAGTAAGCCAAAATAATACCTCTCTGAGTCTAGAGTTCGGATTAGGGTCTCCAAAGACCTACCCTGTCCTGTCAGAACGTTGGAACTTAAGAAAACTATCGCTAGCAAGTAAAGATCGGTATTATCCAAGTTATTTTATCTTTATTCCAGAATTATCCACTAAACGTTTTTGTACCCACAACTTTATTTCTATAAATAATCGGCTAATCACTAATTTGAGGAGAGTTAATGCCGAGTCGTTCTAGTTAGATTAATACGAGAACTGCGACTATTGTTAAAACACCCAGACAGACAGACACATGGACAGAACCGTTCGGAACAAAACCTCTCCGTGACATACGTCACTCGGAGAGATAACTAAGCCTGCTTGTGAAGTAAATATTAATCTTGAATTCGGCTACAAAAATTTATGTTTTGCCAAAATTAATGATTGTCTAACGAGTTCTAGTTTTTATTATTATTATTTTTATTATTATTATTATTATTATTTACTTACTGTACTCGTCTGCGTCGCAGAAGCTAAGCTTGAACAGCATCAGAATGACAAAAGACCCACTTGAATAGCATTTTCTATCTTGTGTCAAAGATGGAATAATTGTAAGACTGCAAACTAAAACCAATAATCAAAAACAAAAAATAATTGCGTAAACGCTCAAGAGGTACAAAACAATGTAGTCTATTTGAAGATTAAAATCCACTTCAATCCCCAATTGTTTTTCCTTCCTAGCTAAACGGTCCACCGACTAAATCCCCATTGTTCAACGATGTCTCGAAAAGAAAAGTTATCGAAACATCACGAGCTTGTAGCCCTGATTTTCTTAAAAGCTATCGTATTGCGAAGTTTTAGAGACAATTCAGCATTAACTTTCGAGACATCGAAGTTCCAAAAATATTTACAAATATTTTTCCAACACACTTTCAAAATATGAATTCCACTACAAACCGAGTCTTACCCGTTAAGAGAAGCGATGACGATGAACAGTTTCGGCGAGAGTTTCTTGTTGGTTAGTTGACAATAAAGTAGGCAATAGCGCCACCGACATACGTTTATAAAGGATACTTTTTGATTTAAATAACGATGCCATGTAATATATTTGACAAGATGACAAGACAGTGCAGTCAAGTTCAAAGGGATATTGAACTAAGTACATATTCACTTGCCTTACTACTAATGAAAATGATCTCTAAGTCTAACTATATTTTAACACCCGCCATTTTAAAATTACAACGGAACTATAATTGAAACTAATTTGATTTTGTAGATGTTAAACTTCATAACTAAACATCATGTTCTTTGATAATATTTTGTTACATCTCTAGCTAAAAATAAATAACTAGAGATTGTTTCACCATCCCTTTAACGAGCCTTGTAAGTCATGGGTTTTTAAAGTTTATGCTTGCAATAACTTTTAAGTATAGGCATGTCGTAAAGTAATATTTGAAATTTTATTATATTATTCTTCCATTATAGTTTACGGGTTAATTTTATTTGAGCGAATTCGACGTGGCACACTTAAGTTTTAATGTTTGGAAGATTAATGCTTTTTGTCTGAACTTGGCGTGCCTTTTACTGCGGCTGGCAGACAAATGGCCCGGGAGTTTCACTTTGTGTATTATTCCTCTTGTGGTTCGGCCAAGTGACCATGCAAGTTTGATTTGTTTTCTATTTCGTAACACTGTACGCTACCATTAGGTGAACTCCCTTGAAATTATGTGAATCATGCGCCTTCCTAACCCAAAATACAAGAACCACGAGTAATGTCACCATTAGAGGCCTGCAAAGGCTTAGGGAGAAGTGTAGCGCTAACGCCTGGAAAATTTATCCAAGAAAACGGCCTTCCCCGCCTCTGGTGTTTGCCTCAATTCTGTAATTAATGATATGGTCTAATGATATCATGAGAACCCTTGTGCTGTCATGGTATGGCTAATCTGGGTGTAATCAAAAGTGGATGAGAGGAAAAGTATGAAAACGGCCAAAAGTCGCGAGTCATCAGAGTTTCGCCGTAGTTGACCGTTTTATTGGCGTAGCTATACTCGGCCTGTTCACTCACTCCCTTAAAATAGGTCTTGTGTTAATTCGCGGTTACGCGGTTACCGTCGTCTGCTATTGTGTATTTGTGTTTGTAGTCAGGACAGAGTAGCTGGTAATGTTTTAAAAGGTATTTGTAGGTATAATATGGATTTAAGTAAGGTTATCGAAGCAATAGAAGAGCACATAAAACTAGATACGTTTAAAACAAATCTCGGTAATTTAGCTATGGCGCGAGCAGCTTGCGTCGTGATGCGCGTGATCGAGGGGGCTATGGTTAAACCAAGGAGCATAAATGTCTGAAGTACTTTCAGTCGCGAGTTTGCAAGTCCATCAGTCACTAGTAAACTAAATAGTTATGGGCGAAACTTTCATGTCCGCGTTTTTTAACACAGGCTCTATGGCCATTGTCATACTTTCCCTCTCATCCACATTTGGTGTAATGCAGATTCGAAAATATCGAAGGTAGATGTTCCAAACGGGCACAAGCGGCAAACCGGAAGTCTATTTATTTTGAACAGCGTGGGAAATAAGGCGGTGGCACAGGGCAAATGACCAGTTTAAAAATTAAATCGGAGGGGGGTCAGTGGTCCACGGGATCACTAAGAAAATTCAAGGGTGACCAGAGTCCAGACAGTAAGCCAAATATTTTAATTATCCATCCACTTCTTTATTTTAGCAGACGACGTGCCCTGGCTAGTGGTCATGGACCAGTTTATTTATTCTAGGCCAGGGGGTCGCTGGCCTAATGTCCAGTTAAAAAAATCCTTATGCCCCACCCTGATTTTGAAACGTCATCACGTCACCCGGTGTTCCAATGCTTCCTCTCTCTCGTCTGCTCTAGCAGATCTACTCGAGTGTTCTTAGATAAAACGTCAGACGCGTGTTTACGTGAAAATAGTATTTATGATCGCTGAAGGTATTAATTTTAATGTAAGATATTTTTTTCATTAAGAAATAACGGAAAATTTGTCTTTGAAGATATGTCTCCTGGTAAGTTATTTTTCAAATTTAACAATGAAAATTTCAATATTGCCCTAAGCCTTGGTTCTAAAAATAGCTTATTAAGCTTTTGCGATAATAAGAGAGATGGCGCCGTATGAGGTATTTCTTTTCTGTTTGACTTACCTAAAAATAATTTTGAGATGAGAGGGGGGGGGGTTAAATATCGTAACAACTAGATATAATGACAATGGATTACTACTGAGATCTGTCTGTGGCCTTTGTACTTAGATACTTTAAATAATGCTTGGTGTAATGTACGGGACCAAAGAGATTGTTTGAATCTTTCCGCCATTTGTATTGACCCACGGTAACAACCCAACACCGAGTACAACCACGAATGGCTTCATCATTAAGGTCTTTTCTTATCAGCTTGAAAAGCGCTAATTACGAAAAAAAAATTGAAAGCATGATTTTTACCACGTGACAGTTTATTATATAGGAAGATATGTGAAATTACAAAGATTGCGAGTTAACCACGCTTCAATCATTTCCAAAACAATTATTTATAATTAATGATGTGCAAATTGTCCATTATTACATACTTCAGCTCACACAGTGCAAGGGGGTTGTAGTATTATTCTACTATCATTTAGTGTTTTTCCCCCTACAAAATAATTAGGGGGAAACTTAATTGTTATAGTGCATTAAATCAACTGAATCGAAAGATTAATATTAAAAAAGAAATATGAATGGGTTGTTCTTTTCCAAGACATTTTTGTATTTAAATCATCGGTTAAGCGGGAAAGGTCAAGTTTAAAAGGACATTTCGGTAGGTAGCCAAAGGGCTCTGGCTACCAATCCGAAGATCTACAAATGCAGTATCCCTGATTTTCATCGTAACCTAAACTCATCATTTCGGCGCTACGACCAGTGCAAGCGGTGTAAGGTTCACTTTTGTCAGGGCAAGGGAAACCCTTGCACCGATCACCGTGTTTGCAAATACAAAGACAGTTGTGCTTCATTATAGGTTTCTTTGCATGCTCTTTTTCCATAGTTTCACGATCTAGTTCCATGATGCATTCTAACTTCGTTCCCTCCGGGCATTGCACCGTCTCATTTGTACAGAGTTTCCTTTTGTCTTCGGGGCATTCTGCGTTAGGGTAAATTATAAATGAAACAAGTTGGAAAAGCTGAAATGATGCCTCTCCGAGTCGAGACGACTGTCTCCAAAGTTCAAACCCAGGGGTGACCAACTTGGTCGTCTAAAGCGCCGTTCGAACAACGTCGTGGGCAGCGAGTTTCGAATTTAACATAGCCCCGAAACTATTAACATAACCACTTTTTTAATTTAAATTTCAATGCTGCACAAAGCGCAATAATAACCTTTCCAAGTTGTTGAGACTTAAAGGGAGGGTGAAGTAGAAAATCAAGTGTTTTTTTATCAATTCTTCTACTAATTACAAGACCAGTCTGCATAGTGAAACATTCAGGAAATACTTCCGAATGATTTTAAAATTCAAATTATGCTCAGTTTAAGGATCATTTTAAATAAGGACTTCCGACCAATCGCGTAACACCCTGCCTTTTTATTAACAAAATCCGCGTGGCACGTTCCGTGCCGAATGAATTTTATCATGTGATTTAATAAAGTTTTCGCGCGAAGTGGCAATCGTGGCACGAGACATGGAGCGTGCCACGAGAATTTTCTTAACAGGAAGGCAGGGTCTTACGCGATTGGTCGGAGGTCCTTATTTAAAATTATCCTTAAAATCTGAACCTAATTTGAATTTTAAAATCATTCGGAAGAATTTCCTAAGTGATTTACGTCACTCGCAGATAAAATTAAGTCTGCTTGCGCAGTAATTGTAAATCTAAAATTCGACTGAACTACGAAAAAATTATGTTTGACCAAAATCAATGATCGTCTAACGAATTCCAGTATACTTACTGTAATTCATGGAATAATCATAGCCGTAAGGGTCTCCAAAGCCATAAGGGTCTCCAAAGCCGTCAGGGCCTCCAAAGCCGACACTGTTTCCATCGCAGTAGCTAAGCTTGACCAGCATCAGAATGACAAAGACCCATTTGAACAGCATTGTCTATCTGATGTAAAAGATTGAATAATTGTGAGTCTGCAAACTTGAACCTATGATCAAAGACAAAGAAATTAGTTTCGCAAATGGTTTTAAGGTTTTTAAAAAATGCTGGCTATTTAAAGATGAACATCCCAATTTTTTCCCCTTGTCCAGCTATCCCCATTGTTCAAGGATGTTTCGAAAATAAATTTTAGTGAGCTTGTAGCCAGGAATACTTCAAAAGCGAACTTCTTGTAAAGCTTTAGAGATCCCTTACTAATAACTCTTGGGACATCGAAGTTAGAATGATATTTACAAAGTTTTTGTCAAATGCTTTTCTAAATTGTGAATTCCGCTTCAAGCCGAGTCTTATGGTTGTACTTACCAGTCTAGAGAAGCGATGGCGATGAACAGTTTCGGAGAGAGAGTTTGTCGTTGGTTAGTTGACGAGGAACTTGTACAGTTGGCAATGGCTCCGCCGTCATTCGTTTTTATGTGATTCGTTTTTAATTAAAAAAGGGGGAATGGGATAGACATCACTACACAATGAGAAGTACGGTTTAAAGGAACAGTGACAAATTTAAATATTCGAAAACTAAATTCAGAACAGCTGACCTGAAATTTCTTCTCACGTTTTTGATTCCAATTGATGGGTAGAAATAACTTTCTTTTTAATTCTGCAGCCATCTTGAATAAACGAAAACGCAAGAATCACCCAGTTTTCTCGCACAATAGGGTTTTTCACGGTAAGATGAAACAGCATTATAAATTGAAGCTCTTTCATGATACCTTTAAAGAGTCTCGTACGACGTTAAATTTTAATATGTTTATACGTAAAACGCAGACCGCAATACCTGTCAAGTGAACGTCAAAACATAATATTTGAAATTTTATATTATTCTGCTCGTATTGTTTACGAGATTATTTTTTTTAAATTATTCGAAATTTATGCAAATGTCTCAAATATGAATCTCTTTTAGTACGTGAACTAGACTCCCCTTAGACTGTAGTTGTCCAGACAATGAATGATTTAACGTTGTTGTATTTTTCGTATATTTCTTCGAAGCGCCCAAGTGAGATTTGTTCTTGATTTTTGGGACACTCTTGAATAACTTCTTTAGACCAATCGGACTCTGGAGTCACTAATAAACTCGATGAGCTTTTCTCTTCGGCGGTGGAAAAATCATATTTAATTAGAAATTTTAATCTAATTTAGATTTATATTCGGTATGGAGGTGATTGAGATGTTCAAAATAAAATAATATCATATAGGGCCGAGATTTGTCCAGAAATAACCCCAATTATTATGTCTGGCATCTTCCCCTCGCTCTGTAGTGTGTTACAGTTGATCAAAAATAGGCCAACAGAAAAACGGAGTCAAACTCTCATCTGAAATTGATGGAATAGTGTATTGAAATCATAAACAGCCTGGTGCTTTAGGTGACGCTAACATTATTGAGCCATTTGTCACTTCCATGGTTACTCAGGGTGTATTGTACGGGACCAATGAGGTTGTTTCAATCTCCCCGCCATTTGTAGTGAACCACGTACCAACCCGACGTCTATAGCACAACCAATATGACGTCATCATTAAGGCAATGTTTGCATGTATTTATCGCTTCTCGACCTTGTCAACTTGAAAAGCGTTATTTCCCAAATAAAAATTGAAAGCACTATTTTTTACCACGTGACAGTGCATTATATAAGAAGATACATGTGTTTAAAAAGAGTGTGAGTTAACCAAACTTCAATCAAATCAAAAACAATATAATTATTATGAAGAATGTGCACCTTGTCCATTAGTATATAATTCAGGTCACACAGTGCAAGGGGGTGGTAGTATTATTCTACTATCATTTAGTGTTTTTCCCTCTAAATTTACCCATACGCCTTGCGATCCCTACAATTACAAACGCCTTCATTTCTATTGTAACCTATCCGCTCCTGAAAATTACAAAGACAGCTGTGGTCCATTGGAAGCTTTTTCGCTTTTTCGTATTCCTCATCAGTCATTCCTTCCCACCTATATGGGAGGTTCACCATGCATTCCAACTTCGTCACCCCCGGGCATTTCATTGTTTGATTACACTGTTTGTACCTTTCCTCGGAACATTCTGCATTAAAGAAAATCATAAATTAAACATGTTGGGTAAGCCAAAATACTAAATCTCCGAGTCGTAATGACTGTCGCCAAAGACCTACCCTTTCTTAACGTAACAAGACGACCCAAGGGCTCGTAATAGTAGCCACATCGTACGAGTGAATAGCCCTCTATACCCTACCATAATGAGTGGATAACCGTTCTGTACCTTACCCTAATGAGTACAACGCGTAAATGATTTACCGTGCATAAAATCAGAGTGAGTAGCCCCTCGATGCCCTACCCTAAACAGTGATAAAATTATTACCCGTTTAAATTTACTTATGCTGTAATTGTAATATTTTAGTGATTATCCTCTCGATGAGTTACCCTTAGCAATGCTAAAATGATCAAACGCGTAACGCTCATTTAACTTTACAACATAAACTTATGCCAACGCATACTTATCGCGTCTTATTAATTTAATAGTTTTAGTGATTACCCCCTCGATTAGTCTAGAACATAGACGTAAATTTTTAACATGAACGTATGCCCAGAAGCGTTTGAAAGAGAAAGAATTCGGTAAAACACCCAACTTGAGTTCTTTCTTTGTGTAAAGAAAGTTTGGATTCTTAGAAAAGTCATGGCTTACAGTTTGAGAAATTTTAAAGAGAGAATGAAATTTCTCGTTTTAGGTAAGGCAATTAGATAAATTTGTGTGTTCATAAAAGACTACAGATATTACTATTTGTTCATTAATATCTTTGAAAATCAAAAATCCATCTTTTCACTCTCCCTTTAAAAAGACGAACGATACTTCTTCTTCTTCAGACTAAGTCAAACTAATACCCCCATCGTTAGATGTATATCAAACGATGTGGCTAAAAACTGTTACTAACAAGAAGAGTTCGGTCATTTTACATTTATCCGTACTCTAGCATTATCCACTGAAGTTGTACTTGAAAATTTATTGCACTCGCAACTTCTTTTTATGAATAATCGGTAATAATGCTGAGCTCTACTTGTAAAATTAATACTAATCTACGACCTTTGTAAAAACAGACAGACACATGGACAGAACGTCCAGAACAATACCTCTCCGTGACGTAGGTCATTCGGAGAGTTAATTGAGCTTGCTTGAATTATTATCTAACGAATTCCAGTTAGATACTTACTGTACTCGTTTGCATCGCAGTAGCTAAGTTTGACCAGCATCAGAATGGCAAAGACCCACTTGAACAGCATTTCTATCTGATGTAAAAGATTGAATAATTGTAAGTCTGCAAACAAAGGTCAAAAATCAAAGACAGTTGAAGCGTTTAAGACAAAAAATCTAATTGCGCGAACGCGTTAGAGGTTGAAAAAAATGCTGGCTATTAAAAGATGGACATCCACTTCGATCCCCATTTATTTTTCTTTCCCAGCTTAAACTGACCACCGACTAAATCCCCACTTTTCAACGAAGCCTCGAAAAGATATATTAGTGAAACGTCCAGAATTTGTAGCCCTGAATATCTTAAAAGCCATCGGTTTGTAAACTAACAGATCGTTTAGAAATAATTCCGTAGACATTGAAGTTAAAATATTATTTACAAATGTTTTTGGCAATAAACTTTTATAAATAATCGCCCTTTGTATAAATGTACATCAAACATTGTGGCTTAAAACTAATTCCGGTTCAAGCTTAGATTTGTAGTTGTACTTACAAGTCAAGAGAAGCGATGACGATGAACAGTTTCGGCTAGAGTTTGTCGTTGGTCAGTTGAAGAGGAACTTGTACAGTTGGCAGTAGCTCAGCCTACTCGAGGTTTTATATGCTTCGTTTTGAAATAAAATAAGGGGAATGGAATAGACATTACTAGACAATGACAAGTACGGTTTCAAGGAACAGTGACCAAGATAAATATTCAAAAACTAACCTAAAATTCCTCCTTAATTTATTAAATTCTATTCATAAGTAGAAATATCTTAATTTTTAAGACTGCATCCATCTTGAATAAAGGAAAACTTCAAGAAACAGTCATCTGAAACAAAATGTTATCCCGGAATGATGAAACAGCTTTGAAACTCTTTCACGATGCCTTTAACGAAAGTCGTAAAACATAATTTATATAATATTTTTCATCTCCTATTGTTTAGGACATTTCCTAAACAATAGGAAATTGTACTTCAATAATAATGCGAATGTGACTCGTGTCTATTTCAAATGCCTGAAACATTAAGTGCCTTTCACATTAACGTGAACATGGCGCCTTTGAGGCTGTAGTTGACCAGCCAATAAGAGATATATAGTTGTATTATTGCGCCAGTGTTTCTTATATTTCTTCCAAGCGCCGAATTGAGATTTTACCAATCAGACTCAAGAATTACGTCACTGAACTCAATAAGCTATTTCTTTAATTGAATTTTGATAACATCAGTTTATTATATTTCTTAATAAAAATATTCGAGCCGTTTTTTCGACTCGAGTCGAGCCGCGAATAGTCCTATACCAACCCGACGCCTGGCAAAGCCACAGATGACGTCATCATTAAGGCAGTGTTTTGCTATCGCTTCTCGGCCTTTTATTGTCAAGCGTTATTTCCCAAATAAAATTTTAAAGCATATTTTTTACCACGTGACAGTTTATTATATAGGAAGATACATGAATATAAGAAAAGTGCAAGTTAGCCACACTTCAATCAAATCAAAAACAATATAATTATTATAAAGAATGTGCACCTTGTCCATTAATATACAGTGTGGAAAAGATCAGAGTGCCCAAATTTTTCGGACATTTTATGAAAAAAAAACGCGAGATCAATGAGGAAATTAATTGTAGTACATTTTCCAGACTCATGGAAATTTAATGAAAGAATTCTCTGGCATCCACTAAACAAATCGTTCATGTAGTTTCAAATAATCACAAAAATGCGAAATTTTAATAAATCAATACAATAATGTTAATGAAAAATTTGCTTTTTATCATAAATGTTGCAAGATTAATCCTGCAACAAACAGGAAATTAATGTCCTTCTAACGACAACAAAAAAACACCTACTGCCATGAAAGGCAGAACTGTTGCGGCTGTTAACAAGGGTCAATGTGCATTAAGGGTTATTTTTTAGATTTGTGGCCTCTAGGCCGTAAATACGAGGTTATCTTACGGTAGTTTACTTCGGAAGTGTGCCCCACCTACGAATTAAATTAGCTTCGTTCTTCGTTATGATGGCGCGTTTTACTAATCGCGAAAAGTTCGATATGATTTACGTTATGGGTGAATGCCGAGGAAATTCTCGCCTGACAGTTATTTTGTAATGAATTTTATTTTATTATGTAATTATTTTATGAATAATCGGTAATAATGCTGAGCTCTACTTGTAAAATTAATACTAATCTACGACCTTTGTAAAAACAGACAGACACATGGACAGAACGTCCAGAACAATACCTCTCCGTGACGTAGGTCATTCGGAGAGTTAATTGAGCTTGCTTGAATTATTATCTAACGAATTCCAGTTAGATACTTACTGTACTCGTTTGCATCGCAGTAGCTAAGTTTGACCAGCATCAGAATGGCAAAGACCCACTTGAACAGCATTTCTATCTGATTGAATAGTTATAATTATAAGTTTAAAGTAAATAATCAAAGACACTTAAGGCGTTTAAGAAAAACAAAATCTAATTGCGCGAACGTTTTAGAGGTTCTAAAAAATGCTGTCTATTGAATCCCTGTTTCATTCCCAGCTGAAACGGACCACCGACTACATCCCCATTGTTCAACGACGTCTCTAATAGAAATATTTGCTAAACGTCTACAGCTTGCAGCCCTGATTTTCGTAAAGGCCATCGGCTTGTAAAGTTTTAGAGATCCTTTAGTAATAACTCTCGAGACATCGAAGATAATTAGAAAGTTTTTGGCTATGCTCTTTTAAAATATGAATTCCGCTTCAAGCCGACGAGTCTTATGGTTGTACTTACCAGCCAAGAGAAGCGATGGCGATGAACAGTTTTGGTGAACGTTTGTCGTTGGTTCGTTGACGAGTAACTTGTACGGTTGGCAATGGCTCCGCCGTCATGCGTTTTTATATGATTCGTTTTCAATTAAAACGGGGGGTGTGGATAGACATCACTAGACAATGACAAGAACGTTTGTCGTTGATCAGTTGAGGATCTTGTACAGTTGGCAATGGCTTCGCCGTCTTGCGTTTTTACGTGATTCATTTTAAATTAATAAAAGTGGGAGGGGATAGACATCACCAGACAATGAGAAGTAAGGTTTAAAGGAACAGTGACGAATTTAAATATTCGAAAACTCAATTCAGAACTGACCTGAGATTTCTTCTCACGACACGTTTTTGATTCCAATTGATGGGTAGGAATAACTTCATTTTTAAGACTGTGGCCATCTTGAATAAAAACGAAAACGCAAGAATCACCCAGTTTTCCCACACAATTGGTTTTTTCACGGAATGATGCAACAGCATTGAATTATAATTTAAAAGTCATTCACGGTACCTTTAAGGAGTCATGTAGGAAGTGATTTCTGGTTTTGTTTGTACGAAAACCTAGATAGATCGAAAAGAAATGTCAAGTGAACATCAAAACATAATACCTGACATTTCAATTTATTCTGTTAGTATTGTTTACGAGATGAATGTTTTTGAAATTTATGCAAATTTGTGGAACATCAATCATTTTCAGTACTCCCCTTAGACTGTAGTTGTCCAGACAATGAGGGGTGTAGTGTTGGTGTATTATTTCGCCAGTGCTTGGGTTATTTCTTATAAGAGCCCAAGTGAGATTTGTTCTTGATTTTTGGGACACTCTTGAATAACTTCTTTAGACCAATCATACTCTGGAGTCACTAAGCTCGATAAGCTTTTCTCTTCGGCGGTGGAAAAATCATATTTAATTATTAATTTTAATCTAATCTAGATTTGTGTTCGGTATGGAGGTGATTGAGATGTTTAAAATAAAATAATGCCAAATAGGGTCGAGATTTGTCCAGAAATTACCCCAATTATTATGTCTGGCATCTTCCCCTGATATTAACAGAGATTTTTGCAATACACTTTAAAAATACGAATATCGCTTCAAGCCGAGTCTTGTAGTTGTACTTACCAGCCAAGAGAAGCTATGACGATGAACAGTTTCGGCGAACGTTTGTCGTTGGTTAGTAGGAGGAACCAGAAGTGACATGAGACTAGAAGTGAAGGGCTCTAGCATTGATAGTAGATCCTGGCACTAGTGAACAAATTTGAGGATTTTATGCCGCTTCCCACGCGCCTACACTACTGAGAAAAAAAATTGGTCGAGTTCCAAAAACATTTCCTACCCCCTTCCCCTCAACCTAAAGCCGCGGAACACAGAAGCGGGAGCTTGAATCTAGTTCGGCCGTCTACCACCGCGAGCGTCTCACCGTTTTGGAGGGAAAATTCAGAAACCGCTACCAGAGGGCCAACCGTTGGTGTGTTATCAAGAATATTCACTTTCGCCGAGTGAAGAATTTGGTTAGCTCAGTACTTCTGGTCTCATCTCACTTCTGGAGGAACTTATAATGTTCGCAATGTTTTTGTCGACGTACGTTTTTAAAGGATCCTTTTTGATTTAAATAACGAGGCCAGAGAAAATATTTGACAAGGTGACAAGACAGTGCAGTTAAATGTAAGTCATGGTTTTTTTAAAGTTTATGCCTTTGATGCGTCGACTTCAATAACTATTAAGTGTTAACAGATCATAAAGAATATTATTTGAAATATTATATTATTCTTCCATTATATTTTACGAGACTATTTTTGTAAAACAATTAGAATTTCGAAGTTTATACGAATGCGACGACGTGGCGCAAGTTATAATTTCTAGAGGATTCAGTGGATGATTTTTACCACGTGGCAGTTTATTATATATGAAGATACACGAATTTACAAAGAGTACGAGTTAACAGAACTTCAATCAAATCAAAAACAATATAATTATTTCAAGGAATGTGCACCCTGTCTATTAGTATATAATTCGGATCATACAGTGCAAGAGGGTTGTAGTATCATTTAGTGTTCTTCCCCCTTAGTTATTTACCATAAGTTATTTTGTGGTCTTTACATTCGCAATTTCCATGAGATGAAGTGTAACCTATATGTTTCACATCACTAGAGGGCCAAAAAACGCAATAGGGGTAAATGTAACCTTTCTCTCTGCACTTGAACCCCTGGCATTCATCACGTTCTAAGCACACACAAATGCACTTGGGCTTCCCATAGAAATTATTGACGCAATCCGGCTTAGTTACCCCCGGACATCTCATCTTCTGCTTACAGAGTTTCTGCTCGTCTTCTTTACACTCTGCGTTAGATAAAATAATAGAAATTACCGTTCACGGTAATTTACGAAAATTCAAAAATTAAATTATCTTGATAGTTTTTAAGCTAAATAATGAAAAATATTACTTGAACACAGCTATTCTTTTTGTAGCATAGTATCTTACATTATTTAAACACCGAGTTTTGATGTTTGCAGCTCAAAATACTTTTGAACAGCAACATCCACTTTCTTCTTCTTACCCATTTTGCGAATTATTGCTATTTCACGTTTTAAGAACAAAATTCTAGAGAAGGGCTGATACCAGTTTAAACCGATACCGATATATCGGTTTAGCCAAATTTCGGTGCCGATATTGGTATCGGCATGGGCCCATCTCTTGAAATTTCTAACAACTACAGCTTTCCAGCTGAAGCAAACGAACTCGACAACAAGAATAGACGAGAAAATCAAATTTCATTTCCTTAATCAAATTTTTTCCACGCTTGCCGTTCGACCTTTTATGACTTACTCGTGTCTCATGGGAAGAAATAAGTGTGCATGCACGGATAGAGCAAAATATGGAGCTTTTAGACCATTTTCCAAGTGAAGGAAATGAAAATTCGGTGGTAATTACCGTTTTCGTAATTTACCATGGTAATTTACCGATTTAGAACCCTAATCTTGTGTAAAAGATTGAATAATTGTAAGACTGCAAACTAAAACCAATAATCAAACACAAAAAAATTGCCCAAACGCTCAAGAGGTTCAACAATTTAGTCTATTTGAAGATGAAAATCCACTTCAATCCCCATTTATTTTTCTTTCCCAACTTAAACGGACCACCGATTCCCATTGTTCATCGAAAATAAATGTTATCGAACCACCACATGTTTGTAGCCCTGATTTTCTTAAAAGCAATCGTATTGTGAAGATTTAGAGACAATTCAGCATTAACTTTCGAGACATCGAAGTTCAAAAGATGTTTATAAATATTTTTCCAACACACTTTTAAAATATGAATTACATTACAAGCCGAGTCTTACCAGCCAAGAGAAGCGATGACGATGAACAGTTTCGGTGAGAGTTTGTCGTTGGTCAGTTGACGAGGAACTTGCACAATTGGCAATGGCTCCGCCGTCATAAGAATTTATCGGATCCTTTTTGATTTAAATAACGAGGCCAGGTAATATATTTGACAAGATGACAAGACAGAGCAGTTAAGTTTAAAGGGATATTGAACTAAGTACATATTCACTTGCCTTAACTACTAATGAAAATGTACTCTTAAGTCTAACTATATTTAACACTGTCATCTTAAAATGGCTTTCTCCGGAACAGTAATTGAAACGAATTTAATCTTGGAAACTACATATTTAAACATTATGATATTTTGATTATATCTTCTAAAATCTCTTGTTGATAAACAACTAGAAACTGTTTCACCATCCCTTTAACGACTCTTGTAAGTAATGGGTTTTTTAAAGTTTATGCCTTTGATGCGTCGACTTCAATAACTAAGTGTTAACAGATCATAAACAATTATTTGAAATATTATATTATTCTGCCATTATAATTTTCGAGACTAAATTTTGTAAAACCATTCGAATTTCGAATTTTATACGAATGCGACGACGTGGCGGAAGTTACAATTTCTAGAAGATTCAGTGGATGATTTTTACCACGTGACAGTTTATTTTATATGAAGATACAGGAATTTACAAAGAGTGCGAGTTAACCAAACTTCAATCAAGTCAAAAGCAAAATAATTATAATTAGAAAAATGTGCATAATGTCCATTAGTATATAATTCAGATTATACAGTGCAATGGGGTTGTAGTATTATTCTACTATCATTTAGTGTTTTTCCTCCTTACCACCCATAATTTATGCGGTTTTGGCATAGGCAATTTCCATGAGATAAAGTGTAACCTATGTATCTCACCATACTCAAGTGATAAAAAACGCAATAGGGGTAAATGTAACCTGGGCGTTGGTTGCACTTCATCCCCCGGCATTCATCACGTTCTAAGCACACGCAAATACAGGTTGGCTTCATATTATACATGCGCTCCTTGATGCAATCCACCGTAGTTACCCCCGGACATTTCATCGTCTGATTACAGAGTTTCTTCTCTTCTTCGGGGCATCCTGCGTTGGAGTAAATCTTAAATAAAACAAGTTGGGTAAAACAAAATAATACCTCTTCGAGTCACCAAAGACCTAACCCGTTTTGTCATTAACTATTGCTAACAAGTAGGGCTCGGTATTGCCCACGTCATTTTATCTTTATTTTTTATCTCTATTCCAGAATAATCCACTGAAGTTGTATGCTTAAATTTATTGAAGCCACAACCTTCTTTCAGTAAATTACTAATTTGCGGACAATGCAGAGATAATACCGAACTCTACTAGTTAGATTAATACGCAAACTGCGACTATAGTGAAAACAGGCAGACACGAGGAGAAGTCTCTTTGTGCAATACGTGTTAATCTTAAAATCGATTTCAAAAATTTATGTTTTGCCAACATGAATGATCGTGAAACGAATTATAGTTATGTATACTTACTGTAGTCTCTTATTGGCTCTATATAGCAGTAGCTAAGGTTGACCAGCATCAAAATGACAAAGACCCACTTGAACAGCATTTTCTATCTGTTGTAAAAGATTGAATAATTGTTCATATGTTTGGAAACCAAGGTCAATAATCAAAGACAGTTGAAGCGTTTAAGACAAACTTAATTGCGCGATCTCTGTTTTAGAGGTTATGAAACAATGTTGGCTATTGAAAGAAGGACATCCACTTTAATCCCGTTTGTTTTTCTTTCCCAACTTAATTGGACAACCGACTACATCATTATTGTTCAACGATGTCTCAAGAAGAATTGTTTTAGAGAGCTTCTAGCCCTGAATATATTAAAAGCGTTCATCTTGTAAAGTTTTACAGATCCTTCAGCAATAACTCTCGAGACATCGAAGTTCAAAAGATATTTACAAAGTTTTTTGCTATACACATTTCAAAAACGAATTCCGCTTCAAGCCGACGAGTTTTATGGTGTTGTACTTACCAGTCTAGAGAAGCGATTACGATGAACAGTTTCGGCGAGAGTTTGTCGTTGGTCAGTTGACGAGGAACTTGTACAGTTGGCAATGGCTCCACCGTCATACGTTTATATAGGATCCTTTTTGATTTAAATAACGAGGCCAGAGAATATATTTGACAAGATGACAAGACAGTGCAGTCAAGTTTAAAGCGATATTGGACTAAGTACATATTCACTTGCCTTAACTATTAATGAAAGTGATCCCTAAGTCTAACTATATTTAACACTTTCATCTTAAAATGGCTTTCTTGAAGTTTCTTCGGAACAATAATTGAACTAAATTTAATCTTGGAAACTACATACTTAAACATGTAATATCTCCTAACATCTTTTGTCGATAAATGACTCTAAACTCTTTCACCATCACTTGAACGACTCTTGTAAGTCATGGGGTTTTTTTTTTAAAGTTTATGCCTTTGACGTGGACTTCAATAACTAATAAGTGTAGACAGATCATAGAGTATTATTTGAAATATTATATTATTCTTCCATTATATTTTACGAGATTGATTTTGTAAAATAATTCGAATTTTTTTGCGAATGCGACGACGTGGCACAAGTTTTAATGCCTAGAAGATTGAGTGCTTTTTGTCTGATCTGAGCGTGTCCAATATTGAGGCTGACCATCCAAACGGCAATTTAACATTGTGTATTATTCCGCCCGTACTTCGGTTATTTCACTCATGCGACCAAGCTTGGTTTGTCCTTAATTTCGACTAATAACTACATTTGTAGTGAGCCACGTACCAACCCGACTCCTAGCCCAACCACGAATGACGTCATCTTTAAGGCATTGTCTTTCAACACATTATACTTCTTGAAAGGCATTATTTACAAAAAAAAATAAAAGCATGATTTTTACCAAGTGACAGTTTATTATATAGGGAGATACATGAATTTGCAAAGAGTGCGAGTTAACCAAACTTTAATCAAGTCAAAAACCATATAATTATAATTAAGAATATGCATAATGTCCATTATTATATACTTTAGCTCAAACAGTGCAAGGGGCTTGTAGTATTATCCTACTATCATTTAGTGTTTTTCCCCTATAAAATAATTAGGGAGAAACTTAATTGTTATAGCGCAATAAATTAACTGAATCGAAATATTAATTGAGGTTTTTTTAAATCATCGTTAAGCGGAAAAGGTCAAGTTTAAATGCACATTTCGGTAGGTTGAGTTTTTGGCTACCAATCGCTTTTTCTACAGTTGCAATATCCATGTTGCTTATTGAAACCTGCTTATTACCTCTTCGTGTCGAGACGAATGTCGCCATAACCCTAACCTATCCTGTCAGAACGCGCAAACTTTAGAGACTAGATTGTAGAGCTAAGCATTACCTATCCATTATCCACGTCATTTTAGCTTAACCCGTATTTCAGAAGTTGAACAAGTATTAAATCATATTATTTTATAAATAATCGGTTAATTACTAATGTGCGGATAAATAATGCCGAGATGCACTAGTTAGATTAATACTTAAACTGGGCCTATTGTAAAAACTGAGAGACAGACACACGGACAGAAACGTCCAGATCAGTTCCTCTCCGCGTTATGTTAAATCATAAATGAAACAAGTTGGGAAAGCCAAAATAATACCTCTCCGAGTGTAGTCGACTGACTCAAAAGGTCTAACCAACCTGTTTGTCTAATGGGCCATTCAATCCATAGAATATAAACTAAGTAGCCGCTGTTGTGCGTCCACTTGAAGAGGCGAAAATGGTTTTTATAGAAACAGCTTTAGAAATTTCTGAGACTTAAGCGAGGGCCAACAAAAAATGATAGATTGTTCGCGGGCTGGGAGTTTAATGACAGATGGACACATGAACAGAAACGTCCAGAACAGTACTTCTCTCTGAGATACGTCACTCGGAGAGTTATTAGGCTCGCTTGTGCAATAATTGTAATTCTTAAATTCGTTTACTAAAAATTTATGTTTTGCCAAAATGAGTGGTCATGAAACGAATTATAGTTATACCTACTGTGTCGGGCATCACGGCAGGAGTAAAGCTTGACCAGCATCAGAATTACAATGACCCATTTGAATAGCATTTCTATCTTATGTAAAAAATTGAAGCCTGCAAGCTAAAGCATCAAAGATTCAGTGCGTGAACGCTTAAGAGGTTATAAAGCAATGCTGGCCATTTAAAGGTGGATATTAACTTCATTTCCGGTTTTTTTTTTCTTTCTCAGCTTAAACTGACCACTGACCACTACATTCCCATTGTTCAACGATGTCTCGAAAAGAAATTATACCTAACGGTACCGAGCTTGTAGCCCTGAATATCTTAAAAGTGATCGTTATATAAAGAATTAATCAACCTTAAGAATAAACTCTCGAGGCGTCGAAGTTCAAAAGATATTTACAAAGTTTTTGCAATACACATTTCAATTACGAATTCCGCTTCAAGCCGACGAGTCTTATGGTGTTGTACTTACCAGTCTTGAGAAGCGATGACGATGAACAGTTTCGGAGAGAGTTTGTTCTGGGTTAGTTGACGAGAAACTTGTACAGTTGGCAATGGCTTCGCCTACACGCGTTTTTATGTGATTCGTTTTGAATTGAAGCAGTGGGGGGGGGGAATAGGCGTCACTAGACAATGAGAAGTACGTGAACTAGAGTTCCCTTAGACTGTAGTTGTCCAGACAATGGGGCATTTAACGTAGTGTGTTATTGCGCCAGTACTTTGGCCATATCTTCCAGTCGCCCAAGTGAGGTTTATTCTTGATTTTTAAAACACTTTACGAAGCTCTTACATAAATTCCCTAGACCAATCAGACTCCATAATTAAGTAACTAACATCGGTAAGCTTTTCTCTTTGGCGTTGGGAAATAATATTTCAATGTAAATTTAAAACCAAATTAGGTTTATATTCGGTATCAAAAAGTGATTGAGAGCCCAAATTCAATACATGTGGAGGGAGGCTAAAAGACTCGCACTGCCTATAGCGGAACTCCTTGGCAGTTCCCCGCCTCTAATTAATGAAATGATGAATTGAAATCATTAGTACCCTGGTGCATAAGGGGACGCTATCTTTGCGCCATTTGTCTCATCCATGGACTCATGGTTACTCAGGGTGTATTGTACGGGACAAATGAGGTTGCTCCATCTTACGTTAATTTCTAGCCCCAGAAGGCAACGCCAGACGGAGCCCGATTTCACTACACGTGGAGGGAGGCTAAAAGACTCGCACTGCCTCTAGCGGAACTCCTTGGCACCATGGAAATAACCCGAGAAAGCGACCTTCCCCGCCTCTATGGTGTTTGCTGCTCTTCTGTAATTAATGAAATGGTCTATTGAAATCATGCCTTTGCACGATTTGTCTTTTCCATGGTTACTCTCGGAGTAATGTACGGGACAAATGAGGTTGTTTGAATTTCTCAGCCATTTTTTTGTGACCCAAGTACCAACCACGCATGACGTCATGATTAAGGCAAATTAAATCTTATATCATGCCGCTTCGTCAACTTGAATAGTGTTATTTACCAATAAGATTAAAAGCACGATTTTTACCACGTGACAGTTTATTATATAGGAAGATACATGAATTTACAAAGAGTGCGAGTTAACCAAACTTCAATCAAATCAAAAACAATATATTTATTAATAAGAATGTGCACCCTATCTATTATTATATAATTAAGATCATACAGTGCTAGGGGGTTGTAGTATTATTCTATTGTTATTTAGTGTTTTTCCTCCTATAAAGTAATTAGGGGTAAACGTAGTTGTTAAAGTGCATTAAATCAACTGAATCGAAATATTAATGTTAAATTAGAATTATGGTTTTATTTTCAAGAAAATTAGTTACTATAAATCATCGGTTAATCGGGAAAGGTCAAGGTTAAATGCAGGTTTCGGAAGGTAGAGATAGGTTTATTGGCTAATATGGTCTATTTCTACACCCGCATTTGTCACCAAAAGCGCAGTAGGTGTACTCAAGCTCCTTGGGGCAAGGCATCCCCTTGCACTGAGGACCTGCTGTGCATCTACAATAACAAGTGCTCTTCACTGGTTTTTTTTTCGTTTCCGTTTTCTCTTTTTTTGGACGGTAATTATAGTTATGAAATGGTTCGTCCTCAACGCAATAAAAATTCGTGTCCTTCGGGCATTTCATTGTCTCATTACATCTTTTTGATCCGTCCTCCCTACATCCTGCGTTAGAGTAAATCACAAATGAAACAAGTTGGGAAAGCCAAAAAATACCTCTCCGACTCCAGACGACTGTCTCAAAAGTCGTAACACAGGAGTGGCCAATCTTTTGGTCTAAAGGGCCATTCGAATTACGTCGCGGTCTGCCAGTTTTAAATTTAATATTAATAGCGCAGAAACTCTTAACCTAACCACTTTTTTCGATTAAATTTGATTGCACAAAGCGTGATAAACAGCTTCCTGAGTTGTTGAGACTTTAATAAGAAAAATCAGGGATTTTTATGGAAACAGCTTTTGAAATTTCTGAGACTTAAGTGAGGCCCTCAATAAATAAATAATAATAGATAAAGTTCTCGGGCCGGGAATTTAATTTTAAAGCGTGTTAGTGATGACTGACGGACACATGGACAAAAACGTCCCGATCAGTATCTCTCCCTCACGCACCTCACTAGGAGAGAGTTAGTTAGGCCTGCTTTTTCAATAATAACTGACACATTTTGCGAGTTCGCATCTGCTGTCCACATTGGGTTTTCGTTACTTTGCGTCCTCACCTCGCGAAGATACAAATTTCTTGCGACTAGGCCAAGAATTTCGCGCCTTCGCGAGAAAAGCACCAATCACAGACGAGAGGAAGGCTGGGGCGATTAGTTTCGTTTTTCTCTTTGGACAACGTCGATGGAGAAGAACAGATGGCGCAATGATTGCTCAAACATTATTGGCTCTCAGAATGAGAAAAGCAAAATTTTTGCGTGTATCAGAACAGAAGTGCAAATGTTTTTCGTGATCTGTTGCGAAGATGCGAATAGACGAAAGCGCGAACACGCGAACGCGAGTTCAATGTGGACAAAGCTTTAAGGTTATAAAACAATGTTGGCTATACAGAGATGGACATCCACTTGAATCCCCATTTTTTTCTGTCCCAACCAGACTTAGAAATAGCACACGTCCACTGGTCCAAAACCAGTTTATTAATTGCTTGGACTAGTTTTTTAATTCAAAAAGTGGGGGTTACTGGTCCTCGGAATCAGTTTATTAATTGCAAATCTATAGGAGAACAAAGGCTGGGACCACTCCGGAGACCAGTTTATTATTTAGGACACTAGGGGGGTCACTGGTACCAAGGACTAGTTTAAAAATGATCCTTATTTCTAAGTCTGGTCCCAACTTAAACGGACAACCGCCTACATCCCCGGGGAACCATTGTTCAACGATGTCTCGAAAAGAAATCTTATCGAGCCTATAGCCCTGATTATCTTAGAAGCCATCGGCTTGTCAAATTTTAAAGACAGTTCAGTAATTACTCTTGGCGATACCCTTTTAAAATGCGAATGCCGCTGCAAGCCGACGAGTCTTATGGTTATGCTTACCAGTCTAGAGAAGCGATGACGATGAACAGTTACGGCAAGAGTTTGTCGTTGATTAGCTGACGAGGAACTTGTACAGTTGGCAATGGCTCCGCCGTCACAGCGTTTTTATGTGGTTCGTTTGGAATTACAACAGGAGGAGTGGGTAGACATCACTAGACAATGGGAAGTATGGTTTAAAGGAACAGTGACGAATTTGAATATTCCAAAACGCAATTCCAAACAGACCTAAATTTCTCGTAATAAACGTATTTAATTACGAGTGACGGGTAGGAATAGCTTCATTTATAAGACTGCAGCCATCTTGAATAAACGAAAACGCAAGAAATTTAACTCCAGTTTTTCCAAACAATCGGTTTTTACGGTATGATGAAATGGCTTAGAATATAAACTAGAAACTCTTTCACAAACCCTTTAACGACTCTGGTACACAATGAGTTTTTAATTTGTTTATACGCAAGTGAACGTAAAAACATAATATTTGAAATTTTAGATTATTCTGCTCGTATTGTTTACGAGATTATTTTTTAAATTATTCGAAATTTATGCAAATGTCTCAAATATTAAACGCTTTTAGTACTTGAATTGGGCGCTCTTTAGACTGTAGGTGTCCAGCCAATGGGGGATTAAACGTTGAGTATTATTGCGCCAGTGCTTCAGATATTTCTTCCAAAAGCGCAAATGAGATTTCTTCTTCATTTTTGAAACACTGTATAGATTATTTCCCTTGACCAATGAGACTCGAGAAACTTCTCTTCGGCAGTGGAAAATCATACTTCATTATCAATTTCAATCCAAAATATTGGTTATGTTTAAGATAATTGTAATAAAATTTTGTGCAGTTGGATCCAGAAGTAACACCAATTGTTATGGCTGGTATCTTCCCTTTACTCTCTGTAATTGGGCCGAAATAGCTACCCCACTCTATACAAGCATAAACCTAAAAATGGCTTCCGCCTTCAGATTAGGTGGACGAGGTATTTTGAACTCCAATGGACCATTCCATAAATTACTTGCATTGAAAACATAACAGGGCTGGGAGGCTGCCCTCTTACGTTATTTCCCTAGCGCCAACCAAGAGCCAATGATAGACGGAGGCTACCCGACTGGCACTGCCTCTGACAGTACCTCTTAGCGCCGTGGAAATAACCCTAGACGGTTGCCTCCACCGCCCCGATGGTTTTTGCTTCTTTTTGAAATTAATGGAATGATCTTTCGAATACAAATACACCCTGGTGCTTTAGATGGCGCTAACTTTGCGCCATTTCCCTATTCCCTGGTAGCTCTGGGTGTAATGTAAGGAACCAATGAGATTGTTTCAATCTCCCCGCCATTTCTAGTGAGCCACGGTAACAACCCAACATCAAGTACAACCAACCATGAATGACGTCATCATTAAGGCAAATTATATCATGTGTCATATCGCTTCTCGGTCTTTTCTTGTCATCTTGACGAGCGTTCCCCCCCCCCCCAAAACATTAAGCAATGATTTTGCCACTGGGCAGTTTATTATATAGAAAGATACATGAGTATACAAAGATTGCCGGTTAACCACAGTTCAATCAAATCAAAAACAGTATAGTTAATATTATTATTAATGTGCCCACTAACCATTAGTTTATACTTCAGCTCACACTGTGCATGGAGGTTGTAGTATTATTCCACTATCATTTAGTGGTTTTTTTGGGCTTAGTTAACCCATGTAGTTCGTAATCTACACACGCGCAGTTTCCATGAAAAAAATTGTAACCTATATATCTCACATAACTCAAATAGTTAAAAACGCATAAGGGATAAATTTCATCATCGGTTGGGGGGCACTTGAAATCCTCGCATCCATGACTTTGTGTGCACACACAAATACAGGTGGTGATCATCTTACTCGTTCCTGGAACCCGGACGCAATCCTCCTTCGTCAACCCCGGACATTTCATCGTCTGATTACAGTGTTTCTTCTCGTCATCGCGACATTCTACGTAGGGAGTAAATAATAAAAAAACAAGTTGGGTAAACCGAAATAATACCTCTCCGAGTCGAGTGTTTGGATTTAGGTCTCCAAAGACCTAACCTATCACAACCTTTTTTTTTAGAAAAATTCAATTGTTAACTAATTTTCGGATAGTAAATGCCGAGCTGTACTAGTTAGATTAATACGCAAACTAAGACTTCTGTAAAAACTGAGAGATAGACGCGTGGACAAAGACGTCAAGAACAGTTCCTCTCCATGACAAACGTCGCTCGGAGAGGTAATTAAACCAGCTTTGTACAATAATTGTGAATCTTTAATTCGACTACAAAAAATTATATTTTGCCAAAATGAAAAGGCCTAATTGTCCAACTAATTCCAGTTAGATACACTTACTGAACGAGTTTGCATCGCAGTAGCTAAGCATGTCCATCACCAGAAAGACGAAGACCCACTTGAACAGCATTTTGTATCTTGTGTAAAAGATTCAATAATTGTAAGACTGCAAACTAAAACCAATAACCAAAAACAAAAAATAATTGCCCAAACGCTCAAGAGGTATAAAACAATGTAGTCTATTTGAAGATGGACACCCACTTCAATCCCCATTTATTTTTCCTTCCCAACTTCATCGGACCACCGACTAAATCCCCATGGTTCAACGATGTCTCGAAAAGAAAAGTTGGCGAAACATCACGAGCTTGTAGGCTAGCCCTGATTTTCTTAAAAGCGATCGTATAGCGAAGTTTTTCAATCAATTCAGTAATAGTTCTCGAGACATTGAAGTTAAAAAGACATTTGCAAATATTTTTCCAACACACTTTTATGATATGAATTCCCCTTACCCGTAAAGAGAAGCGATGACGATGAACAGTTTTCGGCGAGAGTTTGTCGTTGGTCAGTTGACGAGAACTTGTACAATTGGCAATGGCTCCGCCGTCATAAGTTTTTAAAGGATAATTTTTCATTTAAGTAACGAGGCCAGTGTGTATATTTGACAAGATGACAAGACAGCAGTTAAGTTTAAAGGGATATTGAACTAAGTACATATTCACTTGCCTTAACTACTAATGAAAGTGATCTATAAGTCAAACTATATTTTAACACAGTCATCTTAAATTGGCTTTCTTCGGAACAGTAATTGAACTAAAATTTAATCTTGGATACTACATACTTAAACATTATGATATTTATCTTATCGATAAATAACTCTAAACTCTTTCACCATCACTTGAACGACTCTTGTAAGTCATGGTTTTTTTTTTAAAGTTTATGCCTTTGACGTGGACTTCAATAACTATTAAGTGTTAACAGATCATAAAGAATTATTTGAAATATTATATTATTCTTCCATTATATTTTACGAGAATAATTATTGGTAGTTTATGCGAATGCGACGACGTGCTGCAAGTTACGTCTGGAAGATTGAGTGCTCTCTGAACTCACCATCCAAAGGCCAATTTAACGTGTGTATAATCCCACCCGTACTTCGGCTCTCTCGCTCAAGCGACCAAGCTCGGTTTGTTCTTAATTTCGAAACAGAAGTGTAATTTTTAATAAGTTCCCTAATCATTCTTGAAATTAAGTTTGAAGAGAAGCCAACACACTGGAGGGAGGTCGCCATCGTCGGTTATTGTTTTGGCGCCAAGAGGTAACGTCTGACGGAGCCAGGGAAATAACCCAGGAATTCGGCGCCACCCCTTAAGGTGTTTGCTACTCTTCTGTAATTATGGAAATATTCTATTGAAATCATGAACACCCTGGTGCCATAGAGGGCGCCATTTGTCTCTTCCATGGCAACTCTGCACTGAACCAATAAGGTTGTTTTAGTGTCCCCTACATTTGTAGTGAGCCACGTACCAACCCGACTCCTAGCACAACCACGAATGACGGCATCTTTAAGGCATTGTCTTTCAACACATTATACTTCTTGAAAGGCGTTGTTTACAAAAAAAGGCGTGACTTTTACCAAGTGACAGTTTATTATATAGCATTATACATGAATTTACAAAGAGTGCGAGTTAACCACACTTTAATCAAATTAAAAACAATATAATTATAATTAATAATATGCGTAATGTCAATTATTATGTACTTCAGGACACACAGTGCGAGGGGTTGTAGTATTATTCTACTATAATTTAGTGTTTTTCCTCCTATAAAATAATTAGGGGTAAACGTAGTTGTTAAAGTGCATTAAATCAACTGAATCGAAATATTAACGTTAAATAAGAATTAAGGTTTTATTTTCAAGAAAATTAGTTCTAATCGGGAAAGGTCAAGGTTAAATGCAGGTAGAGAAAGGTTTATTGGCTAATATGATCTATTTCTACACCCGCACATCCCATCAAAAGTGCAGTAGGTGTAATCAAGCCCCTTGGGGCAAGGCATCCCCTTGCACTGAGGAGCTTCTGTGCATCTACAATAACAATCGCTCCAGTCCGGTCTGTTCTCTTTTATTTGAGCTCTAGTGAGAGCACGTGGTCTGTCCTTAAGGCAATGAAAGTTTGTGTCCTTCGAGCATTTCACTGTCTCATTACATCTCTTCGATCCGTTCTCCCTACAAACTGCGTTAAGAGTAAATCACAAATGAAACAAGTTGGGAAAGCCAAAAAATACTTCTCCGACTCCAGACGACTGACTTAAAAGTCGTAAAACAGGAGTGGCCAATCTTTTGGTCTAAAGGGCCATTCGAATTACGTTGCGAGCCGCCAGTTTAAAATTTAAAATTAATAGCGCAGAAACTTTTAACCTAACCACTTTTTTCGATTAAATTTCATTGCACAAAGCGCGATAAACAGCTTCCTAAGTTGTTGAGACTTTAATAAGAAAAATCAGGGATTTTTATGGAAACAGCTCTCGATTCTGAAACTTAAGTGAGGCCCTCAAAATAAATAAATAAATAATCATAGATAAAGTTCTCGGGCCATGAATTTAATTTTAAAGCGGGTTGGCGATATGACTGACGGACACGTGGACAAAAACGTCCAGATCAGTATATCTCCCTCACGCACCTCACTAGGAGAAAGTTAGTTAAGCCTGCTTTTTCCATAATTGTAAATCTTAAATTCGAGTACAAAAAACTAATGTTTTGCCAAAATGAGTGATCATGAAACGAATTATAGTTATATATACTTACTTATTGGGTAGGCAACATAGTCATCATTGCAGTAGCTAAGCTTGACCAGCATCAAAATGACAAAGACCCACTTGAACAGCATTTTCTATCAGTTGTAAAAGATTGAATAATTGCAAGTCTGCAAACTAAAACCAATAATCAAAATTAAAAAGTAATTGCGTAAACGTTCAAGAGGTGTAAAATAATTTAGGCTATTTGAAGATGGACATCCACTTCAATCCCCATTTATTTTTCTTTCCCAACTTAATCGGACCACCGACTACAACATCCCCATTGTTCAACGATGTCTCGAAAAGAAAAGTTAGCGAAACATCACGAGCTTGTAGCCCCGTATTGCGAGACAATTCAGTAATAGCTCTCGAGACATTGAAGATTTCAAATATTTTTCCAACACACTTTTAAGATATGAATTCCCCTTACCCGTAAAGAGAAGCGATGACGATGAACAGTTTCGGCGAGAGTTTGTCGTTGGTCAGTTGACGAGGAACTTGTACAATTGGCAATGGCTCCGCCGTCATACGTTTATATAGGATCCTTTTTGATTTAAATAACGAGGCCAGAGAATATATTTGACAAGATGACAAGACAGTGCAGTTAAGTTTAAAGGGATATTGAACTAAGTACATATTCACTTGCCTTAACTATTAATGAAGTGATCCCTAAGTCTAACTATATTTAGCACTGTCATCTTAAAATGGTTTTCTTCGGAACAGTAATTGAATTAAAATTTAATCTTGGAAACAACATACTAAAACATGTAATATCTTCTAAAAAATCTTGTTGATAAATCACTCGAAACTCTTTCACCATCAATTGAACGACTCTTGTTGTTGTAAGTCATGGGTTTATAAAGTTTATGCCTTTGGCGTTGACTGCCATAACTATTAAGTGTAGACAAATCATAGAGTATTATTTGAAATATAATATTATTCTTCCATTATATTTTACGAGATTGTTTTTGTAATATTTTTCGGAGTTTATGCGAATGCGACGACGTGGCACAAGTTATAATGTCTGAAAGATTGAGTGCTTTTTGTCTGATCTGAGCGTGCCCAATATTGAGGCTGACCATCCAATGGGCAATTTAACATTGTGTATTATTCCACCCGGACTTCGGTTATTTCACTCAAGCGACCAAGCTTGGTTTGTCCTTAATTTCGAAAACAACCGTACTCTTTAATAGAGGGCGCAATTTGTCTCTTCCATGGCAACTCTGCACTGGACCAATAAGGTTATTTGAGTGTCCCCGACATTTGTAGCGAGCCACGTACCAACCCGACTACTAGCACAACCACGAATGACGTCATCTTAAGGCATTGTCTTTCAACACATCATACTACGTGGAAGACGTTAATTACAAAAAAATTAAAGGATGATTTGTATCACGTGACAGTTTATTATGAAATTACAAAGAGTGAGAGTTAACCACACTTTAATCAAGTCAAAAACCATATAATTATAATTAAGAAAATGCATAATGTCCATTATTATATACTTTAGCTCAAACAGTGCAAGGGGCTTGTAGTATTATCCTACTATCATTTAGTGCTTTCCCCCTATAAAATAATTAGGGAGAAACTTAATTGTTGCATAAGCATATCAAACCACCCGTAAGCGTGAATCGGCGGGAAATTAGCCACAGGCATTGTCTAGGTAAAACTCGGGAGACAAGTCTTCCTGGTGGCACAAAAGGGAAACTTTATTCAAATCGCGCAAGGGATGCTACCGGAAGCTTGGGAATAAATACAAGGATTAATATATATCTTACACTTACCTATTATAAGCTCTACCTCTATTAATACTTGTAATCATAACAAACATTGTCGTCTGCTAGTGGGGCTTAAACGTGGATTTTGAAGTTCGCGTAGTAAAGGCATGCGGCAACCTACACTTTTATCTTTTGTACTTATCCTATTCATAAGAAACCAGTTGTACTGTGTACACTTATCACTAAGAGTTTTTCCCATTTTCTTTAAAAATTCGAGATAATTTGCTGTTCCTGATCTTAAACAAACAACTTAAGTCTTAAAAGCCCGTACTAATTACCGCTGCCATTTATTGCAGAAGCAGATGACTGCTTAGATTTCCGGGTTATAAGGTGGTAGGGAGAATCGGGAAGGAGAGAATTGCTTCGTTTTCCCTCTAGGTGGCGTAGAACCTCAAATTTCTCTCTGGCGCCCTTGTACAATGGTGATTACCCGTGGTCTTATTGTGAATTCACGCTTACGGGTGGTTTGATATGCTTATGATTGTTGTTATAGCGCATTAAATTAACTGAATCGAAATATTAATTAAGAAATAAGAAAGGTTTTTTTTTAAATCATCGTTAAGCGGGAAAGGTCAAGTTTAAATGCACAAGAGTTTTTGGCTATCAATCGCTTTCTCTACAACTGCAATATCCGTGTTTATCACTGAAACCTGGGTTGTAACCTAGATGCCTCAGGTTATGCTCGGAGGAAGAAAAAGTGCAATAAGTGTAAGGTAAACTTTTGTCGGGGCAAGGGAACCCCTCGCACTGATTACGGTCTGTGCAAATGCAAAGACAGGAGTGCTCCACTGGTTTGTCTTCCATTTCCTCTACCTCTTCTTCTGGGTAGTCACTATACTTATCATGACGTGAACCCTCCTCCTCTTCTTCTTCTCGATGGTCACGAGAACGTTCTCTTTCTTCCATGATGCATGCCAACTTCGTGTCCTTCGGGCACTTCAACGTCTCATTACACTGTTTGTACCTGTCCTCGGGACAACCTGCGTGAGAGTAAATGATAAATAAAACAAGTTTGGCAAGCCAAAATAATACCTCTTCGTCTCGAGACGAATTTCGCCAAAACCCCAACCTATCCTGTCAGAACGCTCAAACTTTAGAGACTATTGCTAGATTTTAGGCTCAACATTACCTATCCATTATCCACGTTATTTTAGAAATAAAACTGAAGTTGTACAAGTGTTAAATCATATTGTAGCCACTATGTGTTTATATAAATAATCGAATAATGACTAATTTGCGGATAGGTAGTGCCGAGCTGCACTAGTTAGATTAATACGCAACTTGCTCCTTTTGTAAAAACTGAGAGACAGGCACACGGACAGAAGCGTCCAGATCAGCTCCTCTCCGCGTTATGGTAAATGATAAATGAAACAAGTTGGGAAAGCCAAAAAATACCTCTCCGAGTCGAGTCGACTGACTCAAAACGTCTAACCCAAGGGTGACCAAGCCGTTTGTCTAAAGGGCCATTCAATCCAAAGACTATAAACTAAGTAACAACTGTTGCGCGTGCACGTGAAGAGACGAAAAAGGTTTTTATGGAAATTTCTGAGACTTAAGCGAGGGCCGGGAGTTAAATGATAGACGGACACAGTACTTCTCCGTGACGTACATCATTCGGAGAGTTATTAGGCTTGTTTGTGCAATAATTGTAATTCTTAAATTCAACTACTATAAATTTATATTTTGCCAAAATTAATGATCATGAAAGGAATCATATTTATACTTACTGTATTGGTCAACATGGCAGGAGCATCAGAATGACAAAGACCATCTGCTCCTGCAAAGACCCACTTGAAAAGCATTTCTATCTGATGTAAAAAATTGAATTATTCTAAGTCTGCAAGCTAAAGCGTCAAAGATTAATTAATTGCGTGAACGCTTAAAAGGTTATAAACAATGCTGGCTATTACAAAGTGGAAATCCACTTCAATTCCCGATTTTTTTCTTTCTCAGCTTAAATATAGACCACCGACTACGTCCTTATTGCTCAACGATGTCTCGAAAAGAAATATTACCTAACGGTCCCGAGCTTGTAACCCTGAATATCTTAAAAGCGACCATCTTGTAAAGATTTAAACAACCTGAATAGAAAACTCTCGAGACATACAAGTTCAAAAGATATTTACAAAGTTTTTTGCAATACACATTACAAATACGAATTCCGTTTCAAGCCGAGTCTTATGGTTGTACTTACCAGCCTAGAGAAGCGATGACGATGAACAGTTACTACGAACGTTATCGTTGGTTAGTTGACGAGGAACTTGTACAGTTGGCAATGGCTCCACCGTCTTGCGTTTTTAAGTGATTCGTTTTGAATTAAAACAGGGGGAGTGGGTAGACATCATTACACAATGGGAAGTACGGTTTAAAGTAACAGTGACGAATTTGAATATTGCGAAACGCAATTTCAGACAGATCTAAATTTCTCCCTGCGGCCATCTTGAATAAAAACGAAAACTCAAGAATCACCCAGTTTTATCACACAATGGGTTTTTCCACGATATGATCATGAAACAGCATTGAATATTAACTAGAAAGTGTTTCACGATACCTTTAACGAGTCTCGTACGAAATGAGTTTTTAAGTAAAACGTAGAACGCAAAACATGTCAAGTGAACATCAAAACATAATATATGATATTTTATATTACTCTTCTCGTATTGTTTACGAGCTGAATTTTTTTTTTGAAATTATATGAAATTTATGCAAATGTTTGGAATATGAATCACTTTCAGAGTCAGTACGTGAACTAGACTCTCTTTAGTTGTCTAGACAATGGGGGATTTAACGTAGTGTATTATTGCGCCAGTACTTTGGCCATTTCTTCCAGTCGCCCAAGTGAGATTTGCTTTTAATTTTTGAAACACTATACGGTGACCCAAGTACCAACCACGTATGACGTCATGATTACGGCAAATTGAATCTTATATCATATCGCTTCTCTTCCTTTTATTTCGTCAACTTGAAAAGTGTTTTCTACCAATAAAATTGAAAGCACGATTTTTACCACGTGACATTTTATTATATAGGAAGAGACATGAATTTACAAAGAGTGCGAGTTAACCAAACTTCAATCAAGTCAAAAACAATATAATTATTATTAAGAATGTGCACCTGGTCCATTAGTATATAATTCAGATCATACAGTGCAAAAGGGTTGTAGTATCATTTAGTGTTTTCCCCCTTAGTTATTTCCCATAATATGTTGCATGATCTTTACAATAGCAGTTTCCATGACGTATATTGTACCCTATATATTTCACATTACTCGTGGGCCCAAAAACGCAATAGGGGTAAATATAACCTTGGCGTTGGTTGCACTTGAACCCCCCACATTGATAACGATTTGTGCACACACAAATACAGGTGGGCGTCCCAGAAAATTCGTCCCTGATGCAATCCACCTTCGTTTCCCCCGGACATTGCATCGTCTGATTACAGTGTTTCTTGTCGCCTTCGCCACACACTGCGTTAGAGTAAATCATAAAAAACAAGCTGGGTAAGCCAAAATAATACCTCTGTGAGTCGAGACGACTGTTTCCGAAGATCTAATCAGACTAATCTATCCTGGATATCAGAACGGGGACACTTAAGAGACTATCGCTAGATTGTAGAGCTCAATATTGCCTATCCATTATCCAAGTCAATTCAACATTATTCGTATTTCAGATATTAGACTGAAGTTTTGTGTTAAATAGTATTGTACCCACAACTTGTTTTTCTATTAATAATCGGTTAATCACTAATTTGCGGATAAGTAATGCCAATTTGTAAAAACTGATAGACAGACACACGGACAGAAACGTCCAGAATAGTTCCTCTCCGTGACGTAGTTCACTTAAATAAACCTGTTTGTGCAATAATTGTAAATACTAAGTTTGACTACAGAAAATTTGTTTTACCAAAATTAATGATTGAATGTAATGAATTTCAGTTAAGTGTACTTACTGTACGGATTATCAAAGCAGTAGCTAAGCTTGACCAGTATCAGAATGACAAAGAACCACTTGAACAGCATTTTCTATATATGATGTTAAAGATTAAATAATTGTAAGTTGTAAAACTAAAATCAATAATCAAAGCATTTCACACCAAAAATTAAATTGCGCGAACACTTTAGAGGTTCTAAAAAATGCTGGCTATTAAAAGATGGACATCCACTTCAATCCCCATTCGTTTTTCCTTCCCAGCTCAAACGGGCCACCAACTACATCCCCATTGTTCAACGATGTCTCGAAAAGAAATATTAGCTAACAGTCCCGAGCTTGTAACCCTGAATGTCTTAAAAGCGATCGTCTTGTACAGTTTTAGAGGGAATTTAGTAATAATTCTAGAGACTTCGAAGCTAAAATAATATTTACCAAGTTTTTGGCTAATCTTTTTTAAAATGCGAATTCCGCTTCAAGCCGAGTCTTATGGTTGTACTTACCAGCCTAGAGAAGCGATGACGATGAACAGTTTCGGAGAGAGTTTGTCGTCGGACAGTTGACGAGGATCTTCCGCAGTTGGCTAGACGTCTCTTACACGTGGTTTTATGTGATTCGTTTTGAAATAAAATAAGGGGAATGGAATAGACATTACTAGACAATGACAAGTACGGTTTCAAGGAACAGTGACCAAGATAAATTTTCCAAAACCGACCTAAAATTCTCCAAAATTTATTAAATTCGATTGATGGGTAGTAATATCTTCAGTTTTAAGACTGCATCCATCTTGAATGAAGGAAAACATCAAGAAACAGTTATCTCAAACAAAATGTTCTCGCGGAATGATGAAACAGCCCCGACTGATAAATTTACGATACCTTTAAAGAGACACGTAGTACATAATTTAAATAATATTTTTCATCTCCTATTGTTTACGAAATAATATTGTTTTGAATTTATACGAAACATTATGCCAAATTGACGCATTGTCTATTGGAAATGACTGAAATATTAAGCGCCAACTAGGCGCCTTTTAGGCTGTAGTTGTCCAGTCAAAGGGGATTTAACGTAGTGTATTATTGCGCCAGTACTTTGGCTATTTCTTCAAAGCACCCAAGTGTGATTTGTTCTTAATTTTTGAATCTCTATACGGTACTCAAACATGAATTCCCTTGACCAATCAGACTCCAGAAAAAATCATATTTCAATATCAAATTTAATCTAAATTAGATTTATATTCGGTATCTATAGAGGTCATTGAGATGTTCAAAATAAATCAACTTAATTTTGAACCAGAGATTGGTCGAGAAATAATCCCAATTATTATGGCTGGTATTTTCCTCTCCCTCTGTATAGCGCAGGAGTAGATCAAAATAGGCAAAATAAACTGAGTCCGATGACAGAAGTAATTGGGTCAGAATAGCTAACCCACTTTGTTAACGCGCATATCTAAAAATGGCAAACACGCTCAGAATCTTTGGACGAGATATAATTCGGATTACAATAATTACTTGCATTCAAACAAACACATACAGTGCCTCCAGCGGTACTCCTTGGCACCAGGGGAATAACCCGAGAAAGCGGCCTTCCCGGCCTCTATGGTGTTTGCTACTCATCTGTAACCAATAAAATGGTCTATTGAAATGATAACTTTTCGCCATGGTTACTCTAAGTGTGATGTACCGGACAAATGAGGTTGTTTGAATTTCTCAGCCATTTTTAGTGACCCAAGTACCAACACGAAGTCTACTCTATAGCGCAACCACGAATGACGTCATGATTCAGGCAAATTAAATCGTATATCATATCGCTTCTCTAACTTTTATTTTGTCAACTTGAAAAGTGTTTTTACCAATAAAATTGAAAGCACGATTTTTACCAGATGACATTTTATTATATAGGAAGATACATGAATTTACAAAGAGTGCGAGTTAACCAAACTTCAATCAAATCGAAAACAATATAATTATAATTAAGAATATGCGTAATGTCAATTATTGTATACTTCAGGTCACACAGTGCAAGAGGGGTTGTAGTATTACTCTATTGTTATTTAGTGTTTTCCCCCTTTAAAATAATTAAGGGGAAACTTAATTGTTATAGAGCATTAAAATAACTGAATTGAAATATTGATATTAAATAATAATTAAGGTTTTATTTTCAAGAAAATTAGTTCTTTAAATAATCGGTTAATCGGGAAAGGTCAAGGTTAAATGCAGGTTTCGGTAGGTAGAGAAAGGTATTTCGGCTAATATGGTCTATTTCTACACCCGCAATTTCCAAAAGAACTGCAAAAGGTGTAATCTAGATCCTTGGGGCAAGGGATCCCCTTGCACTGAGAAGCTTCTTTGCATGTACAATAACAAACGTACTCCAATGGTTGTTTTTTAATTTTTCTTTCCCCTTCTGTTGGATCGTCATACATTTCAGGGTAAGGCAGTGGTGGTTCTTCCTCTTTGCAATAAAACTTCGTGTCCTTCGGGCATTTCATTGTCTCATTACAGCTCTTCAACCCGTCCTCACATGCTGCGTTAGAGTAAATCATAAATGAAACAAGTCGGGAAAAAACAAACAAATACCACTTGGTCTAAAAGCCATTCAAACTACGCCGCGGTTCGATTAAATTTGATTGCACGAAGCGTGATAAACAGCTTCCCAAGTTGTTGTGACTTTAATAAGAAAAATCCATAGATCATAAACTAAATAGCGGTTGTAGCGCTTCTACGTAAAGAGCCGGAAGAGGTTTTTACGGAAACAACTTTCGAAATTTCTGAGACTTAAGCCAGGCCCTCAAAAATAATTAAATAATAAAAATAATAATAGATAAAGTTATCGGGCCGGGAATTTAATTTTAAAGCGTGTTGGCGATGACTGACGGACACATGGACAGAAACGTCCAGATCAGTATCTCTCCCTCACGCACCTCGCTAGGAGAACGTTAGTTAAGCCTGCTTGTTCAATAATGGTAAATCATAAATTCGAGTACAAAAAACTAACGTTTTGCCAAAATGAATGATCGTGAAACGAATTATAGTTATAATACTTACTGCTTACTATGGCAACATAGTGATCATAGCAGTAGCTAAGCTTGACCAGCATCAAAATGACAAAGACACACTTGAACAGCATTTTCTATCAGTTGTTTTTATTGATTGAATAATTGAAAGTCGACAAACTAAGGTAAATAATCAGAGACAGTTGAAGCATTTATGAGGAAAAAAGCTAATTTCGCGAACGCTTTAGAGGTTCTAAAAAATGCTGGCTATTAAAAGATGGACATCCACTTCAATCCCCATTCGTTTTTACTCGTGCGGGGGAGAATCCCCCCTCGCACGAGGTATTGGTCCCGGTTTTCAAGGTCTCTCTAGCGTAGCTTTGGGTACGTTCAGTAACCCTCTTTGATGACAGCGCTTACTAAGCGATGCCAGATTTTCACTACTGTACGCTTTTTCGCGTTTCCGGTTTTGACGTCATGATGCTCAGCGCTTGCTCATCAAAAAAACCATCTAAACGATATGGTTTTTTTGATGGCGTGACGTAGCGCTTGACTGTTGTTGGCGCGGGATTTAAAAATTAAATTCCAATAATGCTATTCCAACAGTAATTGCATTAGTTTTCTTTACAAAACTACTTCTACCATTCAAATGGACATAATTTTCTTAAACAATTTCATTATTTGCGAGCTCTATAATAGTGGAAAAGAACCATTTGCGCTTCGTAACGTTTTGAGGTCCAGTAAGACGTTTCTCCAAGACTCCAACCCCATTTTCGAAAACAGCGCTAACTTCAAAATGACACTTTCCGTTCAACAACCTTTTACGTCACTGTGACGTTTCGAGCCCATCAACCAAACATCAAGAAAACAGCGATTTCTTTGAGATTTTCGTTACTGAACGTACCCTTTGGCAATGCATGGCGACAGGAATACCGTGTGTTCGGGCTTTTCATTCCCATCATTCCGATTTCGATTTTTTAAAGTAAACACTTATTTGGTGACTCCACCAGAACGAACTCTAGCTGAAGCCGCAAAAAAGGATAAATAGACTCCGCCTCCTCCGAAGCACGCGCTGGTGCGGTGGGTTAAGGATGGTGGCGCGCGATGGTGCTAGTGGACAGCTTAAGTCTTTAGAAGGAGTTGTCTGCTGCGAGTTCAACTGTTAATATTTATTAGACTCACAACCAGGCTGGGAAATAAGGATATTTTTTAAACTAGTCCTTGGGACCAGTGACCCCTCTAATCCCCGAAATAATTAACTGGTCTCCGGACTGGTCCCAGCCTTTGTTCTCCAATAGATTTGCAATTAATAAACTGGTCCCGAGGACCAGTAACCCCCACTTTTTGAATTAAAAAACTAGTCCAAGCAATTAATAAACTGGTTTTGGACCAGAGGAAGTGTGCTATTTCCCAGCCTGCTCACAACTGGAGGTATGGCGTCTAGCAAAGAAGTTTTTATCTAATGCTCGCTTTTTTAGCCCCTATTGTTTAAATTTTTATTATCTTACATATCCCGCACGAGTGTCCTTTCTGCTGGGGCAGCTTGTTCTTTCCCAGCTTAAACGGACCACCAACTACATCCCCATTGTTCAACGATGTCTCGAAAAGCGAAACTTACAGAGCTTTTAACCCTGAATATCTTAAAAGCGATCTTCTTGTAATGTTTTAGAGACAATTCAGCAAAAACTCTCGAGACATCGAAGTTAAAATGATATTTACAAAGTTTTGACGATACTTATTTAAAATTCGAACTCCGCTTCAAGCCGACGAGTCTTATGGTTGTACTTACCAGCCTAGAGAAGTGATGACGATGAACAGTTTCTTAGAGTGTTTGTTGTTGGTAAGTTGGCGAGGAACTTGTACAGTTGGCAATGGTTCCGCCTTCATGCGTTTTTATGTGATTCGTTTTGAATTAAAAAAGGGGGAGGGGATAGACATGACTACACAATGAGAAGTACGGTTTAAAGGAACAGTGACGAATTTAAATATTCCGAAACGCAATTTAAAACTGACCTAAAATTTCTCCTTACGTATTTAATTACGAGTGATGGGTAGGAATAACTTCATTTTTAAGACTGAAGCCATCTTTAATAAACGAAAACGGAAGAAGAACCTAGTTTTTTTTTTAAACAATAGTGTTTATCACAGAATTGAATATTAAGTAGAAACTCTTTCACGATCCCTTTAACGAATCTCGTACGAAATGAGTTTTTAATTTGTTCGTACGCAAAACGTAGATCGCAAAAAACCTGTCAAGTGAACATCAGAACATAGTAGATGACATTTTATATTACTCCGCTCGTATTGTTTACGAGATGAATTTTTTGAAAGTAAACGAAATTTATGCAAATGTCTGAAATATTAAACGCTCTCAGTACGCGAACTAGACTCCCCTTAGACTGTAGATATCCAGCCAATGGAGGAGGAGTCTATTTGAACCCGAGATTGGTCCAGAAAGAACCCCAATTTTTATGGGTTGTATATTCTTCTCTAGAAGTAGATCAAAAATAGGTTAAAAAACTGAGTCCGACGGCAGAAATATTTGAGTCAAAATAGCTAAAGTGTTTTTACCAATAAAATTGAAAGCACGATTTTTACCAGGCGACAGTTTATTATATAGGAAGATACATGTGCGATACAAAGAGTGCGAGTTAACCAAACTTTAATCAAGTCAAAACAATATAATTATAATTAAGAATACGCATAATATTAATTATTATATACTTCAAACAGGTCACACAGTGCAAGAGGGGCTTTTAGTATTATTCTACTGTCATTTAGTGTTTCTTCCCCTCTAAAATATTTAAGGGGAAACTTATTTGTTATAGTGCATTAAATCATCTGAATCGAAATATTAATATTTAATAAGAATTAATTTTTTTTTTCAAGAAAATATTTTATTTAAATAATCGGGAAAGGTCAAGATTAAATGCAGGTTTCAGTAGGTAGAGAAAGGCTTTTTGGCTAATTTCGTCCATTTTTACACCCGCATCCATAAGGAGAGCAGTAGGTATACTCAAACTCCTTGGGGCAAGGCAACCCCTTGCACTGATCATCTTCTTTGCAACTACAATAACAAGTGCCCTTCACTGGTTTTTTATTCCATTCCGTTTCCTTTTTATTTGGATAGTATAAATTGTATCTGTCGTCGTGTGTGCAATAAATCTTCGCGTCCTTCGGGCATTTCAATGTCTCATTACATCTCTTCGACCCGTCCAGTGCGTCCACCCTACATTCTGCGTTAGAGTAAATCACAAATGAAACAAGTTGGGAAAGCCAAAAAATACCTCTCCGACTCCAGACGACTGTCTTAAAAGTCGTAACACAGGAGTGGTCAATCTTTTTGTCTAAAGGGCCATTCGAAGTACGTCGCGGGCCGCGAGTTTCTAATTTAGAATTAATAGCGCAAAAACTCATAATCTAACCACTTTTTTCGATCAAATTTGTTTGCACGAATCGCGATAAACAGCTTCCTAAGTTGTTGAGACTTTAATAAGAAAAACCAGGGATTTAACAAAATCCATGGAATATAAACTAATTAGCGGCTGTAGCGCGTCTACGTGAATAGCCGGAAGAGGTTTTTATGGAAACAGCTTTCTAAATTTCTGAGACTTAATAATAATAATAATAGATAAAGTTCTCGGGCCGGGAATTTAATTTTAAAGCGTGTTGGCGATAACTGACGGACAAATGAACAGAAACCTCCAGATTAGTATATCTCTCCCTCTCGCACCTCATTGGACAAAAGTTAGTTAAGCCTGCTTTTTCAATAATTGTAAGGGACCGTCCATAAACTTCGTCACACTCTTATGGGGGGGAGGTGGTCTCTAAATTTGTGACGGTCCGTGACAAGGGGGAGGGAGGGGTTCTTCTATGCGTGACGTCACATTTAGCATTGATTTTGTTACGAAGTCAGTAAGAGGCCGATTGGCTCTCTTATGTTATAGAAGAAGAATGACAGCATAGTTCACCGTTACAATAATTTACCAAAATTATTTTTCCATCATCGCTTAAATAGTACAAAATTTAAGCAATTTCTACTATTTACACCTTTTTATAGCCAATTTAAATAGCGCATTTAAAATAAACAGCGTAAAATCTCTTATGTCTCTGTTTATTCGCACCTATTATTTTTGAGTATGAATCAAATTCCCCTGCCGATTGAAATGGTTTCGTTTCTTTGGCAAATTTTCTAAATCTCAAGCTCGATTAGTCTGTTTTCGGTGACAGTGTCGAAACCTAAAAAGTGTGCCCCTTTAACTAAGCTTTATGGAACTTTTTTGAAGCTTATAAAAAGCACATCCAGACATTAAAATTCTAAAGGTCAATCAGAAGGAAAAAGCTTAAAACGGAAGAGAACTTCGAATTTTCAGCCGAGCAAAATATTTCTGAGGGGGCGGCTATACTCAAGAGATTAATCAAATCAAATTTGTAAATTAAGACAAATGATAGTGCGGAGGGGGGGTTAAAGAAATGTGACGTGGTTTTTAGGGGAGGGGTCTGAGAAAAGCGTGACGAAGCGTGATCTGGGGGGACGGGGGGTCAGAAAATGCTTTTTTTCGTATGAAGTAGTTTATGGACGGTCCCTAAATCATAAATTTGACTACCAAAAACTAATGTTTTGCGAAAATGAGTGGTCATGAAACGAGTTATAGTTATATATACTTACCGTATAATATGGCATCATAGTAATTGACCAGCATCAAAATGACAAAGACACACTTGAACAGCATTTTCTGTCTGTTGTTAAAGATTGAATAATTGCAAGTCTGCAAAATAAAGTCAATGACTATTGAAGCATCAAAGATTAATTAATTGCACGAACGCTTAAATGGTTATAAAGCAGTGCTGCCTTTTAATGGGTGGACATCCACTTCGATCCCCGATTGTTTTTCTTTCCCAGCTTAAACTGACCACCGACCACTACATCCCCATTGTTCAACGATGTCTCGAAAATAATTATTAGCTAACGGTACCGAGCTTGTAACCCTGAATATCTTAAAAGCGACCATCTTGTAAAGATTTAAACAACCTGAAGAATAAACTCTCTAGACATCGAAGTTCAAAAGATATTTACAAAGTTTTTTGCAATACACTTTTAAAATACGAATTCCGCTTCAAGCCGACGAGTCTTATGGTTGTACAGTTTGAACTTACCAGTCTGGAGAAGCGATGGCGATGATCAGTTTCTGCGAACGTTTGTCGTTGGTTTGTTGACGAGGAACTTGTACAGTTGGCAATGGCTTCACCTACACGCGTTTTTATGTGATTCGTTTTGTATTAAAACCTGACAATGACACTAGACAATGACAAGAAAGTTTGTCGTTGATCAATTGGCGAGGATCTTGTACAGTTGGCAATGGCATCGCCGTCTTGCGTTTTTACGTGATTCATTTTAAATTAAAAAAAGTGGGAGGGGATAGACATCACTAGACAATGACAAGTACGGTTTAAAGGAACAGTAAAGAATTTAAATATTCAAAACCTAATGTTTCTCATTACGTTTTTAATTCCAAGTGATGGGTAGGAATAACTTAATATTTAAGACTGAAGCCATCTTTAATAAACGAAAACGAAAGAAATTTAACCCCAGTTTTCCCAAACAATAGGTTTTTCACGGAATGATGAAACCTAGTTTTTTTCACATAATAGTGTTTATCATAGAATGATGAAACGGCATTGAATATTAAGTACAAACTTATTCACCATCCCTTTAACGACTCTCGTACGAAATGAGTTTTCACTTTGTTTTTAAGTAAAACGTCGACCGCAAAACATGTCAAGTGAACGTCAAAACATAATAGAATGACATTTTATATTATTCTGTTCGTATTGTTTACGAGATGAATGTTTTTGAGATTATACGAAATTTATGCAAGTGTCTGGAATATCAATCGTTTTCAGTATGTGAACTAGACTCCCCTTAGACTGTAGTTGTCCAGACAATGGGGGATTTAACGTAGTGTATTATTGCGCCAGTACTTTGACCATTTCTTCCAGTCGCCCAAGTGAGATTAGTTTTTAATTTTTGAATCACTATACGGTGCTCTTACATGAATTCCCTCGACCAATCAGACTCCAGAATTAAGTAACTAACATCGGTAAGCTTTTCTCTTCGGCGTTGGGAAAATAATATTTCAATGTAAATTTAAAACCAAATTAGGTTTATATTCGGTATTAAAAGGTGATTGAGAGCCCGAATTCAATACACGTGGAGGGAGGCTAAAAGACTCGCACTGCCTCTAGCGGAACACCTTGGCACCAGGAAAATAACCCGAGAAAGCGGCCTTCCCCGCCTCTATGGTGTATGCTACTGTTTGGTAATTAATGAAATGGTCTATTGAGATCATTAGCACCCTGGTGCTTAAGGGGACGCTATCTTTGCGACATTTGTCTCATCCATGGTTACTCTGGGTGTAATGTACGGGACAAATGAGGTTGTTTGAATTTCTCCGCCATTTGTAGTGACCCAAGTACCAACCCGTCAACGATGACAACCACGAATGACGTAGTCATTGAGGCACTGTTTTGCAACTCATTATATCATGTATTATATCACTTCTCGGCCTTTTTGTTGTCAACTTTACAAGCGTTATTTATCCTAAAATAATTCAGACCATGATTTTAACCAGGTGACAGTTTATTATATTGAAAGATACATGAATATAAGAAAAGTGCAACTTAACCACAATTCAATCAAATCAAAAACAATATAATTATAATTAATAATATGCATAATGTCCATTTTTATGTGCTTCAGGTCAAACAGTGCAAGAGGGCCTTTTAGTATTATTCTATTGTTATTCAGTGTTTTTCCTCCTATAAAATGATTAGGGGTAAACGTTGTTGTTAAAGTGCATTAAATTAACTGAATCGAAAATTAGTATTAAATAAGAAATAATATTTATTTCTTTATTTTTTCAAGAAAATGTTTTATTTAAATAATCGGTTAATAGGGAAAGGTCAAGATTAAATGCACGTTTCGGAAGGTAGAGAAAGGTATTTTGGCTAATATGGTCTATTTCTACACCCGCATTTGTCACCAAAAGCGCAGTAGGTATACTCAAGGTCCTTGGGGCAAGGCATCCCCTTGCACTGATCACCTTCAGTGCATCTACAATAACAAGTGCTCTCCACTGGTTTTTTTTTCGTTTCCTTTTTCTCTTCATTTGGATAGTAATCATAGTTACGAAGTGGTTTTTCCTCTTCGCAATAAAACTTCGTGTCCTTCGGGCATCTCATTGTCTCATTACATCTCTTCACCCCGTCATCATTACATCTCTTCAACCCGTCGTCCCTACATTCTGCGTTAGAGTAAATCACAAATGAAACAAGTTGGGAAAGCCAAAAATTACCTCTCCGACTTCAGACGACTGTCTCAAAAGTCGTAACACAGGAGTGGCTAATCTTTTGGTCTAAAGGGCCATTCGAATTACGTCCCGGGCCGCGAGTTTCAAATTTTAAATTAATAGCGCAGAAACCTAACCACTATATTCGATTAAATTTATACCACGACGCGTGAGTAACAGCTTCCTAAGAAAATCAGGGATTTATAAAGTGGGTGAAGTAACAAAATCCATAGAATATAAACTAAGTAGCGGCTGTTGCGCGTCTACGTGAAGAGCCGGAAGAGGTTTTTATGGAAACAGCTTTCGAAATTTCTGGGACTTAAGTCAGGCCCTCAAAATAAATAAATAATAGTAATAATAATAATAATAGTAATAATAATAGATAAAGTTCTCGGGTCGGGAATTTAATTTTAAATCGTGTTGGCTATGACTAACGGACACATGAAAAAAAACGTCCAGAACAGTGTCTTTCCCTCACGCACCTCACCGGACAAAAGTTAGTTGATTGTAAATCATAAATTTGACTACCAAAAAATGTTTTGCCATAGTAAGTGATCATGAAACGAATTTTAGTTATATATACTTACTGCTTACTAAGGCAACATAGTGATCATAGCAGTAGCTAAGATTGACCAGCATCAGAATGACAAAGACACACTTGAACAGCATTTTCTATCAGTTGTTTTTAAAGATTGAATAATTGCAAGTCTGCAAAATAAAGTCAATGACTATTGAAGCATCAAAGATTAATTAATTACACGAACGCTTAAAAGGTTGTAAAGCAATGCTGGTATTAAAAGGTGGACATCCATACAATCCCCGATTGTTTCTCCATCCCAGCTTAAACGGACCACCGACTACGTCCTTATTGCTCAACGATGTCTCGAATAGAAATATTAGCTAACGGTCCCGAGCTTGTAACCCTGATTATCTTAAAAGCGATCATCATATAAAGATTTGAACAACCTGAAGAATAAACTCTCTAGACATCGAAGTTCAAAAGATTTTTACTAATTTTTTTGCAATGCACTTTTAAAATACGAATTCCGCTTCAAGCCGATGAGTCTTATGGTGTTGTACTTACCAGTTTAGAGAAGCGATGACGGTGAACAGTTTCTGCGAGAGTGTGTCGTTGATCAGTTGACGAGGAACTTGTACAGTTAGCAATTTCTTCGCCGTCATGCGTTTTTATGTGATTCGTTTTGAATTAAAACCTGGGTAGGGGATAGACATCACTAGACAATGACGAGTACGGTTTAAAGGAACAGTAAAGAATTTAAATATTCAAAACTGACCTGAAATTTCTCATTACGTTTTTAATTTCAAGTGATGGGTAGGAATAACTTAATTTTTAAGACTGAAGCCGTCTTTAATAAACGAAAACGAAAGAAAACCCCAGTTTTTTTTCACACAATAGTGTTTATCAGAGAATGATGAAACGGCATTGAATATTAAGTAGAAACTGTTTCACGATCCCTTTAAAGAGTCTAGTACGAACTGATTTTTTAATTTGTTTTAAAGTAAAACGTAGACCACAAAACCTATCAAGTGAACATCAAAACATAGTAGATGACATTTTATATTGCTCTGCTCGTATTGTTTACGAGATGAACTTTTTGAAATTATACGAAATTTATGCAAATGTCTGAAATATTAAACGCTCTCAGTACGTGATCTAGACTCCCCTTAAACTGTAGATATCCAGCCAATGGAGGATACACTATTTGAACCAGATATTGGTCCAGAAAGAACCCCAATTTTTATGGTTGTATATTCTTCTCCAGAAGTAGATCAAAAATAGGTTAAAAAACTGAGTCCGACGGCAGAAATAATTGAGTCAAAATAGCTATAGTGTTTTTACCAATAAAATTGAAAGCACGATTTTTGCCACGTGACATTTTATTATATAGGAAGATACATGAATTTACAAAGAGTGCGAGTTAATCAAATCAAAAACAATATAATTTTATAATTCTTAATTATTTAAGAATACGCATAATATTAATTATTATATACTTCAAACAGGTCACACAGTGCTAGGGGTTGTAGTATTATCCTACTCTCATTTAGTGTTTTTCCCCCTATAAAATAATTGGGGAGAAACTTAATTGCTATTATAGTGCATTAAATTAACTGAATTGAAATATTAATTAAGAAATAAGAAAGGTTTTTTTTAAATCATCGTTTAGCGGGAAAGGTCAAGTTTAAATGCACATTTCGGTAGGTTGAGTTTTTGGCTACCAATCGCTTTCTCTACAATTGCAATATCCATGTTTCTTACTGTAACCTGGGTTGTAACCTAGATACCACAGGTTATACTTATGGGAAGAAAAAGTGCAATAAGTGTAAGGTAAACCTTTGTCGGGGCAAGGGAAACCCTTGCACTGATTACCGTCTGTGCAAATGCAAAGACAGGCGTGTTCCACTGGTTTATCTTTTATTTTCTTCTCCTCTTGTTGAATGCGACGCCTCCTGTGAGGAGTACGAGTTTCTACCTCCATGATGCATTCCAACTTCGTGTCCTTCTGTTTCCACCTGTCCTCGGGACATGCTGCGTTATAGTAAATGATAAATAAAAGAAGTTGTTTAAGCCAAAATAATACCCCTTCGTGTCGATACGAATGTCGCCAAAATCTTAACCTATCCTGTCAGAACGCGCAAACTTTAGAGACTATAACTAGATTGTAGAGCTAAACATTACCTATCCATTATCCACATCATTTTAGCTTTACCCGTATTTCAGAAGTTTAACAAGTGTTAAATCATATTATTTTATAAATAATCGGTTAATTACTAATGTGCGGATAAATAATGCCGAGATGCAATAGTTAGATTAATACTTAAACTGCGCCTATTGTAAAAACTGAGAGACAGACACACGGACAAAAACGTCCAGATAAGTTCCTCTCCGCGTTATGTTAAATCATAAATGAAACAAGTTAGGAAAGCCAAAATAATACCTCTCCGAGTCGAGTCGACTGACTCAAAACGTCTAACCCAAGGGTGACCAACCAGTTTGTGTAAAGGGCTTTTCAATCCAAAGAATATAAACTAAGTAGCATCTGTTGTGCGTCCACGTGAAGAGACGAGAAAGGTTTTTATAGAAACAGCTTTAGAAATTTCTGAGACTTAAGAGAGGGCCGCATAAAAAAAGTAGTGATAGATTGTTCGCGGGCTGGGAGTTTAATGACAGACGTACACATGGACAGAAACGTCCAGAACAGTACTGTGAGATACGTCTCTCGGACTCTTAGGCTCGTTTGTGCAATAATTGTAATTCTTCAATTCGACTACTAAAAATGTTTTGCCAAAATGAGTGATCATGAAACGAATTATAGTTATACTTACTGTGTTCGGCATCACGGCAGGAGTAAAGCTTGACCAGCATCAGAATGACAAAGACCCACTTGAACAGCATTTCTACCTGATGTAAAAATTTGAATAATTGTAAATCTGCAGTTTTTTGCAATACATTTTTAAAATGCGAATTCCGCTTCAAGCCGACGAGTCTTATGGTTGTACTTACCAGTCTAGAGAAGTGATGACGATGAACAGTTTCGGCGAGAGTTTCTCGTTGGTCAGTTGACGAGGAACTTGTACTGTAGTTGTCAGAAGCTCGTCTTGCGTTTTTATGCGATGCATTTCAAATTTAAACAATGAATGTGAGAAGACAATGGAGTGCGGTTCAAAGTGATATTAATGTTTGTGATCACTAGTCTAACCTCGTCAACTTCAGTGTCGACCACGTGTCGGTAACTATCACTGAAACTATTCAATCATGGAGATGTTTACCTTAAACCGCGTGATATTTTATAATACGTTTTAACAGTTATAATCGATTAATAAATAGAAATCGCTTCACTATCCCTTTAAAGAAACAGATAAGAGGTGAGTTTTGAATTTTTTTATTTTTATTGCGTTGAAGTCGACTGCAATAACTGTTAAATGCAGTTTAAAATGTAATTTTCGAAATATTCTATTGTGTACGAGATGAATTTTTTTATTGGCCGAAGTTTAAGGCGAATTTGACGTGGCAAAATTATATTGTACTTGCCGTTGTACACTATTGTCAGTGGTGTTGCTAGGGTTTGAAATTTGGGGAGTAGCTTAATCTGGAAAACAATTTAAAAGCTGTTATAAGAAATTAATAACAAAATTTAGCATAATTTATTCATTGGAACATGTGTAGACCTTTATAACCATCAGAAAAATTTGTGTCAACGTGAAATTAATCGTATTTTAAGGATATAGAAACTTTTTATTGATAAACAGTACGGAACCGAGTTCTTGACTATTATAATTTTATACACTATTATTGCTACAGAATTTTAGGGGGCTACGAGCAACTGTTTGGTAGGGTTTACGGATTATTTTGAGGGGGCTAACTTTGAAATTTTTGGGGGGACCTATATCCCCTCCCCCCAAAAAGGCCTAGTGACACCACTGACTATTTTTGAACAACCAATAGGGATTTTAACGTAGGTATTAATCCGCTTGGACTATTTCTTTCAACCGGCAAAAACCAGTTTGGTTCCTGATTTCGAAACACTACGTACGTTAGATGAATTATTTTAACCAATTTTGATTGGCCAAGAGAAATCATTACGGTGATGAACAGTACTGAAGTGGCGTTAAGTGAATCTCGTCGCCATTTGTAAATGACCCAGTACTACACGCCACCCAAAAATACGACCACTATAGAGTGCTGTCAGTTGTGACGTCAGATCCAAGGTTAAACGTCACGAGTCTGCCTTTAGCAATGGGCGGCCATGACAGTTACCGTTTTTTCTTTATGGAAAAACAGCATGGGTGACGTCACACCGGCGCTTCTGACAGCACTCTATTGACTTCACTATAGACCATACAGCTCTGATACGGCATTACTACTTGACCATTTCAAATCACTTCAAATGAATAATTGACACAATTAATAAGGAAACCATAATTTTAAGATTTATTTTAATTTCAAAGTACATCAATTTACGAACGTGCTGAGTTAACACATTGATCAAGTCAAAACACAATATTCGCGACATGATTGGACACGCCGTCCCTTAACGCATATGAAAACATTTATTTTTAATCATTATTCTACTATACTTTAGTGGTTTCCCCCAGTAATATTTATAGAGAGAATTTCATAATAACAGGGATAGATGTAATTTTAGAAGAAGGAATGGAAAACAGAGTAATCTGGGGGGTATGAAAGAAGAGGCGGCGGGTCATAGCGACAGAGGTAAAAAATTCCTATTACGTATTTTTCCCCACCGTCCCCGTCAGAAACGTCATAAAAACCTAGTTTAAGTGAGCCGATAAGATATATTTTAACCTTTTCGTTGCGTGTTGGAGGGAGGGGCTATGAGTCGGACTGAAGTCTCCATTCTAAAATTAAATCTATCCCTGATAATAAACAATAAATGGCCTGACTTTGAATTAATTCAAAGGTTAGTGGTGTTTCCACTGATGCAACGTGAGAAATAGAACGAGAAACGCGAAGAATAATAATTTTTTAAAGTGGGGGAAAACAGGACAGTGTATTGCATTATTGAACTATCATTGGCAACTACAATACCCACGCTCTCCTGGTTTGAAACCGAGATTAATGAGTTTGCTAACGCCCAGTCTACAATAGGCATTAGGTACCTTATCTGTGCACTTGTACCCCTTACATTGAGCACCGTTTTTACAACCACAATAACAGGAAAACTTCTCTATTTCGGCCGGCTTTGTATCATTTATTTTAAATGGTTTATTAATATCAAAAGCACCTGGTGCTTCCGGATCTGGTGCGTCCACGGCGCATATCAGTTTCGTTTCCTTTGGACATTTATACGTCTCAGTACAGTTTTTCATCTTTTTCTCGCTACAAACTGTGTATTAAAATAGACCATAAGTAAATATTGAACGACGTAATAAGTTTGCGCTTGTTAATTTCGAAATACAGTGTGTACCAAAAAGGCAGGACACGATTCGAAGTAATTAGAGAATCTATCATGTTGACTTAACTAACTAGTGTTCCCCCCCCTACAAAATAGCCCAACCAATCACGCTGCCAAAGTAATCATGGTGCCTAAGCGTTCTTTCCCCACCGACCCACGTTGCCAAAGTATGACGTCAAGGGGTCAAAGAACTATATTGCAAAGCCATAGAACGCTCTCGAAAATCGTTTGAGATGGGACTTTGAGAGCGCCACTCTGGCGGCAGGCACGAACTGGGCGCCACTGCCGTTCAATACTCTTTTTCCCACAACTCATGTTTTATTAAACTGGAAGATAATTTTACGAAATCCACTTACTAAACGGGTTTACATAATCGTCATCATCGCAGGATTGAAGCTTGACCAGCATCAGAAGAACGAAGACGCACTTGAATGGCATATTTATCTCTGAAAAATGATTGAAAGGGATATGCCGAAAAGTTCAATGAGTACCGAAGATATCAATTGGAACCATGTTTCTAACTACAATGTTAATGAAGATACAAGAAATTAAGTATCCGTAAAACACACTACGCTTTAGGCTTATCCACGAAACACTGGAGATTACCCCTATTGGACAAATCCATCAGGTGGTATTAGTCGTCCAATAGGGGTATAGTCCCCAGTACTTCGCGTTGTGTGTGTTGCGGAAACTTAATTGCTCGAAAACATGATTTTTGAAACTTTATTTTACGAAAAACTGAGTTGCACTTACCAACCTAGAAGAGTTAAAATTTAACAAGAAGAACGCTTTCTGCGTGAATTTTTCGTTGGTTAATTGACGGGGGACTTGTACAGATGGCAATAGCTCGGCCAATAAACGTTGAAAATTTGCAAGTTTCGCCTGGAAAGTGCGAGTTCTTGCCACAATTACGCAGCACACTGAGCTTTATACCCTTCGCAGTTGACAATGGTGCCGCCGTTATCGTTAACAAGATTGTGATGACGAGAACAATTTAAATAATTCATGCTCAAAGGCATAATGAAGAAATTAGAAAACACTACCATCGTCGTAGAAGTGCCAACCTTTCTTCATTTCTATAGTTTAATTATCGTGAAAACGCCCAAATCGGATTTAACTTGGTTAGTGTCATTTTATATTTGATAAAATATGTTTTAACAGCAATGCCGCATTCGCCGTACATTTTCACTATCGTTTATGGCAATTTCTTTACAAAATATAGTGCTTTTTCTATGGGAAGCTAACCCTAAAAAGTGTGATTAATTTTTTCGTTTAACATTGCAAGCGGGTATCAGGTCTTATCTACAAGGGCCTACCGGTACTGTAGAATTAACAACTAGACAATTATATTTGTTTCATGATACCTTTAAAAGAATCCTGTAGGATGTTAGAGTATGACGTGTACTAAGTTTTTATGATAACTATCTTTTGTGTTCCAGTTGAGTTTTGCGCCATTGTTTTGCGGTTTTATGCGAATTTGAAATGATAAGTGCTTGTACGCGATATAAAAAACGTCGTGGTAGGCATAGTTTTTCAAATTTTTATTATTCCTTTGTTCCATTGTTTCCCAAAGTTTTATAGGTAGCTACGCAATTTTATAAGCCATTACAAATATATGACACATATTTTATTGAGAAATTTTCATTGGATTTCAAAGAACTTTATTTTGAATAATTTTGGATTCCCAACTAGGCCAAATAGCTGGCCACCCTGTACGCAAATAACACCCGCGGATTTGAGGCGTCACGTGGTTAAAAGGAGAATCCTGAGTGGTGGGTTTGAATATCGCCCATGCGCAGAGAGAAGAAAAATACGAATTTCTCTCTCACTTACAACGGTTGTGGCTTGTGGGTTGCAAGTCGTATTTTTTCTTTAACCCAACGAAATGACTTGTGAAAAGTAAGAGATGGGAATCCATAATACTTCAGTATTTACACATATCCATGGTTAAAGGAAAAGGTCACGTGACATAACATATCATACCTTAATTAAAAGATCGGCCATTTTCTAAATATAAAAGGAATTAAATATTAAAATAAAATAAATAAATGATCTCTTATTACAATATGATAATTAGAATGTAATTAGGCTTAAAAATAATCAAGGAGTACTGTCTCGCCATCCGCCATTGCTTTAGTGCATGGCGTCTGCTAGCCAGAACTCCTTACCCTTACGGGATTGGTTGAGCCAATTGAGTATTTAAAGACCAAGTAAATGGTAATTACGTTTAAATAAAATATCCTTTATTTTTTCTAAGTATTTTGGTCTCTATTTTTAGAAAAATGGTATAATCAGGGATATATTTAATTTTAGAAGTAGGAATGGAGAACGGTTAGTATTTACTTCAGTCCGACTCATAAACAACCCAGTATAGAGCCTCTCCCTTCAACACGTAGCGAAAAGTTTAAATTGTCTTATTGGCTCACTTAAACTACGTTTTGATGACATTGCTGACGGGGACGGCGAAAAATACAGTAATTCCTGTTTACCTCTGTCGCTATGACCCACCCGCCTCTTCTTTCATACCCCCCCCCCCCCGTCCCGTGGAAGGGGGTCCGGCCGGGACTTTGACGCGCAACAAGATTACTAGTACTGTTCTCCATTCCTACTTCTAAAATTAAACCTATCCCTGGTATAATATTATGTTGCCTATTTACGATTTTCTGAGTCTAATCTTAAAATCTCAGGTTTGAAAATTAAACTACCATTCGTTTGAGAAACACTGGTGGTTAGCTTCATAATATTCGCGGATGTGCTGCACCATAAACATTTCTACAGGGGTTCATAAATTTAACATCGAAACTCAATCCCCTTAATGTCGCCTTTACCTATAGACATATATGTGTCTTTTTGTATTTAAATGATGTATTTCACATGAGAAAAAGCAATTTCGTGATAGTACCGTAATTGTCTCGATATATATATATTGATTTATTTTTAGACTCGGAGTTAATCGATTTTGATTTTTCTTCTTTGACAATATCGATCAATCATCCCGTGATCGTACCCGATTGAATGATCGATGCTGTGATTTAATTAAGACATCGTGTATCGTGAAATTGATGTCTTGTACCTTAGTAATCATTTGGTAACGCTTTATTTACACACTATACTTAACTCTCCTTGCTTTTACAAGTATTTACTATATTTAACTTCCATTTTCAAGTTTAGGTCTTGTAGCTTAGTGATAGTTTAGAAACACTTTATTTCCACTCTATACTTAACTCTCCTTACTTTTTAAATTTTTTACTATATTTAACTTCCATTTTCAAATTGACTTCTTGAACCTTAGTAATCGTTTAATAACACTTTATTTACACTATATACTTAACTCTCCTTGCTTTTACAATTATTTTCTATATTTAACTTCCATTTTCAAATTTACGTCTCGAATCTTAGTAATCATTTAGTAACACTTTACACTTCATACTTAATTCTCCTTGCTTTAAAATATCTTTATTCGATATTCAACCAGAAATATTTGGTTTTAAAGTCTTTTCTATATTTAAATCTCATATTGAAATTGACGTCTCGAATCTTAGTAATCAATTAGTAACACCCGAATTCCACTCCATACTTAAATATCGTTGATTTTACGCGAATATTTTCCGTATTCTGCCATTCATCTAATTATGTATAGTATTTGCAGGCTTCAAATTAACATCTTATAGCTTAGTAATTAATAGCTTTTACGACACCTGATTCCCACTGTATACTTAACTATCCTTGATTTTAAGTCTTTTTTCTATTTCACCTTCAACCATTATGTTTTTTATAAATATAATCCTTACTCTAACGTTTACTCAAATTTTAAAATTGAAGTTTTGTAATTTGTAGTTTAGTCTTCTGTGTGGACTGTCAGCTTAGAAGCCCTTTATAATGTCTTTGCATAAACCAACCATATGTTAAGTATGAAGCAGACGCTACTGAGGTTCCCGAACTCAATTTGAAAACGGTCTATTACTCTTGATTTTGTTTCTTGAGTTTATTCCACAGTCTATACGGCGAGAAGACGTAGTTGGTCCCTTGGAGACATTATTACCTTGTGATGAAAACCGCCATAAATTACTTGTGACCGAAATCGAAATCGAGATTGTGAAAACTAGAGCGTATCCCAAGAGTCGTAAATAACGAAACTAAACCATTAAAAGCTAAGAGGAAGATCCAACTCTAGAACCACATAGATTAAAACATTTATTCTTATATCTTGAGATCGAAAAGTTTTTTTTTTTATGTCTTTCGGCATAAAATATAGTCCGCAATAATAGTGCTCAATTATTATAGAACTTTAGTGGATTGTTTCCTACTGATAAAACATAATTTTCAATGTCGAATTTCAGTCAGGAACCAAGCCACTAAAGGACTATAACGTAGTCACTGTCCTGCACGATCCCAAAGATTCCGAATTTTCTGGCTAATTTGATAATTCTGAAATGGCTTTGATGTCACTCGAGTCCGAGGCATTTACTAAATTATTTTTAAGCTACGTTTTACGTTTTACGTTTTCAAAGGATCTCCTTGCTTAGGAAATTAAAGAGAGAGTCTCACTACATTAAAATGCTCTTGAATAATGAATATCGGCTGTGGTTAGTTTAAACAAATGCCACTAGATGCTCCCATAATCGAGGGGTGGAGCTGACTGCCCCTCTATGGCTAGTTTTAGCTCCGCCCTCGACGTTAACGGGTTCTGATTGGCTCCTGCCTCTGGAAACGGTAAAATTTGTGTGTAGAAGATCAGCCAGAATGTTAAAGGCCGACTTCCAGCAGCGAAAAGGGTTCTAGCAAACTGAAAACCGAGCATCGAGACTAACAATGAAGCGACCGTGCCGATTTTCGAAGCCCCGCTGGCTCAAAAGTTGGAAGGGTTCTCGCAAACTGAAAGCCGTGCAATGTGGTTCTAGCGAACAGAAAAGTAGCAATAGAAAAACTTTCAGATTTTTGCTTTCCCCTGAAGGAAATTCTCTATTGTGTATCTTCAGTTCGCTAGAACCTACATTGCACGGCTTTCAGTTAGCTAGAACCCTTCCACCTTTTAGCCCAGCGGGGCTTCGAAACTCGGCACGGTCGCTCCATTGTCAGTCTCGATGCTCGGTTTTCAGTTCGCTAGAACTCTTTTCGATGGAAGTCGGCCTTTAAAACAACTGAGACTACCCCTTTAGACGAAAGAATTAGGCATGGCAAATAAAGACAAATAACTTTTATTTGAAGTGCCTTTGAATTTGCAAACGTTAGAATAAAAAATAAAGATAAGCCAAGGCCTAGCTGGAAAACCCCCTAGGGTAAAAAAGTCGTAATTTTTTCAGACACATTTCCGATGCAACTTTTAAGAGTATAGGGTTATTTTGTAATTGCCATTGGCTCGGGCCTAACGACCCATGATTAGCATTTTATGGGAGGCACGGAATGCAATTTTAAAATGCGCGACAAAAGCCCGGCTTTAATGCACCTTCCTTTATTGTATCTGCGACTAAATGTATAGCGTTCCCCTTAAAGCCTTCAGGGTCCATTCTTCGAAACTTTGAATACCTTGGATTTAATCTGGCATAATTTCACGAAGACTACATTGGTGGAAAATTTACTCTTGACCGATAAAAGTATTTTTTAGCTTTTTAAATTTAATTTATACAAGTTCTAATTTAACTGTAATTTTTACTTAGGTAAGATAATTTTGTGCAGGTTTAATTTCACTGCAGTTTTCGTAGTACGTAGTAAATATTGCGTCATATCAGGAATATATTTAATTTTAGAAGTAGGAATGGAGAATAGAGTAATGTGGGCGCGCGTCAAAGTCCCGGATCCCTTTCCCCCACGGGACGGAGGGGTATGAAAGAAGAGGCGGGTGGGTCATAGCGACAGAAGTAAAAAGGAATTACGTATTTTTCGAGGGCAAAACGTAGTTTAAATGAGCCGATAAGATAATTTAAACTTTTCGTAACGTGTTGGAGGGAGGGGCTCTACACTGGGCTATGAGTCGGACTGAACTAAATACTAACCGTTCTCCATTCCTACTTCTAAAATGCAATCTATCCCAAGGCATGTTTTGTAATAGTTTCTGTCTCGTGATGCGTTATTATTTATACATATCCATGCACAAATATACTCCCGTCCCATGACGATTCAATGCTTTAATATCTCCCAAACAATCATTTACCTTAGCGTGCGCTATAGTTAGTTTTAGACACATCAACTGATTAGATTTTCGTGTCAATAGAATGATTAATGAACGCGACATCTGTAATTGATTAAATAAATAGGTGATTAATTAAAATTTATTATCTCATACGTATCTACTCGTATAACCATAAGTTGATAATATATGTTGGCCATCCATAAGTTTGTTAATCTCTGGTAACTTAGAAACTGGAGTTTGCAATTTTGAAGTGAGTGAGGTTGGTCATAGATTCAGGGAAAGCGAGGAAGGCCTGGTGAGGCGCTGCTGTCAAATGGGGCTTAATAAGGCACAGACTAAATAGGACCTAGATGGAAGTCCTGCAAAATTAACCACCACCGAGTGTAGGACTTCAATTCTCGCTTGTCGTTCTGCTAGAACTAGCTCGAGCTGTAAGTCTCTAGCATTAAGAACTTGTATGGGAAGTGTATGTCATACTTATGGAAGGAACATATCACTTATAAACTTATGGTATAACTAAAGGGGCTCCATTAAAAGTGGTCAATTAGTGAATCCGTAACAGACGTCGATGGGCTATGGGCGTTTATTATCGATTGCCAATTAAAATTGTAACGCAAAAGCCTCCAGCAATTTTCAGCTCAAAAGTTACAGGTGTTAATAATGACCACTTAACGTGCATTCTTCCACGTGAATAACGACGCTAATACTAATTAGTATAAGGATCATTTCTGGCAGACAAAGTTGTCTACCACGCTGGGTACAATGTCTTTTGTCGTCTGCGTAGTTTCATATAGCCCAGAGGTCCAGGAAGACTATGTACAGGCGAGTTTTGATCGAGAAACGTCTATGAAATTATGTAGAGCTGAATTCGGAAGACATTTCAAGTTTTTTTATTTCAAGTTGTGGCCTTTAAATTTAGTTCTTGTGAAGTTTAAAGTTCCTCAAGTTTTTTAAAATCAAAAATAAAGAAAGAGAATAGCAAGTAGCTTATTCTCTGCGCATCTCCTACGGCGCATTCCTTTGTTGAAGGGAGAACTTACAGTAACAAGTGATCGGTGTTGATAAGTCAGGGACTTAACAACTGATAAACACTACTTAAAAATTAGCAAAATACTATGTCCAAATAAATATTCGCAAAAAAATTATATTTTCATCATAAAAATGTGCAAAATAAGGTGTATCCCTCAAAATAATGCACAAAAATGGTGTCTTCCACATGAAAATGTGCAAAATATGGTGTCTCCCTGATGAAAATGTGCAAAAAAGGTGTCTTCCACATGAAAATGTGCAAAAAAAGGTGTCTTCCACATGAAAATGTGCAAAAAAGGTGTTTTTCTCAGAAAGTGCTCAATAATGGTGCCTTCATGAAAAGTCACGATAACGTTAGAGCAGCATGTTAAGGGTGTAAATACAATATGCCTCTCACCACAACACCCTCAATAGAGTCTGTTAAAGTAACCCAAATTAAGCTATCTCATGGGTTTAGTAGTTGTATCACGGATACAACAAAACTGACCTAAAGTAATATTTGTATGCGTCGAATCTGTAACTTATTAAGAGTATTTTTTCATTTATGGAATTTCTTAAAGCAGCTGAGGTCTGCGTGTGCATTGCTTTGCCATCCTGAGCGCCTTCTTTTGTTTTTTGGGGGTGGGGTGTTCGCAGTTGAGAGGTCGTCAAGACTCTTAATCCAACTTGAAAGGGGCTACTACCGTTCGGCTTAGAACCAATTTCCTTTCCTTATTTCTCAGCCAAGCCCGACCATCTCCTTTACCGACCTACCTACCCGACCGTTCCTCGTTACATTAAAACCAACTATAGGAGCATCATAATCCCGAGGGGTAAGACAACACGAGGGCCATATTTCGAGAAGCCCCAAATGAAAAGCTACTTCTGAACTTTATTTTAGTTCATTTCATTAATAGACCTAACCAAGAAATAAACAAGTTTACTTGGTCTCGTCTCCATCTGAGGGATAGGATCACGTGACCAACAAAGTAAAACGGGTTCTGCGCATGACAAAATCAAGCCAATCAGGTTATTCCTTTCTCGCCTCAAAACCCAAGAACGAGATCTGTGCCGTTATAAAAATCCAAAAGATTTGTTGGTTTGGTCTGTTACAGAAGTGTAGCAAACATCACAGGAGTAGCAACGCCTTCTTGGGTTATTTCCCTCGCACTAAGACGCACCACTAGAGGCAGGATGAGTTGGCTAGCCTTTCTCCGCGTGTATTGAACTCTGACTCTTTCTGACGTTGCCTTTTAACCTAAACTTAAAAATACACTTGAAATCATTCTGGAAATCAAGATTACAGACTATGGTTTTGTATTTACTTCTTTGAACACTAGATGGCATTTCATTTCATTTCAATTGACGAAATAGCGACTTTTACGCTTTAGTTTGACGCTAGATGGCAAAAGACGCAACTTTTTACTAACAAGGATTTGTATTTGTTTCTTTTGAACGTTAGATGTCTTTGAAAACCGCATTTAAATGCGCAAAAAATCCTGACTCTTATGCCTTACTTTGACGCTAGATGCCGTTAACATTAACGACGTACCAAAAGGCAATGGGAGCCAGATATTATTTCCGTTTTCAAACACGTATCACTAGAAGCTTTCGGGATGATTTCGCGTAAATGTCTGTCCCCTCGCATAATCCGGCTTTACTAGGGACTAAAGGAACGCGAACTTCATCCCCCTTCGCCCGGGTCTCATGCCCCGGCCGGAACGGGGGCTTACGAGGGATTGATGCGGGGTTTAAACCCCCTAGCTCATTTACGCTGTTGCTCACACTCCCCCCGCCCTCTGCCGACGGTATTCTACGAACTCATCGAGAAAGTAAATTTATTACCATCGCCAATTTTTTGAGTCAAACAAGGTCGGCAAGTTTATTTCAAAAATCATAAGTACTTCAAGTAGAGTACTGGGTTTCCCATCGATATCGAGATGGCTACGAATTATCATGGCTGAACCAATGAACCCCTTTTTAGACCGACTCAACACGACGCCTAAACTTAACTAATATTTAAGTAATAACATTTAATTCTAGTTTATTATCATGAAACTATGAAGTAAATTTATTGAAGCATCTACTGTCACCCGAGGAAAAGTGAATACATTAATATTCCTTAAGCCTTTCTTTCAGTTTTGAATTCCACGTGTTCTATGTCACGTGATTAGTGAATAGAGCTATCTCAGAAGCCACCAAATATGGCCGCTCACTACCAAAGCTAAGCCTGTGACGTTTTACCAAGGCAATGAGGTCACAACTGAGACAGCTCTATGCATTTCTCACTGCTGCAAAGGCTCACTTGAATAAACCCCGGTGCAAATCCTACCGACGAATTTTACACGTGACTGAGGTATAAAGTTTGTTTTTCTTTGAAAATTATATAGTGCGCAAAGCCATTTATTACTTTTAATGAAAATCCGATATTTGCGCATCAAGCTGGCAACCGTTTTTTTATCGCGATTTCAACCCCGCCTTCTTTGAATTACATTACACAGCGTTGACTTTAATGGTCACTTAAAAAAGTGAAAAACCGCCTCTAAACTAAGGCTTACCGTGCGATGCTAAAATAAACTAAGATTCAATCATTCATCGTTTAGATTAGTTCCTAAAAAATGTATTTATTTAGGAAAATGTCATTTCAATAATTAAAATTCAAAAATAAAAAAATTATCGGAGCTCGTTAAGTGAATGAATACCTCATCAACTTTCGTTAAGCCTTTGTTAAGCTAGTGCGCTGTCCGTGATTAATCAAAAAAATTAATTTATTTCTATTAGAGGTGCATGGTTTAGAATATTAAAAAATTGTTTAAGCTAGAAACAACCCTTGTTGAAAAATTATGGTACTTGTAATTGGGAAATTCAATGGGTCTGGTATGTAAATACTTTGTATCTCCTTTAATATTCTAGTTAAATAGTTTCAATTTTAAATTTTGAATACGGGATGCGTGTTTATCAGAAATTAAGGGGGGGGTTGATCTTTGGGCGATTTTGAGTCGAAAATGTTCTATGAAATTATGCAGTCTGTGTAACCGTTTCCAAGATATGTTTTGGAGTGTTTGGAATTGGGGAACCTTGTTGTTTTAAGAGGGAACTACACACGGTTTTGCAGGACTTTCATCTTCCTATTTAGTCTGCATTACTAAGCCCCCTTTGACAGCGCCTCACCAGGCGTCGCTTTACCCTGAATCTTATGACCTATCTCCCTCACTTCAAAATTACAAGCTCCAGTTTGTAACCAGTGACAAACTTATGGTGAACATATCTTATGAACTTATGATAGTACTTCCATTTTCTATTTCGAATATAAAATGAAAAAATTCCTAGGACAAGTATTTTATTTTAATAACGTTGTTTATCGCTAAGCCTTTGCATCATCGCGTGTCATACTCTTTTAAAAAATGTCAAAATGTCGTGACTCGGAAATGCAATGGCAACAGTTCGTGCAGAACAGACGTTCTTCGATGATTATTATTTACGGGTTGGAGGCATCAAACAATCGATCATTTTGAAATTAAATTATTTCGTTTTACCATAAACAACGTAACAATAATAAGTTTGACCCTCAAAGTTAATTAGATGCGTTTCCAAATAAATGAATTTTCGTAAACCCAATTAACTTGTTCATTTTTCTCCAATTAAAACTAGCTTTGGTAGAAGCAATCAACTCCTGGTGAGACAGAAGGGGTAATAACAGAAGGTGATAATAGAACAAGGATGGTACTATGTATCCTCTTAATACTTTAGTCATGTAACATGATTCTTCCCAGGCGAGGCTCATACCCTTTTTGTTTGCTCTCCCGCTCAACAAACTAAGTTCAGATGGGTATCGCACCTATAGGGTGAATTCTATAATTTCTGTATGCTACTAAATCCTCAGCAATCAAGCCACAAACCTTGATTGTCATGACGTGGCTGGGACAAAAACGTACAAGCGCATGCATGCGCCTTGGCTAATAGTTAACCCTGAGATATAGTAATGATGAGGGAACTATTTACATGGCGTATGGGATTCGGTTTCTTAACCTTGTGCACTCCAAATGTTTTAGCTGATGTTGGGAAGAATCATGTTACAATTACCACTCCCGCTTTGTGGTGGTACACCTCTCTTGAAGAGAAGTATTATATACTTCTGATGTTAGTTATAGTTTCACTATGGTTATTGTAACTCAATAGATGTTTTAAAAGCAAAATAGGCCTTCTTTCAAAGCGAGTCTGTACTTCTTTAAAAGGGTGGCAATGATTGACATTGAAATTTGCGTGGTATTTAAAGAACATAAGTGTTTAAGACAGAATAAATGGGTAATCCATAATTTTTCCCGATGTTGGTAATGGGGTGTTTTTTTTAGAACCAATTATTTCCGTTGAACGTGTATTGATTATTTGGGTGTGTATCATCTGGAAATACAGTACTCTTTCTTTATTTATTGATTAATTGATTCATTCATTTTATATTTAAAGAGTTAGCTAAAATATGGTTTCTTTTTATTTGAAACATTGTTATTTTGATCTCTGTTTGACGTAGGCGTTAGTATTTAGTATATTTTGATAGAGAACTTTTTATATTTATCACACGATAAAGGTGTTTCTCAGAATATTTTAAATTCTGACCACGCATGCAAAGCCTACAACCAGAAGTATATAATAGTTCTCTTCTTCGAGAGGAGTGTACCTTCCACAAAGCTAGGTAATTGTAACACGATGCTTTCCAACATCAGCTAAATCATTTATTATAGCAAGATAGATAACAGATTCACATACGCGATAAATAGTTCCCTCATCATTACTCTGTTAGCGAAGGCTTAACTATTTGCCAAGGCGCATTCGCTTGTGTGTTTTTGTCCCACGTCAAGACAATCAAGGTTTGTGGGTTGATTGCTGAGGATTTAGTACAAACAGTTATGATAGAATTCACCCTAGCACGGTGCGAAGTTCGATGAGCGAGAGAGAGCAAACCAAAATGGTGAACCTGGGAAGAATCATGTTACGTAACAAAAGTATTAAGAGGATACAAAGTCTCATCCTTCTTCTATTATCCCCTTCTGCTATGACTGATTTAACCAAAGGGAAGGAATAGTTACTTATAGCTCAGAGGCAATGATTGTGAATCACGTGATTATCGCTTACCCTTGGCTTTGTGCTTCACTGTCTACTATTTATATATTTTGCTTGAAGTCAGAAGAGAATTTGAACTTTGAAATCTTCAAAGGAAGACATAGTGAAACTTTTTGTTGAATTTTTTTTGTTATTAAATGAAAAATGGTTGTAGAATTATAATAATGTAACTAAACCATATGCTTACTTCGTATTTAACTTCACGAAATCGCGCTTTAACTCTTATATATAAATGGATTTGAAATTACGGTTCCTTCTGTGCCATTTGACAAACTGAAGTACGTATAGCGTCAACTGAACGACTGTTTCTTTTCATCGCTTAGTTAACGACCCGGAGACTGCCACATAGACGAGTTGCACGCGATCCTAGACATGTCGTACCTTGATGAAAATGATTGCCTTACCAAGGGCTGTGATACCTTAGCTGGAATGCCTAGTTGAAAGGGTCCATGTTCGAAAGGGAAAAGGAAACAACTAAACAAAGTAAAATATGGTACCCAAAAGAGTGCTAGAAAATAACTCAAAACCATTCGTTTTCCCCAAAAAACGATTACTACAAGATCGAGACCATTATCTAACTCTATAAAGATCTGTTTCATTTTTACCTTCAGATTGTACCATGGTTAAAGGCAAATGGGTTGAAAATATTTTGTTATTACGTGGGCTTCCATGTAGTCCAAATTGATCAAGGAAAACATTGCAGTTCATCCTCGCAATGCTTAAAATGACAAGTTGCCATGTTTCAAGTATTTTCATGAATTTCTACACTTTGAACATGAGAGCTTGAGAATGGCTCTTCCGTTGTCCCTCAAAATGGGGGAGATCTAAGTGCAGGGTGGAATTTATTAAGGGGAAATTTTACCCCTTTGCCAGTAGTGGTACCTATACCTATTTTGATCAAAATCCAAGATGTCACCATATGACGTCATCAAAATTCAATATGGCGGCCTTGAATTCATCACAAACTCAAACCAAAACTTTTCGCGCCAAAGTTTAAAACTCACCCAGAAACTCCCGCTCACGTGTTCACTACTTTTGCCAGCGTCTCATCAATCATATTGGCAAATGAACTGATATCCTTTAGACAAACTTTGCAATTGTTGCAATTGAACATACAGCGACACAATAGTCCTGAAGCGCAACGCCGGGTTTGCTGCTAGTTTTAAAATAATACCAAAAAGTAATTTGAAATGAAAACTATGTCCTTGCACGTGCTCTTTCCAAAATAATGCAAAATTTCATAATAAAATATTTTGGGCAAATCAAATTTTGGTGAAAAAACGAAGAAAAGTATTTTTTAGCCACATCGTATATAAGATGGGTTATTAGTTTGACCAGGTGTGTGGAAGAAGAAGAAGGAGATGATGATGATGTAGATGTTTCGCTCGTTATTTTTAAATAATACTTCGCAAAACCACTTCTAGGTGGCGCTAGCTCTATCTTCAATAATTTTTTTAAATAATTGAGGTTTTATAATCATGATTTTAAACTGAAAAATTTTAATATCTGGGACTTCAGTCATTCCATTTTGTTCTCTTAACATTTACTTTACCTATGCTAGTCTTTGTCCACTAAAAAAAAAATTATTAATGCCTATAGACGTGTTTAGAATTTTAGTGTCTGTATATTCTTAGTAACCCGAATTTATTCTTGGCAACGGTAGTGCATTCTCCTATATTTGGAAAATACCCATGGATATTTTTTTAGCGTGTCCGTATTTGATCCATTAATCATAAAGGGTTGGAACTTTCTTTAAACGATATTTTTTATCTCTCCCAGGGATTTTTACTCTTTTTCTCTCTCTCCCTCTCTCCCGGAAGAGAAAGGAACTATTAGGAAAGAGAGAGAGAGGAAATTGGGACCATGTTAGCCAGCCAGGGATCTCCTACAAATAATATCTGTCCCTGAGGGAATTCATTTCGCAGTTATTTTCAACCCAGGGACGTTATTACATAAATGGACAGCACATACTAAAATCATTATCGATTTTTAAACGATGAAACGAAATAAATTGGAACACGTTTTATATAGAAATGGATTCCAAAATATTTGATAAATATCGCCAAATTGGAATTTTTCTACCCTTCGGAGAGATCAAAGCTGGGAGAAATCAATAGAACCATTTTAACACTATTTAGTAAAGGCAAGAAGTGATATCTAGTTTATTAGGGAGAAGGTGCAAGATGCCTAACTTTGGTTATTTACTTCAGTCTTGAATGTTGATACCCCAAAGTATATTATTTACGACTGTTTACCCCTAAGGATTAAATTCAATGCTTAGCTTTAAAAACATCAAATTCAGGCTTTTTACCAAAACAAGGCTTGCTTGCCTGGACAGTGCCGATATAGATAGGTAGTAAACATTATGGACCTGAGTGTACATTGAAGCCTAAGTAACTAACAGCAATAAGTATGACAATCAATGAGATACGGTAGTTACGGAGTTGAACCAGGGATAGATTTAATTTTAGAAGTAGGAGTGGGGAACTGAGGAATCTAGGCGCGCGTCAAAGTCCGGACCCCCTTCCACGGGACGGAGGGGTATGAAAGAAGAGGCGGGAGGGTCATAGCGACAGAGGTAAAAAGGAATTACGTATTTTTCGCCGTCCCCGTCAGCAACGTCATCAAAACGTAGTTTAAGTGAGCCAATATGATAATTTGAACTTTTCGTTACGTGGTCTATGAGTCGGACTGAAGTAAATACTAACCGTTATCCATTCCTACTTCTAAAATTAAATCTATCCCTGGTTGAACGTAATTTTCACCATCATAAGTGCATGGTTAACTTTGTTATCAATCAAAACTAGCTTGATCGAGTGAGCTAACGATCGGTGGTGCCATCTTGAAACTGATGAACGAAACTTACAAATTTTAAACTAAGCCGGCGAATCTTTTAGGTAGTCGTTGACACGTATCTAATTAACTTAACCAAACGTGAATGGGCCTTTTGAATATACTTGAATGTTCTAAGAAATTTGGTGTTACACCAATGGTAAGTGTATATCATACTTTGCTTTATTATGTAACTCATGATATAGGTTGAAACTTCAAAGAAATCCTATGGGAAATATTTTTTTGTTCGCAAGGGATAATGCCCTGAAGATACAACATAAATAAACTATACTTAAAACCCATTTCACTTGACAGTACAAGCAAAGGCGCGTTGACCATCGCCTTCCCTGATTACATATCTCAAGTCATTAGGGTATAAACTACTCTCGGGCCCTTTAAACTTATTCCCTACTCCCTAGTAAGCGAGGCTTAAGAATGTTGTATGCATGACCAAGGCCCGAGTAGCCACTTTGAACTAAAGCGACCCCTGGAACTCATTAATCAAAAAGGCTCCGCTATTTTCTCCGTAAAGTGGACTTTTTAGCTGTTGTTATCGGAAATACTTTTTATAGGGAGAGACACTTCATTTGTAAGGATAAAGAGAGGCTGGTCAATTCAGTTGAGGCAATGTAGTGCTAATTGCTAACACGTGACATCAGGTAGTGATCAAGTTCAAGTGCATTTTGTGAAATTGAACGTCAATAACTTCAGGAATGTATACAGCTACTTGGAATTATTGTGCCTCCGTGTCTACCATGTTATTTTCTATGCGGGTTTTGTGGGCCGGGCTCATAACTGCGATTTCATTGGTTGCTAGCAAAGTGACTTCCTAGGCTAGGCTCGCGCAAGGTGCAAAGTGTAAAATTCATCATACATAATGATTAGTCTTAACTCCTCCCACAATATCAGCGTAAGTACGTTGAGTGAAATGGTTACACAATAATTCGTAGTAGCTCAATGTATTCATGCTAACTAATGTTGAAAACTTGAAGAGAGAGTGGGCTAAGGTAATTTACTGCAAGTGGTTCACTTAAGTACACAAATTTAACCACATTTTTGAAAGTTAAGTATCATTAGTTGTAGTTCAACTAGTGTTCAAAACAAAATGTTAAAATTTGCAGTTCACTAAACCTTTATTTAAACGTTAAAAAATTCGGAATGTTTGCAACTATTGAAATGTTAGAAATTCTTAGATTTACATTTCACTGAACTTCTATTCGGTTGTTATAAATTAGTAGATTGAAATCAGTTTTAGAAATTACATCAATTGGTTTAACCCTCGCTCGGGTTTAACCCTGGTTTTATACTATCTTTTAAAAAGTGTAATCTCAGAACCCTACTCAATTTTTTCCGACTTCCCTCCTCTAGTAAAGTACTTGAGAAGAACCAGAAAAGATATTCAAATTTTAAGGGGTTAACCCAGAAACAAGTTGGTTTTCGAGGTATAATGAATCTCCAAAGTGAGACGGTATAGGAGACTATCACTTTTACTTCTCAACTACAACTAATATTTATACTACTAATATTACATTTCCTACTACAACTAATATCAGAAGGGAATAAGCGAGAAGGGAGACATTAGAGCCTGCTATGGTAACGAGAGTCCGACCAACCTCAAGAAAACCGCGAAAACTTTGCGCAAGTACACAGCTTTTAACCAATTTACTGCAAATATAGTTCTTTAAGTTCTCCGCGGTATCAGGCGGCCTATTTGTCTGCTAGATTTTCATTCTCCAAAGGCTTAGGGCTGTCGATGTTTCGTTCATGTGTAATTATAACCTCATGTTTGTATTTTATTGAAACTAATTTTTATTTTTTTATTTTAATTCAGAATAATTAGATTTCATCTATTTATTACCTTCGAATTATCTGATTTTGGTATGTTCTCAATTCCCGTGCATCTAAACTAATTGCACATCTTGATTTCGTTTATCAACATGAAATTCGCCCATTTTTATCTCCTTCAATGTAAAGTTGTAAACAAAACTACTTTTTATTCGTCAACCGAGACGTCACCTTCTTATCTGACGTCACAGCTAAGACAGAAGTTAGATAGCCAATCAGTGAAGGGTAGTTGATTTGAGGTTAGTAAGACTGTTGTTACGAGTGTAAAGCATTATGGAGATATAAAGTGTGTCCCTTCTCTCTTATTCCCTTCTGCTAATATTACTAATACTGCAACTACTACCATTACTTTCACCAGGGTTAAATTTAATTTTAGAAGTAGGAATGGTGAACAGTTAGTATTTACTTCAGTCTACTCATAGCCCAGTATAGAGCCCCACCCTTCAACACGTAGCGAAAAGTTGAAATTACCTTATTGGCTCAGTTTTAAACTACGTTTTGATAACGTTGCTGACGGGGACGGGGCGAAAAATACGCAATTCATTTTACCTCCGTCGCTAAGACCCACCGCCTCTTCTTTCATACCCCCCCCCCCCGTCCCGTGGAAGGGGGTCCGGGACTTTGACACGCGCCAAGATTACTCTGTTCTCCATTCCTACTTTTAAAATTAAATCTATCTCTGTTATTATATACACAATAAACCAACATTATTTTATTACAACTACTACTACTACTACGCATAATTAGGGAAACAAATATATTAGTTTCACTGTAATCTCATATCTCAGTATACGAAACTAAAGCTTTGGCCGTGTTAGCCGGTAAAGTGAAGCAACGCCACTTAACTTTGAAGACGATCAATCAAATAGTGAGTTGCCATGCACTGCTAGTATATGCCTTAGTAAGAGATTTGCAATACATTGTATGCCATCATAGGACGGGATAAAAATTCAATCTGATTTTATAAGCACCCTTTGGCAAGAGTATATGCAAGAAGAAACCATTTTTCATCGAGACTCGTCTCGCCGCTGTTCCAAAAATATGCATGATACTTTATATTAAAATATTTTCCCTCATAAATATTAAATGCTAAACCTGAAGTCTATATATAGGCCTAGAATTGACCGCTTTTTAAAACGCAATATTATAATAATTATAGCTAGTGCGTATATTTCAAAATAAATTGCATTTCATGTTTGTGAGTTTGATAATATATTTTAAAGATTACAGTACAATGAAGCCGATTTGAATTAAATAACTTGTTTACGTTTAATTTAATTCTTTCTGTTGTACGTGCGACAAATGAGAGTTCGCCTTAGACATCGTGAACTTTGACCTCAAACATTATGCTAATTATTCAACGGTTCCGGATGCATTTTCTGTAGTCAGTTGCATTCATTGTTTATAAATTTCAAAATAGGTTTAAAAGAAGTACAGTAACCTCAACTTTAATGAACTTAATTGTTTGTTTATGTTTTAAATAAATAAATTAGATTATTGTGTATGCGAAAAAAACCGACTCTGCTGTAAACAGGGTGACCTATGACCTCAAATACCCTGGGTCATAGATCAACTACCTAACATTCAATATGAGTATCAGAATTTGAAAGTTAAAATTCACTGAAAATAAATATGCCACTAGTTTTCATTTAAATAAATAGGTTAAATACCAATTTGTATTTAAACATTTTTCATAATTCGTAATAGCAAATGACCCTTCAGCCAGGAGTGTAGCAAACTCTTGTAAGCCACGCTTCTGGGCGACAAAGTTTGAGGGCATGCGACACATGTCGACGACCTACATGTGCGGACTGTCCCGTGTCCGTCGGTGAAGACTTTGACCCCAGGTCACCCTTAGGTCACCTCCCAAGTAAACCTCTTTCCCTAACTGATTAGTCACGTTCCAAACTTCAATTTCATCCTTGCCGAGGACCCAATTCGCATTGAAGCCCTTAATTAAAAAAAACCCAGATAAGTAAACTTGATTTTCTTTCATTATAGCGGGAGTTGTTGGAGCACAAACAACGGCAGAAGCGTCAAGCTCCAGCCATGGTTCAAGCATCGGATAATCGACCAGCTTCGGCCAAGACATGGTGGTCATCCGCTGCCCAACAAGAAGAAGCGGCAAAGTTACTTCTGGACACACGCGGTGGCGCTCTCGAACAGTCTTTGAAGAAAAACAACTTAAACAACAATCTTCATGGTAAGTTTGCTTTAACTTTCATAGTGTGTAGTGATGTTTTTAAATGGACGTTTAACAATTAGGATATGACGGTCCTATGCAATTCACCATGAACTCGAACAACCCAGATTCGATTGTGACTAGCTTGCATACAAATCATAGTATGAAAGACGAGTCAATTTTGGGTCAAGATGTTGGTGAGTACTTTATTAAATGTAATTTTTGTCCTAGTGTCTATTGTGCGCAAGAGACTGCGCATTTTATTATGATTGGGCCTTTATTCAAAGAGAAATCGTTGTGCCTCATATATCATATATTAATCTCAATGCGGGTTTTGTGGGAGGGGCTTGAGTGCTTTCGGTCACGCCTCATAATTCTGACGTCTGTCGTTTCATTGGTTGATCGTCTGCTTATATTCCTAGCGCATGGGCAATAAAGTCGCGAGATGGTATGACTGTGACGTAGCAATACGAGGTCAGGAGTGGGCGCAATGTTCAACATACCGCGAAATAAATAATTCGTGACGCAAAACTTATCATAGATAATGATTAGTCTAGCCCCTCCCTTAAAACCCACCTAGATACTTTGAATAAATGTCAACACAATGTTTAATCTAAGTTAGTATAGGGCGCTGTTGGTTAGCTGTGGTCGAGGGGGTAGACACTTTGGATCTCTGTGTACACCTGAGTTGAAAAGAGTTCAGCTTTGACAGTGCATTGAGTTCAAAGCCTTCGGAACTCAGAGTTCAGCTTTGACAGTACATTGAGTTCAAGACATATTGTACACCTGAGTTCTCAAGTGTCTACCCCCTCGGCTGTGGTATCTCTATGCATTTTAAAGGGACCCACCTGTTAACAAGCCACAGTGTGTACATCCCTTCATAGACAAAGCTTAGATTACATTCTTCATTATTAGCCCACTCACTGATCTCGTTTTGCAAAAAAATACCACCGTTCTCATCATCGTTAGCATTAAATCCACGCAGCAACAATATTTCTTGCTTAACTACTGTTCAAATCTGATATTCAGAATACACTTGTATTTTAATTTTCAAGTTCACCTATATGTAAAAGCACATATACAGCACAGTAACAGGTGGTAACGGTAACGTCGCTTTGAATGTCAGTCAACGCAAATGTTATAGTAGTCGCGTCATCATACTCCGGGATAACAAGCGCAAACGTATCTTTTAGTATAACCCTGAAAACTTCGATCAATAATAGCGGGGGTCTGTTGCTCTACCGAATCTTTTATTTCTCGATTTTCAACCGGGATGAAATCGTTCTAGAGATTCCCCGCTAGCTAGCTCGGATAGAACATTAAGGAAGGTTCAGTTTAGAACAAAAGAAAAAAATCTCGTACCATAATGGCCTTTTTTCTAACAGAATCAATCTAAAAGTTTTTCCCCAAAAGTTTTGAAGTTTTAAAATATTTCGATTACCCTTTCTTTTGGTACTGATCGTTCAAAAAGACTTCCGATGTCTTCCCAGCGCTCCGCGTACCGTGACCTCGGTCTTCTCTAAATCGTATCGATTTTTCTACGCTATGTTATAGCGTGATAGGTTAGGCTTAGTAAATTGTACCTGGAAAGAATCACCTGTTGCCTACGTCCCGATTTTGATGGTGAAAACTGATTAGGTTCGTTTCCGTTTTTCCTTTGTTTATTATGTGTCAAGCTATGGACCATATCTTGTTATTAATGGTTGTGGAAACGATCTTTTATCTTCGTTATTTGTGGATGGGTTTGGTTAATGATGAAACGTGCTAATTATGAGTTATGTTTAATCTTTAACGTGAGGGATGATGTTACGTAAAGTGCGATAGGACAGTGAGATGGTTCTATGGGAAACCATCAATTTTGAGGTTAAAATTATGTAACGTCTCTGACCAGACGATTTTGACACCACAAGGGACGGACATACACCACCTAGCACAAGTTAGGATTTTTGTAGTGTTTTACGGATGACCCCTTATTTAAATTAACAGTGACTTTCAGCTTCTTAGTTAAATTTCAGGGACCATCCGTAAAACACTGCAATCATTACTTTATTGTTAACGGTGACACTTGATTCAAGATGTTCTATGACATTTTGCCCTTGGCCATACTAAGCAATTTTTGATAAATATAATTAGGTATAGCAAGGGATAGATGTAATTTCTGAAGCAGGAATGGAGAACAGAGTAATGTGGGCACGCGTCAAAGTCCCGGACCCCCTTCCACGAGACGGAGGGGGTATGAAAGAAGAGGCGGGGTCATAGATACAGAGGTAAAAAGGGATTACGTATTTTCGCCGTCCCTGTCAGCAACGTCATCATAACGTAGGGTTTAAGTGAGCCAATAAGATAATTTAAACTGTTCGTTACGTGTTGGAGGGAGGGGCTCTATACTGGGCTATGAGTCGGACTGAAGTAAATACTAACTGTTCTCTATTCCTGCTTCTAAAATTACATCAATCCCTGGTATATCTGAAAGACAATGCTACATAATTCTTGGTACAAAATGTCATAGGAGTTACATTTTCAACTCAAAATCGCCTCATGTAATTAGAGTAGTTTTGAGGTTAAAGTTCACATTCGCAAAATTGAAAGGAGTACCCCTGAGCGCTTTTCATTCATATTTCTGATTTGCAAATATTATAATCTCAATGCACTTCTTTATAATCCCAAAAACGTGTTATTTTACTTTGGCAAATCCAAATATTTCAATGCATGCACGTGTACCTTGGGAAAAGGAATGGTTTGTTGCACGTGCTGGCATTGGTCGGCGTAAATCAATGATCCGTCTAAACTAGAGTGGGAATCCACGGGGACTTTATATTAGCGGACTTTGGTCGAAGGGGACTGGAAGAGGGGGCTTGGAAATAATTGCCCTTAGACTAATTCGTTGGGCGAACTCGCGGGAAAACCCAATTTTCCTTCCGTGAGATTCCCGATACAACTTAGGGAAGATTAGCGTTGAAATATAATTTGATACGGGACCATATATTAAACCTTTCACTTCGCTACCATACGAACAGAAGTTCGTTACTCGAAGTCATTTTCGAGAACCATGTGGTATTCTAGTGATTTGTCGATTTGTAGCTGCACGGCAAGGGACACGGGGTTTGCTGACATTCAATTTGGGTGAGAGATTCAATAGCAATCTAACAGTATCGAAGTCCTCCAAGCATCCTCAGTGTAGTTTTGGTAGGGACGTCGACAATGCGCCCTGTGTCTTAAAAAATAAAAGCTAATTCGTGAGAACTAGCTTCTGTTTTTGAATGGAGCTGGGTGGCAGCACTTAACAATTCCCTGCCATATGTAGGGGGTGTGCCCAAGGTACTCTGGGAGACCTTCATTGCCGCACATGGCCCACCAGCGTTTCTTAGCCAGCTCTCAGAACATTTCAAGGAATCCATTTTAAAAGATGGCGTAGCTAGGCACGTTAATTTGCCCCAAACGCCATTAAGTCCGTAAAAGTATACATAGATATCACCCAGTATAATAAATAAGGCAAGTTTTTCATATCTGAATAGCCGCCATTTTTCAAGATGGCCGCGAACTCAAGGTAAATCTTTCTTAGATTGTACCTACTACTTAAGAGTCAGTTATGTTAAGGTGTTTGACCTGGGCCTTGATTATCAGTCAGAACTTTTCTTACATAGATACGAATCACACATCGCCTACGATTACCTACCTATTCACTTTCTGTTGTTTTATTTCCATTTGTTACCTAGTACATATCTGAACGTGAAAGTAGTACGCTGATAGCTCTTCTTCGAAACTGTTTATGGCTATTGATATAACCTTCAAAATGTGCAATAGGAATTACAGCGCATAGCGTCATGTATTGACGTATTTTTCACGGAGTTAGTTCTATTACTTCTAGTTATTGGTTTTTGATTACGTTATATGATATCGAAGCGTGAAGTGTTTCTGAAATTTGCTTGAAAAGCGTCGTACGTGTACATTATGCAGTTGGTTTTAGAATTAATGGGCTGCTTCTGCATTGCAAAGGCTTCCTTGAGCAATTGGGATATACGGGGCGCGTGGCCCTTTCCGAGACCTTCAGTATAAATGGACCGAATCGAAATATCAACATTATCGGAAATTAATGTCCATAATTTATGCATTACGTCCATCGGCCTACGCATATCTTATCATACCGCGCTTGAAAACACTGGCTAAGTCGCGTGATTTTACAGTCATGATCGATTAGATCTTCAAGTGCCATGGGAAATAAGGAGTACTCTTTAGAAATAATTACGAATTTAGTTACAACTAAATTTCGTAGCAAATTAAACGAAATTGGATGAAATGTTGACACTGTTTTAGAGTCTACTCAGTTTCAGAGACCTATTGTATTTTATTTTGAAAACTAGCAAACTTTGTCACGACATTTTTCAGCCCACCATGATCGCCATTTTTAAAGATGGCGGAAAATTTCGCGTCAAAGGCCATAAATCCCTCTATAGGACATAGTGAACCAGTATGATAAATTTTTGTTGATGTCGGTTGAAACGTTCGAAAGTTTATTCCATAATGGTTTTTATATTTATGGTCGCCATTTTGAAAGATGGCGGAATATTGAACCTTGAAAGCCTTTATCCCCCTCTAGTATAGTATATTTTTAATGAAATCGGTTGAAACGCTCGAAGCTTTATTCCATAAAGAAAGTTTTTTTTATATTTATTGTCGCCATTTTAAAATATGGCGGCAAATCGAACCCCAAAAGCCATAAAACTGGTCTATAGGATATAGCATAAGTAACATAATAAACATAAGTATGACTCTTCCTATTGTAATAATGCAAATTTCAAAATGAAACCTATAATCAACACTGACACTCTCACTTACATCAGGCCAGGACTTGCAACCCCGTCGAGTACTTCATGCTGGTCTTTGGCGAATGACATAGTTCTACAATATTAGCCAATCACAATAAACCTTCTCCTTGAACGTATTTGTGTCGGAAATAGCTCGTCTGCTATTTATTGTACAAGCTCGCGGGGTCGCGGTGTTTGTATGTTTCACTTTGAAAGTCGGAAATTTCAGCACCAAAAATGATAAGCCTTTTGAAGTCTAAATATTCGGTAACTAAACCTACCCAATGCAATTTTCAACTTCGTAATGTGGTCGCGCTAAACTCGGTAAAAAGTCAATACAAATCAACTATATAACCAAGGCTTAGGACCGTCGACTCAAATTTCAATGGCGTCTCTTTAAAACTCTGAACCGGATTTTCAATATGAGGCGGAAGTCGCTTCATTTTCCACCGCTAGGGGTCTCTGTGCTGGGCGCGAACTTATGATGACGTAAAAGGTCCGAAAATAGGTTTTTAGTTAGTTTTGGCTAATTGTCATACTTATGGTTATTATGTTACTTATGGATATAGGGAACCAGTGTACTGACTACAAGGGAAATTGGCGAAGGTTTATTCCAAAACTGTTTTTTACGCTTCTGGGCGCCATTTTTTAAGATTGGATAAGAATATTTCTTAATGCATGCTTACTGCTTAAGAGTAGCGTACATGGAAAAATTTCAGCCTTTTAGGCCTAGGTAAAGCCGTTTGGGCCGGACGTTGACTATTAGTCAGTCAGGACAAAATTCTGCCTAAAATGCAACCTCAACTTTATGCTCAAAATAAATTCTTCAATTGGGTTGTAATTTTGATATTCAATGTTATTCAATTTGTAGGAGTTGATCTTGAACGCAAACTAGAAGGCCTGAAAATGTCAACTAGACTTAACTTTGACGAAAGTCAAACAGTAGAAGACCTCGAAAGCAAGCCACTTAAGGACAGTGTTGACCCAGCGAAGAAGAAATCAAAGGATACGGTCCAAAATAACCGGTTGAGTACGGTGGCGAAAAGCCAAACACCGGCGAATCAAATGGTTCAAATCAGGGACTCTGGACTGGTCACGCTATCGGAAGGTGACGACAAGACGGAAAGTGGTGGAGCCTCATCTTCCGGACCCCTTGAAGATTTGCTAGAGAACATTCCAGAATTCATCACCACTCCTTGTCCTCAAGGACAGACAGTTCGTTGTCGAATCACTAGGGATAAGAAAGGAGTTGACAGAGGATTGTTTCCCACTTACTATTTACATCTTGAGAAAGGCGATGGTAAAAAGGTTGGTAGAAACTTAGATTGTGATTGCTAACTTACAACTGACTTACTTATCGTTGATTGATGAGTAATTTTCATTTTTATTGAAGGTATTTTTGCTGGCTTCCCGTAAGAGGAAGAAAAGTGCCACATCAAATTACCTGATATCAGTCGATCCGACTGATTTATCCAGAGGTGGAGATTCTTACGTCGGGAAAGTCCGGTTAGTAAAATTGTCGGTATATGATAATCCATTTCTGTCCATAGTACCTTCAGGAATAAAAGGGGACCAGTTTTTATTGTTTGTACATTTGAATAGGGGACCAGTTTTTATTGTTTGTACAGTTGAATAGGGGACCAGTTTTTCTTGTTTGTACAATCGAATACCGGACAATTGGTTTTTCTTGGTACCATTGGATTAAAGACACTTTTTTCTCCCTGCTACCATATTGAATTGAAGACAATTTTGTCTATTACACATATTTTAAGTCACTTGGTTATAAAAAGTCTATTTCAAATTGTAGATCAAATCTATTGGGAACAGCATTCACGGTGTACGATAACGGAATAAGTCCTCGAAAATCCGGAGCGTTGCTGTCCACTTCGTCGGATGACAAATCTGGTGCCAGAAGTGAAATTGCTGCTGTGATATATGTACGTTATTTCAAGTAGATTTTAATATAGATAAATACCGGATTCTACAAAAGTATCTTGCCTTTTTAGGAGACCAACGTATTAGGGTTCAAAGGTCCCCGGAAAATGACGGTAATTTTGCCTGCCATGACTGCGGAACACAAGCGAGTCGAAATCAGGCCATTGAGCGTAAGTACTTCATGCTTAAAGTGACCCCATACGTAAATGCCAATAGAGCCAGAAGCATGTAATGGTTCTCTTCGAGAGAAGTGTACCACCACAAAGCGGGGGAATTGTAACATGATTCTTCCCAACATCTCTTTACATTTGGAGTGCACAAGGTTACTAAATCGAATCAGATACGCGATAAATAGTTCCCTCATCATTACTCTATTAGCTCTTAACTATTTGCCAAGGGGCGTGCTCTTGTAGATTTTTGTCCCACGTCAAGATAATCAAGGTTTATGAGAGATTGCTGGGTATTTAGTACCAAAAACAGTTGTAGAATTCACCCTAGCAAGGTGCGATGCCCATGTGAGGTTTGATGAGCGGGAGAGCAAACAAAAAGGGCTCCCTCGCCTGGGAAGAATCATGTTACATAACTAATGTATTTTAAGAGGATACGGAGTGTCATCCTTCTTCTATTATCCCCTTCTGATAGAGCTAACAGAAAGTGAATCGCCTTCGTGTCCAGAGTGACGTTTACCACGCTTATGTATTGGTGTCTTGTCAAATAACGCAATGTTTAATTGGTTTGTATTGAATTATTTAACAGGAGAACGATCGTCTAATTGAAAGGTGGCAAAACGGTGTCATGGAAAATATGTTGGAACTCCATAATAAGACGCCAGTTTGGAATGATGGTAATATCCTAACATTATAATTAAATACCTAGATTTAAGTCTCCATGTTCATTCTTTGTTGGTTTTGTACTTTCAGACACTCAATCGTATGTATTGAATTTCCATGGAAGAGTGACGCAAGCGTCGGTTAAAAATTTTCAAATTGTTCACGACAATGATGGTACGTGATTGGTGAAGCGTAAAATTTTCACAAGGCACGAAATATTTTAGTTGCAAAATTTTGCGCCTTTTATCGCACGGGGATTCGTTCGCGAGCGCAATAGGCTATTTCAGAAATTACCTAGATGATTTCTCAATAAGTAATTTTCGAAATGATCCATTGGAAACTAAACTTAATGCGACTAGTAATTTGACAAATTAAACAAAATTCATGAATCGTTTGCTTAATTATCAGATAAACTAGGGGATTTCATTAAATGCTCAGTTAATTTTCAGAGAATATTGTAGATTTTATTAATTGGTCAGTGATTTATCAGAAAAAATTAATGGATTTTATTAATTGGTCAGTGATTTATCAGAAAAATTAATGGATTTTATTAATTGCTCAGTTAATTTTCAGATAAATGAATTTATTTATAAATTGCTCAGTTAATTTTCAGATAAATTAATTTATTTATAAATTGCTCAGTTAATAAATCAGATAAATGAATTTATTTATAAATTGCTCAGTTAATTTTCAGATAAATTAATTTATTTATAAATTGCTCAGTTAATTTTCAGATAAATTAATTTATTTATAAATTGCTCAGTTAATTATCAGAGAAATGTGCGAATTTATCAACATGCAAAGATATTTATTGAATAAGTTTAGAGACGTATAAAATTTTAATCAAACTTAAATAACATTTAATTTCACAGTGGATTACATCGTTATGCAGTTCGGTCGCGTCTCCGAGGATGTCTTCACGATGGATTACGGCTACCCACTTTGCTGCCTACAAGCCTTCGCCATCGCCCTGTCCAGTTTCGACAGCAAATTGGCCTGCGAATGACCACCAAACAACACAGTTAAATAAATATAAATAAATATATAACTATCTAAAAATACTACAGTTTAACAGGAAGATACTTTGGTTTTAATTTCTTTGTTAACCAATTAAAAAAGAAATTCTATATACAAAGAAATCAATCGATTTGAACTGAACACGTCTTTCCTTATGGCACTAAACTGTTACGTTGACGATTAAATCTCTGATTTCTATGTAAATTTTCCATGTACAATTTAGACAGAAAAGCAATTGCAAATGTTAACAATCGGAATTATTTTATCACATGTGTTATTTAATGTATTACGACAACAAATTATATCTAGTGATGAAAGTATATTAAAATTATAGAATCCTAATCAAATTTTGCGCTTAATGATTCAAATTATTATTTTCTAGCCGTGATATCTTATCAATATGACGAAACGCGGTACCGGTCTCTTCGGAGTGTGTATTGCGTTAATGTTTATTTTACCGTTTTTTTGCCTCAAAGGCTCAGTTAATTCTCTTGCGTGTGAACGTGCTATTCCTGCGTTTCGCATTTCGGCTACGTCGCATTGTTTTGATGTCGTTACTTTCAATGGCCATCAATTTGTTAAGAGTAAACCTTTGACTATTAAGCCTCTATGCAGCCAGTGCAGTAAGTTAACTTTTGTCTCCATTATTCTGATTTTATCGGGCGATATTGAGGTGAATCCGGGACCTACTCTTAAGAGTCGTTGTAAAGTCTGCCTCAAGTCTTTTCGTAAGCCTCAGAAACGTTTTCGCTGCAGTGTGTGTGATCTCGACTTTCACGTCAAGTGTGTTTATTCGAATGTTTTAAAAAAATCTCTTCATCTTGAGGACTCTGGCTTCGTGTGTTTGAATTGTGGTTTACCAAGTTTGAATGACTCTTTTTTCACTGAATTTACCTCTGGCGATAAAGATAAGAGGTCTCTCAATACTAACGCTGACAGAAGTACAAAGAGATCAAGATCGCTGATCTCTTTTCATGTGGCGAATGTAAGAAGTTTAAAAAATAAATTTCTCGACTTATCAGTTTTTGTGGAACGGAACTTACCCGATGTTATTGGACTTACTGAGACATGGCTTAGTGCGGATATTTCTAGTACTGAGTTCTTTACTGAAGACTATGTAGTGTTTCGTAATGATCGTGAAACTAGGGGTGGTGGAGTTCTTTTGGCTATTAGCCAAAATCTCTCGCCTGTCGAGACTGTCATTGATAATGAACTATATAAGACTGCCTCTGGCAAACGTCTTGAAGTCGTTTTTTCGTCCGCTAAATGCGACTCAAGATCAATTCTCTTTGGTTGCGTTTATGTCCCCCCTCCGGTTACCCAAGACTACATATTGAGTTTATGTTCTCTACTCAGTGAGATAACAGATATTATTAACAGTCATGATATCTTTGTCTTGTTCGGTGACTTCAACATGGCATGCCTTGGTGTTAATAGACCTGTCCCAGATAGTCTACCTTCGTTGGACTTTTATGAATGCGTATCCAATCTCGGTCTAACCCAAGTTGTCTCTGATAGCACTAGACTTGGCAATACTCTTGACTTGGTTTACATTAATGAACGTCGCTTCATTAAGGAAGTTAAAACAATCGATAATCTTCCTGGTTGCGATCATGATGCGGTGACTGGTCTAATCGCTTGTGAACGTGCAACGCCAAGAAGCTCATCCACGGAAGTTCTACAGTTGAGTCGCGCTGATGTGAAGGGCTTGAATGGCCTGATAGAGCATGCTCCGTGGCATTTAGCGTTTAGCGAGGACATTAATCAAACATGGGACTTTTGGTTACAATTGTTTTGGTCTTGTTTTAAGGACAGTGTTCCTTCAAGGACGGTATACTCAAAGAGATTTCGGCAGCCATGGATTTCTGGTGATATTGTTCACCTTGCTAATGTCAAAAGAACTTTATACAAACTTTTTAAGTCTAAGCCAACTGAGGCTAACAGAGCTAAATACAGACGGTCCTGTAATTTGATAAAAGCTAAAACTCGCTCTAAATTTAATGATTACGTGAATGACTTGTCCTCTAAGATTAAGGACAAACCGGATAAGTTTTGGAAGTTTGTCGCTCGCAAAACTAGAATACCTATACCGAACTTTATGAATATTGATAATACCCCTGTCACTGACGCTTCTTCGATTGCGACAATGTTTAACTCTTTTTTTCAATCTTGCTTCAATAAGTCTGACTCAATCCCTCTTAATGTTGCTTCATTGCCTAATCCGACTAGGGACCCAGATCTCGTTTTTACTCCCGGTTCCGTTGCTGCTGCTATAGCACGCTTAAAGTCCAGTTCTTCGTCTGGGCCCGATAGGGTTTCTACTAAAATGATTAAACTGTGCGGTACGAGCATATCTAAACCCTTGTCAGAATTTTTTAACTACTCTTATAGATTAGGTAAACTACCTGATGCCTGGAAGAAGGTCAATGTAGTACCCCTTTATAAAGGTGGTTCTTTGAGTCGTTCAGAGCTGGAATCTTATCGACCAATATCACTTTCTTCCGTCTTTTGTAAAGTAATGGAATCTATTATTTGTGAGAATCTCCTCGTGTTTTGCTCAAAAAATAATGTTCTTCCCGAGCGTCAGTTTGGTTTCCGTAAAGGATTTAGCTGTACAACTCAGCTTGTACAAGCTTTCCACTCTTGGGCTCTCACCCTTGACACCATTAATCCTCCTGACGTACACGTAGTAATTTTTGATTGGAAGAAAGCCTTTGACTCTGTACCCCATGATCGTCTCGTCTCTAAGTTACAGGCTCTAGGTATCGGTGGTAATTCCTTGCTCTGGGTCTCGGATTTTTTGAGGGATAGAATGCAGAGGGTTGTCTATCAGGGTCAATCCTCGAGTTTTCTTCCTGTTACTTCTGGGGTACCTCAGGGCTCTATTTTGGGACCACTACTTTTCAACTTATACGCTCATGATCTTCCGATGAGCATATCTGCACAAAGCACTCTCTGGCAATATGCAGATGATTCCTTTTTATCTCGTGCTATTAGGACACTGCAGGATTCCGTAACTCTTCAGAGTGACATTGACGCAATCTTTGAATGGGGTTTGCTTAATTTGCTTAATTTAAATATTAAAAAGTGTTCTTTCATAATTTTTACGAGGCGTCGCAATGTACTAAATTATGATTATAAGATTAATGATTTTTCTTTGCCTCGTGTTTTCAAGTGTAAATTGCTTGGTATAATATTCTCAAGTGACCTTAAGTGGTCTAACCATGTTATTTATATAACCGCTAAGGCCCGTCGCATAGCTGGTTTGATTCGTAGAACGTTTGGACGTTCGAAAGCGTCGCTTATATCTTTTAATGCTCTGGTTATTCCATTGCTACAATATGGTGTAGAGGTCTGGTCACCTTATTTAAAGAAAGATATAGATTCTATCGAGAGGGTTTTGCGTTATTTTACATCCTTTTACCTTGGTCAACCTTATATAAATTTTCCAATGAATCGCAATCGTGTAAGATTGGATTATAGTACTCGTTTGAAACAATTGAATTTTTTGCCAATGTATTTGTTAAGTCAAAAAGCTGGTTTAATTTTTTTGTTTAGAATCATTAACGGATGCTATTATTTTCCCCTTTTAGACTATATTAGTATTAACGAGAGGCATGAATGCTTAACTTTTTATATTTCTAAATGTAGATGTGATGCTTTTTTACACTCATTTTTTAATCGTGTTATTAGACAATGGAATGCGCTTCCTTTTAACATTAGATGTTCTATGACAATTTATACTTTTAAAAATGAACTTGATTGTTATCTCAAACAAAAGCGGTACCATGTTTAAAAATTGTTCTTTTTGTTTTAATTTAATTTATTCTAATTTAATTTTTGTATGTCTTGTCTTGGCAACCAGTGCGATAATGGGACTTGTCCTTAATCTGGTTGCCTTCAGTGGAATTTATTTTTTTACTGAAAAATAAACATTATTATTATTATTATTATTATTATATGATGATATCGACAATGCGCAACTGGTAAATTAGCAATTTGTTGTGTCTGGATGCTTGTATGACGCGTCTGTGTTTGGGCAAAGGACTAGCAGGTTTGGCTGGAGTGTTCTCGCTTTGAAAGTTTTCCTCTAAGCTTCCGCTGTGCGCGCGCATTTTTTTCTGCCCTCTTATTGGTCGAAATACGGTGAACCGGATACTTGGGGGAAAAAATAACAAATAAATGAAAAACTAAGGACGGAAATTGATAAATGCCTTGCCAAAGCTGCCAGCTTCAACCCCCCTTTGGTTTGGGGAGGTTCAAATTCCCAGCAACAGATTCTACCCCCGTCTGTAACGTGATCCATTGAAACAGTTTGCAGGCTATTCATCTAGAATTTTTCTTTGCACACACAAACCAACTTTTTTAGTCCAAAAATATTTCAACAAGGAATACATACAGCTAATAGGAATTGACCAGTTGCTTAACGTATCTATGCGGATTTTGTGGGAAGAGCTAGCTAGACTATTCATTATGTATGGCGAATTTCACCTCACGAATAATCTATCTCGCTGCACGTTGCACCTAGCGAGCGCCTAGGAACTGGCGTTGTTACCAACCAATAAAATCAAAGTTAGAATGACGTCAAACTCATGAGACGTGACGGACAGTAAGTTCTCAAACCCGGTATGCCCACAAAACCCGCTTTGAAATTAACATGGGAGATATGGGGGCGCAACGATTCTTATTAGCTATATGTATTCTTGATTTCAAAAATTGACCTTCGTCAAGATTTAACGGTAGTACTTTTTTACGTTATTAAAAATATATATGAAAATCTAAGTTGAAATTCCACTTTTTTTATTATTATTTTAGGTGAATAATAGGCCAATTTGAGGGGGGGGGGGTTCAAATAGCATAGGCTCTTTGTTGAGTCATTAACACGTGACTTTGTCTATATATAGTCTGTAATACTTCATAACAGCGCATTGTAGTTCATTCAGCGCGTTGTGAGTAACATTGTAACTGTACCGTGATTATTTTTACGTGATCCTAGTTTTTGAATCCTTACGCCATTTTAACCGTAGTTAATTTTAAAAATGGCCAACGTTGCTGGACCAGGAAGACAGTATAGGGAACAGGACGTAGTTAAAATAGCTCGTAGTGATGGTAAGTTAAAATGGTTATGTGCCAATCTTCGACCTTAAGTGCCTATCTGGGACTTCAGTTAAGTTGTATCTTTGCAATGGGTTTTATAAATTCTAAACGATATATTAAAACTGAGTGTTAGCTTTGTTGATACGGTATGCAAATCAATTCAGATTAGTGTCCTCGTACTTAAACAATCATACAAAACTCGTTGTTTAAAGTTAGACATGAGACGGGTGTGATCTAGAATCTGTTTCATTGGGAATTAACGGGCACTTTTTTGGATTGTCGATATTCGTGTTCAACATCTTGAAATTAGTCAGAAGGCACGCGAGTTTTAGTGTTAGGTTGAGGTTACTACTATTTAAAACAATAGATTTTTTGGTGGTTCAAAAACTATTTCCGATAATGGTTTACATTCGTTTTTAGCTGATTTGAGGGTGCTAAACTTTATTATCAATTTAAAAAGTTGCCCTGTAAACTGCACTTCTTCTTTTATGGTTTTTTCGAAGAGATCTTTGTCTAAAGATAGGGGGTCGTGGTCGTTATTAAAGTGTTCCTCAAAGCACATTGTGCTTTGGTAGTAGAAACTTTGCTGGTTTGATTTAAAATTACAAAGTTCAGGCTTTTGTGCATTCGTCGGTGACCTTCATGGCTACTGATATTGTGATTCAAACTTTAGGTAGAGTTCATGACGCGAAGATTATCGGTATTTACGAAGACAGAAAAATGTTTTCGGTCCAGTGGTACGAAGATGGTGAATCCAAAGGAAAAGAAGTGAGCTACTTTCATTAAGGTTTGCGCAACCTTGAGGAACTTAATAACACTTACCGTTCTTAACGCGGTAGATCGATTTCGACGTTATTTTCGAACTGAACCGACCCAATACTGAATCTGCAGGGGCGAGTGCCGCCACAAACACCAGAGGTAAACTAAACGTCTTTTTCATGTTGAAATTTTACTTAGCTTTGTATAATTTTGCTTTGGGGTATACAAGCTAAAAATTACTTATCATCATCTGAAGTATATGTTACTTCTCTTCGAAAGTGGGATAATTGTAACTTGATTCTTCCCAACATCAGAATATTTTGAGCTAGCTTACTTAACCGAATCATATACGCGATAATAGTTCCCGTATCATTCCCTCTGTTAACTCTTAACTCTTTGCCAAGGCACATGCGCTTGTGCAGATTTTTGTGATTTAGTACCAAAGAATTATAAAATTCGCCCCACGATGCGATGCTCATTTGAAGTTTGTTGAGTAGGAGTGCAAACAAAAGGAAAGAATCATGTTACATAACTGAAATATTAAGAGGATACATAGTGTCATCCTTCTTGAGTTATCTCATTCTGGCATCATATTACATTTCGCATTTAATTTTCATTACTTTGAGATATCCAAGTCAAACATATTTCAAAATAAACGTAAAATCAATATAAAACAAAATGGTTTTATGATAGGTATTATACTTTAATGAAATACACCGTCAAAGACCGGAAGGTTATGTTACTTGCAACTATGCCCCAAATTAAAATGTTTGTGTCCCTTCTATTGTATACCCCAATATACTAAAAATTCCTTCTGTATTGCAGCCAGAAAAGACCAGAGAAGGACAAAACTTATAGGAAACCATCAAAGGCGACAATTCGATGTTCGTACCGAAGTTGTCGATTTGGACATCCCCTTAGACGATGGGTACGAAAACGCCACCGCTGGCGCTACTGGTGGAGTTTCGTCTAGAACTACGAAACGTATATTAAGGTCCGCAGCTGGACCATCGTCTCTGGATGAAAGCCGTCGGCTGACCATGTTCGACGTGCAACAAAACCCACATCGACGTGGGGCGAGAATTCTATCAACCCACGAGGAAGAGGTTCGTCAACCACCTCCGGTTTTCAAGGTGGAGAAAGGCAACCCTAACTATGAATTCCAAAAAATGATCCTGGACTACATGAAAGCGGTACCCTACCGACCAATAAGCAAGGCGGATGCGGTTTTGGCGCGACGAATTTGTGTTGCGATTCGAAAGAGGCCCTTGAACAGAAAGGGTAAGGTTCCATAAGTGATTCCAAAAGTTCATAAGATATATTCCATAAGTTTGTATTGTTTACTGAGAGCTTGTCATGAAGTGACATAGGACATAGGTCATAGATTCAGGGTAAAGCGACACGTGGTTAGACGCTGTCAAACACTTAGTAATGCAGACTAAATAGCATGATGGATTGCGAAACCGAGTGTAGTCAATTCTCGCGTCAGTCTCGTACTAGCTCTCACTAAGTCTCTAGCATTACGAAGTATAGGTAGTGTCATACTTATGAATCATATCTTTTAAACTTGTGGTGTTTCACACAAAGTTACCTAAGATTATCAAGAACTATATCTCTCAGTAATTAAATTATCCCTTTTGAACAGAAATCCACCAAAAGGAAATCGATGTTGTGTCAATCCCAACTAAGGACAAAGTTCTTCTCCACGAGCCCAAGATTAAGGTTGATCTCATGAAGTACTTGGATACCCAAGAATTTCGTTTTGACTACGCGTTTGATGAAGCTGCCGATAATGAACTTGTCTATCAGTAAGTGGTTAACAGTATAAGCCTTGAACTGATGTTGGTTTCTAAGCGTTTCATTCCCACGTGTTTACCAGCTTCACAGCGAGACCGTTGGTCCATTCTATTTTCCAAGGCGGTATGGCGTCTTGTTTCGCGTATGGGCAGACTGGTAGTGGGAAGACGCACGTAAGTTTTAGAATCGCGTCTCTGAGCCTGTACTTAGTTATTCAAAACAAGAAATCCATTCGTTTTAGACAATGGGAGGCGATTTCAAGGATCGAAAACAAGTCTGCGAAACGGGCATTTACTCCTTGGCCAGTAAGTGAAATTGCAAAGGCCTAGAAGTTAGAAGAAATGAATTCTATGTTTTCAAATTAAATTCCCTTCGCAGCTCGGGACATTTTTGAACTTTTGAAGTCGAAAAAGTACGCCAGCGAAAACCTGAAGGTGACCGCCAGTTTCTTCGAGATCTACAGCGGCCGTGTGGTCGATTTAATGACCAAGACCCAGCTCAGAGTACTTGAAGATGGCAAACAACAAGTACAAGTCGTCGGATTGCAGGATGTCGACGTACAAAGCGTCGAGCATGTCCTCAAGATGATACAAACCGGCAGCGCGGCAAGATCCTCGGGTGTCACCGCCGTGAATCAAAACTCATCCAGATCGCATGCGATATTTCAAATAAATCTCAAGAAAAGGTTGGTGGTTAGGCTATGCTAAACTTTAATATGGTTGTAATTCTTACGTGTTTTTCCGGTTTCAGAAGTACCGGTGCACTTCACGGAAAGTTGTACATCATTGATTTGGCGGGGAATGAACGTGGTGCGGACACCATGAGCGCCAACAAGCAAACGAGGCAGGAAGGAGCCGAAATCAACAAGTCCTTATTGGCCCTTAAAGAATGCATTCGTGCCTTGAGCTTCAAGAGCGCTCATCTACCCTTCCGCGCCAGTACCTTGACTAAAGTATTAAGGGATTCCTTTGTCGGTGACAACTCCAGAACGTGCATGGTAAATTTATCACACGAGAGGCTCATAATTCGAAGTACTAGTAATTTACGTTGCAGATCGCCACTGTGTCACCAGGTATGTCATCTGGCGAACATACATTGAACACTCTTCGTTATGCCAACAGGTAAAGCTCAGCTATGTAGTTCCCAGTATTAAATTAACCATATGAATTGTGCAGAGTTAAAGAGCTTGAAGTCAACGAAAACGAACCCGAAAATGTAAAAGGCGCTGCGGAAGGCCAGACAAACGGTCATCATGATGTACCAGAGCACCATGAAAGTTTTGTAAGTGTTTTAATCAGCCCTAATTGGGGTTAGTTTAATTAATAAAACCATGATATAAAGGAGGACGATGAAGAAGAAATCGAGATTTCGGCGAAGTTAAATTCTTTCCACGAAATCCTGACTGAAGTCAGCGAAAAACAAGACGATATCGTCCAATATCATCAACAATTTATGGACCTGCAATCCAATTGGACCGATGTGCTTCTTAGCACGCTTGATGAAGCCATTACTTCTGGTTACGAGGATATGCATGGTGAGAGCTGAGTATTGTAACTATACAGACCGTATTAAGTTGTACAATTGCACCTTAAACGACATCTGTAGTTAGCTTTTGAAGTGTGTTTAGTGTAACAAAATTATGCTCTTATGGTTTAAGGTTACATTCAAAAATTGAGAATAATACTTCAAGAAAATTTGGAAGCCACACAGATATTTCTCGGTAAGGTGGTTTTACAAAGCTTCAGTTAATTTAATTTCAAATCGTGTATTTAATCTTTTAAACCAATAGATAAAACGGATAGCCTTAGCGATTGCCTGAGGAAGGAAGAAGAATGCTACAAGGGCCTCGAAAAAACTACCAAATAATTTGTAGTTAATTAATATTAAAACAATGTTTTCGTTCATTTTACTAACTTAAATTTCTATATTTTACAAACGATCATTAAAAATAAATTTAGATTTAACTTAAAGTTTATTTTGATTAATTACTGAAATTATTACGAATTTACAAGTAGATGCTGGATGTTATGTTTATTTACTCTACCATTTTCGGATATGGTATATTTATCCTTGCCTTTAATTTCTAAGCTTAGGAGCTCAAATTTATCTCGGTAAGCAACCGTCGCGTGCTGTTCCAAGGACGTAAGTTCGACTACCAGCTTGGCAGCTTCGAAGCAAAATTAACTTTAATTGCGAAAATATGAGAAATTACTCCACCCATGAGTGCCACCAACCACGAAATAGTAAGTCGAACGAGAAATATTAAATAACTTAAAATATAGTGTTTCTCTCAAGTCACAAGTAAACCAGCCACCCGTAAAGGATCGGTACATTACTTTTGCCTCTCTTAACATACGCGCAAAAGTAAAAGACACTACAAAATGAATTTAAAGAAAATCTAAATTTACTTAATACGATGGGGGCGTTTTTAAAATGATCACGTTACAACTTAAGAGTGTTTCCATTTCCAGTTATAGCGTTCATAAATCATAATTCAAGCTCCCAATTTAATTTGAACCTCTTACAAAAGCTCCTCAGTGTTTTTTTAATTATGAATATGTTATTGTTTATTTATTGTTTTCTGACTGTTCTAACGAACGTATTGGCTGACCATGGTAAGTATTATAATTTTGCGTTGTAATTAACCGATAATGTAATTTAATTTAATTTAAATTCGATAAGATTCGGACGAAGAAGCGTTACGAAATAAGTTACGAAATAAATTACTTCAAAATTATGACAAACGTGTCAGACCTGTAGCTCAATTTAACCAAACCACTAACGTATACGTTCTATTGTACCCCATTACAATCATTGGATTGGTAAAATTATTAATTAAAACCTTACGCTTAATTACCAAAATTTGTTAATGTGAATTAAATTTAAAATAGGATCAAGAAACGGAGAAACTAAAAACATACGCTGTCCAGTATTTTGTACGTATAATTCTGTAGATCCTGGCCTTAATAATGGCTTTTCTGTGAGAAGCTAACCCTAAAAGTGTGACAATTTTCGTTTAACATTACAAACGGGCCTAACGACCCTTTGGAATGTAAATTTCTCGACGATCATAAACACTTCCTAAACAATACAGTTTCATGAGATCCACCTCTAATTCTGCATCGATGCGTTTCGCTTTACTTGAATGGTATCTGAACTTGTTTTGTTTTAAATATGCTAGGTTTGGACCGACGAACATTTACGCTGGAATCCCATTGAACACAAGAACCTGACTTTCGTCAGAATGACCCGTGATCAAATTTGGATGCCGGACATATTTCTGTTTGACGAGTACGTGAAATAACCATTCTTGAAAGCAATATACACAGCGTTCATAACACGAGTTATGATCATTGGAGTGTTTTAGGTGTGACTTCTTAAATTTAAATAAAAAACTGAACACACAATGTTAGTTCAATTAAGGGGGTCATGCCTAAAATGCTTTAATCATAATTTATAAACTGTAATGAAAATTGCGCATCTGTACTTCGGTTCTACTACCCTGTTTTGTAACACCATCAATTGGTCAACAAAGGAAAACTCGTTTTTGTCTAACATAGTGACCATATTGAGTTTGGCTGAAGACTTAATTGTTCTCAACTAGTTTTTAATTTTCGTTATTTGCAGTTCTGGTCGCGACGAGAGAGACCGATCGTCTGTAGTTCATGTTAAATCAAGTGGAGAGATTCATCATTTACCTTCCAGTATAATCGAAGTTCCTTGTATCACTAATTACAAGTACTATCCTTTCGACACCCATTCGTGTACCTTCGAATTTGGTTCCTGGACTCATGGTAGCGAACGTTTATCCCTCCAATTTAAAAGTCCGTAAGTCAAGTCTTAAATGCAAGAGCTCGAAAAAGCGTTCTTTTTCAAAGCTATATTACCAAAGGTTTATATATTAAAACAAAAAGTGTCGATCAAGCTCGCGACAGAGTGCCATGTTATACCCGGTCCCCAAATTTTCTACCCCAGTCACTCACTCAAGGCTACACTTCCAATTCTGAGAAGAAAGCTAGCATAGGCACCCAATGAAATGAACAAGCGGTAAAGCGTTGGATTACTAAGATCAAAATATAAATTTTGAACTATATATTTGAACTGAAAAAGGTGAAACTGCCCGTGATTGAGCGAGAGTTCTACTTGCATAGTCTGCTACGTTTATAAGTTGGCAACCACATACAAAGTGAAAAATCAAGACTTTTTGCTATAATATATATATATACTTTTGATATGACAGTTATTACCCGTTACATGTCCTGATTGATAAGATAATGTTTCAGACAATGTTGTATATCATTTTTCTGAATACATTTTTCAAGTATATAGACCATTGCCTTAATTCCAGTAGAGAAACAAAGACCACAGGGGTGGGGCATCTTCTTGGGTTATCACAAGAAGCATCGCTAGAGGCAGTTCCAGTCGGTGAACTCTGGTTCCGTCTGGCGTTGCCTCTTGGTGCGAGGGGAAAAACTTAAGATATCAGTCCGGCCCCTGTGAGTTGGTTTCTTTGCAATTAACTAATGCAATGGTCTATTGTTATTGTTAAGGTACATTTGGTCAATTTTGTTTCCAAATTTAGAGAATTTCGTGTGACGAAAAGGCTTATCAAAAACGAATGGGATGTTGATGGATCTTCGCAGGAAATCGAAACTTATTACCACGAGGAAATGGATAATTTTGTCTATTCTTATCATACTCTTAAATTTACGTTGGTAATTAAGCGAATTGCATCCACCTACAGTTTAATTTGGACTCTTCCAATTGTGGTCAGCGCCCTGACAACGATGGCATGTAAGATCCTAGTTCTTTTCCGTTAATGACAACAAACCATTCAACTTCGGATGTCTTGTAGGCTTTTGGTTGGAATTAGGGTCAATTCCCAGGTTAGCCGTTGCTCTGGCTAACTTCATGGTGGTAGTGGTCAATTTGCTAAGTCTCGTGATCAAGATACCTTTTGGAAACCAAATACCATTATTGGGTAAGATGGTAAAATAAATGTATAACCAAGCAGTGATATCTAGTTTATTAGGGAGAAGGTATAAGATGCCTAAGTATTCGCGCGCCATAGTCCCAGTCCCCCTTTCAAATACAAGGGGGGGGGGAACGTAAAAGGAGGCCGGGCTATTTCGCCTCGCCTCAGTCGGAAAATACGTAATTTTCGTCATGCGCGTCGCACTGACGTGAGTTTTCAAGAACCAATGAGATGCTGGTTGTAATTTAGAGGCGGTGGGGATTAACTCCGGGCCTACGTTTGGACTGAAGATAAAGCTGGAAATGTGGCGAAGTTATACCTTCTCCCTAATAAACAAGATATCGCTTCTTAGTATAACTAATTGGTTAAGCGACGGAAATCCTTTACTCTATCTTTACTAATAAGCCCTTTTTTGTCATCAGCGCAATTTTTGGCGACAAATTGCGGTTTGACTGGAATTTTTATTTTGGAGACCGCAATACTGAGTTCAGCCTCCAAGAAACAAGGCAGTCCACCTATATTTCTAAGTAACATTGCCAATTCCGTGCCCGGTTTCTTGTTATGCTGTGTTGAAGACGAAATTACACCCAGTAATACAAATGATAATGAGACCGAAGCACCGCAGAAACCCAGCTCAGAATGGCGCAGAACTTGCAAAATATTCGATGACATATTTTTTCACTGTTTTAAAATCATTTTTGTAGTCGTTTTAATTTGTCGCCTTTGTCTGTAAATTATTAATTTCCAAAGTCTATTAAATGCACATCACTATTCAAGTTTGACAAATTTTCGTAATCTATACGTTAGGGCTGTGCGAATACTCGAATTTTCGAATAGTATTCGTTTAATTCGAATCGATTATTCGATTCGACGAATCGAATTTGCCATTTGGAGAAAAACGAGTATTCGAATTTTGAAACGATTATTCGAAAAGAAATTCGAATAACCGATTTACATACGAATACAGCTCACTAAACCGAGTAACCGCTTCCAATGGGCTAAATTCGAATAGAAAACGAGAATTCGATTGGAAATGGGAGGGACTGTGGTCACATGACATATATGAAGCTGTTTCGTTTATGGAATTTCATTGCGATTGCGCAATTCGCGATGTTTTGTTTTTCTCTCACCAATTACTCAGTCTTAGGAATAATTCCATTCTATGTGGAACTACAATATTTTTAGACTGCTACGTGTATTTAGGAAACGATTCATCGCTTTGAAACGAATATTCGTCTGGTAAAACCGATTAATCGAAATAAAACGAGTACTCGAACCAGAATTTTTGAAAACGAGTAATATTCGTTTGAACGAGTATTCGATTCGGATTTCGAATAGGAGATTTACTATTCGATTCGTATTCGATTCGGTTTGAAAAACCACTATTCGCACAGCCCTACTATACGTGTTAGCAGAAGCGGATAATCGAAGAAGGGTGACACTTTGTATCCTCAAATACTTTAGTTATGTAACATGATTCCTTCCAGGTTGACCCACCCTTTTATTTTGCTCTCCCGCTCATCAAACTTGAGATGGGTATCCGACCGTGCTAGGGTGAATTCTATAATCACCGTTTGATACTAAATCCTCGGCAATCAACCCACAAACCTTGATTTTCTTGACGTGGCACAAAAATCCACAAGCGCATGCGCCCTGGCAAATAGTTAAGCAGCGCTAATAGAGTAATGATGCGAGGGAACTATTTATCGCGTATGTGACTCGGTTTAGTAACCTTGTGCACTCCAAATGTTGATTCTGATGTTGGGAAGAATCATGTTACAATTACCCCTCCCACTTTATGGTGGTACACTTCCCTCGAAGAGAAGTATTATATACATCTGGTACAAGTTGACAAAGGGGGCGAGTTTTTAAAAAGATCTCGTTACAATTTGTGGGTGTATGTGAAATAGTTTTTGTAAATCGTAATTCAGTCTTTCATTTGAATGCAACCCTCAATATAGAACTTTTGAATTATGAAGCTCTTATTATTAATTTGTAACTTATTAATTGTCCTAATGAACGCGATTGCTTTTAATGGTTAGTATTATGTTTGTCACGTGTAAAATAGTCACTTAACGGCGGTCATGTTATTTAAATTACAGATAATTTGGCGGAAGAGACTTTACGAAATAAATTGTTGCAAAATTACGACAAACGCGTCAGACCAGTAGCTTACATAAACCAAACGACGTATGTTAGTGTTATGATCTTTCCACATACTATCATTGAATTGGTAAGTTTTGCTAAATTATAATCGAAGGGGATAATAATAGAAGGATGACACTCTGTATTCTCTTAATACTTCAGTTATGTAACATGATTCTTCCCTGGCGAGGGAATTGCCCTTTTTGTTTGCTCTCCCGCTCAACAAAGTTTAGATGGGCATCGCACCGTGCTAGGGTGAATTCTATAACTGTTTGGTACTAAATCCTCAGTAATCAACCCTTGATTGTCTTGATGGGGGACAAAAACACACAAGCGCATGCATGCGCTTTGGCAAATAGTTAAGCCTTCGCTAATAGAGTAATGATGAGGGAACTATTTATCGCCTATGTGATTCGGTTTAGTAACCTTGCTCCGAATGTAAAATGATGTTGGGAAGAATCATGTTACAATAACTCCGTTTTGTGGTACACTTCTCTCGAAGTGAACTTCTGTTTAAATGTATCTGGCACATCTAATTAAATATTTGTAATCTTATTTAAATTTAATAGAACAAAGAAACGGAAAAGCTTATGGTTAATGGTTACGAAATTATGGTATGTAAACTTAGGATCAAACTTCCGGCACAAATTGCTGAACCACCTCCAAGTATTTGATAACTTTCATTGAAACATTAAAAGGAACCCGTTTTGTTTTAAATTTGATAGTTTTGGCGAGACGAACATTTAAGTTGGAATCCTATTGAACACGAGAACCTAACTACCTTTGATGTGACCATTGATCAAATTTGGATTCCGGACATTGTCCTCTTTTACAAGTAAGTGATTAGCTCTTCGTTTTCGCTCAATCAATATAAGACGAAGTCCATGTCCTTAATGATTGATAATCAAAGCCCAGTCCAAAACACTTTACCTACAAGGCTGAAATTTTTCAAGTAGTAGGAACGTGGTGAAAGAAAACTTTCCCATCCGCAGCCATTTTGAGAAAATGGCGGCCAAAAATGTAAAAAAACCTCCGATTTCACATAAATTTGGTACACTGGTTCCCATTATACTTAAGACGGGCCTTTTGTCTTTTGAGAATCGGTTTTCCGCCATATTTTAAAATGGCGCCCGAAAAAGTGATAAAAAAGGTCACGACGGGATGACGGAAAACGCCGGGCGCCTTTGCTGCTAGCATTAGTTCATAAGTTATGTTTCATAAGTTTGTCACTGGTTACCGAGAGCTTGTCATGAAGTGAGTGAAGTAGGTCATAGATTCGAGGTAAAACGACGCCTGTAGAGGCGCTGTCAAAGGGGGCTTAGTAATGCAGACTAAGGAAGATGGAAGTCATGCAAAATTAACCACCGAGTGTAGGACTTCAATTTTCGTTTGTCGTTCTCCCTCGAACTAGCTCGAGCTGTAAGTCTCTCAGTAGCATTACGAACTTATATAGGAAGTGCATCCATACTTATAGAAGGAACATATCTTATAAACTTATGCTGCTAGTTATAACTGTAATGAAACGTTTTTCAGTACTGGTCGGAACGAAAAAGACGAACCAACTCTAGTTCACGTCTATTACTCTGGTACCGTCCGTGTCGTTAAAAATATTGTAGCCGAGGTTCCGTGTGAGACCAACTACAAATATTATCCTTTTGACACCCATTCGTGCATATTCGAATTTGGTTCGTGGACTCACGGTAGCAATGCTATACACCTCCGTGTTAACCCTGGGTAAGTCAATTTTTAATCCAATTTCGAATCTAGTAGATTCCACTTTTGCCATGATGATGTTTCTATTTTCAGATTCAATTATCTAAATAAAAAGGAATTCACTAGACAAACCAAGTGGGACGTTGTTGGCTATTCACAAGACACCGAAGTATATTACTTTGACGAAATGGACCAGCCCTCTTATCACACGGTAAAATATACGTTTCTCATCAAACGAAGGGCATCCATCTACAGTTTAATCTGGACTCTGCCGATTGTCGCGAGTTTCCTGGTCACACTAGCGTGTAAGAGCATCTTTCTTTATTTACCTACCGTTAACGAAGATAAAAAAATTATAATTCGGATGTCTTGTAGGTTTTTGGTTGGAATTAGGTTCCATTCCGAGGTTAGCAGTTGGTCTGGCTAACTTCTGGATGGTAGTGGTCAATTTGCTAAGTCTCGTGATCAAGCTACCTGGTGGAAACGAAATACCATTATTGGGTAAGATGGTTAATTAAATAACTAGGTCTAAATGTTCAAACTTACCTTAAATACTCGACGAAAAACCTGTCTGTAATCCCCTTCCCTTCTTTGGTTTATCTGTTTGCATTTCCCACCAATTGCCGAGTGTTTTTATGAGGTAGGCAATATAGTAGTGTCGGTAGAGGGGGGAGTAGACTGTGTATCCCTTCCTCTAGGCGCGCTTTTGTAAGAAGGGATACTGTTCGCGCCTGGTAGGGGGATGACACTTAGCTAAGAGATAGAAGGGTATGACGTTTGCATATGTAGAACTGACATTACTCTATATGCACTTGACACTTACCTTCGTCCTTGTTACATCTCCTCTTGGACATTACATCTAGTTTTATTTATTGGCCAAGTCCTGGTTGGGAATTTTTGGTATTACCACCTTATCTATTATTGTTGTTGTCAGCGCGATTCTTGGCGACATGTTGCGGTATGGCTGGAATTTTTATTTTGGAGACGGTAATACTGAGTTCAGCTTCCAAGAAACAAGACAATCCACCGGAATTTCTTCTTAACATTGCCAGTTTCGTGCCCGATTTCATGCTATGCGCCGTTAACGATGCAAATACATCTAGTACAAATGAAAATGAAACCGAAGCACCTCAGAAACCCAGCTCAGAATGGCGCAGAACTTCCAAAATATTCGATCGAATATTTTTTCACTGTTTTACCATCATTTATGTAGTCGTTACAATTTGTCTAGTTTGTCTGTAAAATGTTAATTTAATTTTTCAAGTCAATTAAATGCAAACTTTACTCTAGATGTTTTCTAAATGTATGTAATTGTCCTTTGTACTTAAACCACATCAGATTAAATACATCACCGAACACATTGAATAAAATGTAACTTAATGTGTAATCTGTTGGTTGAACTACCAACGATCAGACACGTGACTTGTTGGGGACAAAATAACTTGCATCTGCCGGGAATCGAACCCGGGTCATCCGCTTGGGAGGCGAATATTCTACCACTGAACCACAGATGCCTTAACTAATCCGGCAACTTTTTTGAAATCAATAAGGACCCAGACGTAGTAAAAAATTGGGGTGCAAGAGGCACCAAGAGTCCCACGAAAAACGTTCCTTATGAGCTGCGAGCTTTATCGATTTGCGTTATGGTGGTAATCAATATGACTTTGGGTAGACAAAGCTGGAAGGCTTTGGATGGTAAGGTCCAATCGATAAACCTTTAGCTCTTGGATGGGTTCTAGGCTAGACCGGGATCGTTCCTCATTGCCATCTGTGTTAGGTAGTGAGGATTTCAGTACCAATGTAACTTCATCTTCAACGACATTTGTACCATGATGATCATGTTACAACATGGGTTTACTTAGGCTACGTCATTATTCATGGAAGTCATGGGAGTCATGTTGAAAATATTCAATCGATATTAAATTTGATATTGATTTTATTTACGATACAGTTGTATATTGCTACATCTACGTTCAACAGTTACGCATATGACATAATTGACATTCCTGGATTTCTGATCAAGATATCATATCTTTAGTAATTAACGTAGCAACATTATGACACTCATAGCAAAGGAAGGGGGCTTTCGTAGAAGCAATGAATCTCTTGCAAGGCAGAGCCAATAAGTGCAAACAACAAGGATTAATGTGGTTTTCGAGTTGCCTATTCCATTTTAAAGAAAACACTCTATCAATATCTAACCGTTAGTCTGAGGAGTGTTTTTCAAATAGACCAAATTCTACCAGTATATAAGTGTCTGAAAGAGGTGTTGCCAGTCATCTGTGAGGGCAATTCAACCGCTATCTACAACAAACTGAAAAGTTTGTAGTTCTATTTGATTCAGTTAATTCAGATCCAAACCTGAGATGCTCTTATAACAAATTACTGGCAGCCCTAAAGCGCATGCGCAGTTAAAGTTAAGAAACTGGGGATGAAATTTCTCTAGCCCCTACCGTGCACATTATGTGTAATATTAATGCAGTTTCCATTGGTATTTTCTATGGAGTAATTTTCTTGTAGTGAGAAAGTAGCTGTAAAATTTCATTAAATGCATCTATGTATTTAATATTGGTGGCAGATTGCTAGCAACCAATGGAAAAAGGCATAAGCATTATCGAAGCAAGGTGAAACGGTTCCCCAATAATAGACTATGCTATTAGTCAGTAGACCTATTTTAATCATATTTAAAAAAAATCAATCTCTTAAATGAGGCGGTTATCACTTGGCGTATCATCGCGTATCAACACCAGTTGATCAACACTTTTTCACGGTCGAAATGGCAAATAGGTTTAACTTTCGAATAATTTAATACAATGAATTGAAGCGAAGAAAATAGGTCTTAATGTCTATTTTGGCCTAACACAATCGAGTCAAAAGAGATAAGATTTTTTTAAACCTAAAAATTGAATGCGAAATTGAATCTTTTTCGTCATTTTGTTACGCGGGTTTCGTTGTGTTCGGTTAGAAGTCGCGACTCGGCAATCAACAAATGTTTTACAACAAAGCGGTGTAAGTCCAGTAAAGTACTATTTATAATTGGTGAAAGCAACTGCGGACCATGAACAACGTTGAACGGCACCTTACCTTTACCTGTCTGTAAGTTAACGTTTTACACACTTAATTTAAAAGTCTTTGCAGTGCACATAGTGCATGAGTAAGAATAGATCACAAAGGCTCATGTGAAGAATGTAAATTACACCGAGACTTAGCTAGTTTCGCCATGTCATAAATGCGAACAAGACCCAGAATTTATTCTCTGTTAAATTTCCATTTTTTGGTAGTTGGTCGCGGATGCGTTTGAGATTTTAAGCGTCGATTAATTAGCTCATTAATATTAAAAGTTTTTAACCGGCGACAATCCGGCCTTTTAGTCTCTAGTACTTCTAACACCATAAATCTATTACGTTAAGTCAAGGGCTGCTATAAGGGGAAAAACCAACGCGAGTACGAGGCCAAACCAACTACCAGGTACTAGGTGTTGCACTACGGAATCTATGATGATCTCCAAGAACCAAGAACGATTGCACGACATTTCCAGATAAATGCCTCAAAAGTAGAAATGGTTATATAGACCAAATAAGAGAGGCTATAACCAAGAAGTGATATCTATTTTATTAGGGAGACGGTAGAAGATGCCTAAGTATTCGCGCGCCATAGTCCCAGTCCCTCTTTCAAAATACAAGGGGGGGGACGTAAAAGGAGGCCGGGCTATTTCGCTGCCTCTCCTCAGTCGGACAAATATGACTGTAATTTTCGTCATTCGCGTCGCACTCACGTGAGTTTTCAAGAACCAATAAGATGCTGCTGGTTGTGATTTAGAGGCGGCGGGAATTAACTCCGGACAGGCTACGATTGGACTGGAGATAAAGCTGGAAATATGGCGAATTTATACCTACTCCCTAATAAACTAGATATCACTTCTTGCTATAATTAAGAGGAAAAGATTGGTGTACGTCATAAAATGGACAACTTACGGAAGGTTGTCTTTAACATCCTCAGTGATCACTTGGTTTTATTTTTCTATTTGTATTTGATCGTAGCTGTCACTTATTAGGACTTACAATTAAAATAGTCTTATGGGTTATAAGTCAGGTTCGCGCCTTGGCATAATTTAGAGTTTGATCCGAATTCGTGTGTTGGCGGCGGGAACAGGCGTTTTTCTCAGTTCGAAAGGAAGGGCACTTAAGCGTGAACTATTAAAGTAAATTCCGCACTTTTTGATTTTTACTCTTGGCGCCCGGAACGAAAGCCGGGAAGTCTTTGTCGGACAAAATATCGACATCCAATTATGACAAAAACACGCCAAGAAAGGCTATCGGTTTTCAATATTCAACTTGGTCGTAATATAAAGACGTGCAAAGATGCTTTCAGCTTCGACGAGGTTCCTTTTCCGCATTATGGAACCAGAGTCAATGAAGACAAAGTTAGTAATTAATTTTCGAAGATTTTTTTGGTTACCTGTCATGGTGAGGCAGGTAGTGCCTCTACTTTAGTTCTAGCTGTAGGCGCAGTCTCATTGGGAAATGTAACATAACCTAACCTAACGTGCAGTAATTTCTCAATTCTTAACTACTTATTGTTACTGACTACCTGAAAATTTAGTACTTAATTAGAAGAATCGGAAAATTAATTTTATAAACTCTGTAGATGTTAGAGAAATCTATTGCTTTGTGGGTACAGAAAACATGAGGTCAAAAGTTCACAGATAGAATGAAAGTATACCCCTTTTAGAATCAGAATAGTGTTGACCCCTGCTTGTGTATGATTACCTTCACGACAGTAGAGAAGGGAACGTGTGTGGAATAGGTTCCTGAAGTACCAAGAATGAAAGCAAGTCTCGGCTGTGGTTTAGTTTAAACCAACACCGCTAGATGCTCCCATAGTCAAGGGGTGGAGTTGACTGGCCCACGTGGACGAGTCCTGATTGGTTTAAGCCTTTGGCAAGGTAAAATTGGTGTGTAGAAGATTAGCCACCATGCTAGGGGCGCCAAAGGAGCCGACATTTGCTTTAAAGTTTGGATCGCCATCATGGAGTTCTATTTTCTATAAACCTTCACCCAAAGAAAAAGCTCTTCTTTGATTGGTTGGTTCGTGTAATGGTTGAGATTTGAGAGGAGGGTAGTTTGATTCCCATTTTACATTGCGTCTACAGCCAAATGCTGGGAACTGTGAACGAATGATACTTTTCGTTTTTATCTATAAACTTTTGATGGGAGTCAGGTAATTCAAAATTCAATTTCAGAACTAGCTGTTTAAAATTAGACTCGCGTGGGAGGAGGTAGTAAATGGATGAATGTAATCTGTTAATGTGTTAGGATAGCAAATATCTTTTTGTTTATCCTGTTCGGAAATACATACTCCATGGGATGCATTTACCTTTAACTCTTTACTTGGTCTATATTGACTCTTCGTTTTTGTTACAGTTTTCCTATGATTTTGGTTTAACAATAGTTTCACGTAGCTAATTAAGAATATTGTTTTATTTATATTTTGAAAACCTACTTTATAATTGTGGAACATATTGAGAAATCGGGGTCAGCCTTAATTAAAGCTAATTAGATTAATGCCTCTGCACTAGGCAGTGGTGATATAAAACCAAACTCAAATAGTCTACGGAGAAGTGTTGCCAGCACGTTGAGACGTTTGCGATTCAATCGCTATGTACAACAGACTGAAAACCTTGTAGTTCTGTTCGATTCAAATGATTCAGTTCCAAACCTGATAGGAGATGCTAATAGATAGTTTCCACACATGGAGGATTCTTACCATTTACACTGTAGGAGGCCAGTTTACCTAGAGGACAAAAGCAGACAGGTTTTGTCATCCTGGTAGCCCGGCCTCCTGGTGTAAATGGTATGAATTCTCCATGTGTGAAAACTATCTATAACAATATACTGGCAACCTTCCCTAAAGCGCATGCGCAGTTAAAGTTAAGAAGCGGGGGAGGAAATTTCTCTAGCCCCCTCTTTAGTGTGCTGCATATATAGAAGTAACTGAAAGCAAGGTTTCCCCTTATATCAATGTCGTAACCTCTGTTTGTGATTGTTGGAACTCCAAAGAAATTCCAACGAATCTTTACTTTACTTTAGAATAATTCACTTTATAACATTTATATACTTCTGAAGAAATAGTTTACTTGTACTCGAAGAATAGATAAAATCGTCCATTTCCCTGGAAAAACTCTTTATACCCTAAGAAGGGCGATTTATATACTTCTGTAGAAACTCTTTATAATACCAAACCCTAAGAAGGGCGATTTATATACTTCTGGAGAAATATTTTACCTGTATTCTAAGAATAGTTAAAATCACCCCTTTCCCTAGAAAAACGCATGACAAAGCCAAACCCTATGTAAAGCCAAAATAAAAAGAAAACTTTCACCGATCGTAGGGAAAGGAGAGAAAATTTGAAAATAAGTATCAGAACGAATATAAAATTGAACCAGAGAAGACGTTCTCGAAAGTAGAATTTTTTTGTAACAAATATGTAACTGTTTGAATTTTAAACTATGTTTCTTATTAAAAACTAAAATTTAACAGAAGAGTTATTATTTCTAACCTCGTACATTATTATCATCGTATAAGATGTGTTATGGTGCCGTGACCAGGATACGTGTATAAGCGTAAATCGAAAGGATTATTGCGGGACGTGTATAAGCGGAACTTGCGAAATTCTGAACTGAACGGGCCGTGTATAAGCGGAGCTGTTGAATATAAGAACTGAACGGGAAGTGTATAAGCTCTCTCGACCGAACATTTATAACGAACGAAGAAGAACGAGGACAATTAAAATACGAACTCAAACAGTTACAATGGCAGATAACGAAAATGACAAGACAGAAGAACATGAAAACGAATCAAATGCCGACAGCGAAGAATCTCAAAGCGACCAGATGTCGGACGAAGAAAAGCTAGAAAAAGCGAAATCAACCAGAACTTCAACCAGAAGAAAAGTAACAAATTTATTGAAGAAAATAGAAAATGAAGTTCAGAATCCAAATATCAGTCTTATAAAACTGAAGGTTATGATGTCTCAACTGCTTGAGCACGAATTCATCATAAAGAAAATGGATAAAACAATATACCGCTTACTTCCGAAAGAAGATATAGAAAAAGAAATAGACGCTCGCGAGAAATGTGAAGAAGATATTGTGACTGCGCGTACTATATTAACGCATTACATAAGTAATGCACAAGAAACCGAACACACTACACCCTCGATGAGATCAGTGACGATTCCGATGCAGAGGTGGACCTCGACGGCAGGAACATCAGAGAATCAACCGTTGCCACCACCAACTCAGACAACTCCTGCAAGCAACGTACCAGGACCAGCAACTGTAAATACGACCCAAACCGCGGGAAGTTCAGTGTTTGGACAAACTGTGATTAATCCACCAAGTAACCCGGGAATATTTATACCGCCATATCAGGGAAGTCAGACTATGTATCCGCAAGTACCTATACCGCCATATCAGGGAAGTCAGACTATGTATCCGCAAGTACCAGTAACTTATTATTTACCTGCCCCACAAAGTAATAGTATTATGTTACCCAAATTAGAATTAGCTCCATTTTATGGAGATTTTACCAAGTGGTCAGATTTCTGGTCTCAATATGAATATGCTATACATAAGAATGAAACATTAACTAAGACCGCGAAATTTTCTTATTTAAAAACCTTAATAAAAGGAACGGCGGCGAATTCTATATACGGATTTTCCTTGACGGATGCTAATTACGACGCTGCTATTTATAAGCTAGAAACTAGATTTGGCAGAAAAGATGTTTTAGAAACGGCTCACATTTCAAAATTAAACAATTTGTCACCTTTACACAAATCGAGCGATTTAACTTCATATAGAAGATTTTTTGACATTTGCGAAACGGAAGTGAAAAGCCTTCAGTCGTTAGGCGTAAGAGCAGTAGAAAATTACGGAGTGATTATCTGTCCTTCTATTTTAAACAAACTGCCAGATGACATTAACGTTGAATTTAGTAGACTGGCAGATGTTAATGAAGAATTAGACTTAGAAAAACTAATGGACTTTCTAAGAAAAGACCTACAGAGTAGGGAACGAGCTCTCTCATTTAAATCGAAGCCCATAGAAGATACCGCTTATCCGTCAAAATTGCAGAATCAAAGCCGAGCTAGCTTGAGACCCCAGCCTAACATTAAAGAAAGTCATAGATATCAGAATACAAATAAACCTAGCTTGAACACTACGTCTTCAGCTTTAGCAACAGCAGCTTCGATACAAAATACTGGATTTTGTTTATTTTGCCAAAGAAGTAACCATAAATCAGAAACCTGTAAGACAGTTCGAAACGTGACAGATAGGAAGGAAATTTTAAAGAAGCTAGGTAGATGTTATATTTGCATAGTAGCGGGTCATCTTGCAAAGAATTGCGAATCGGCTATTAAATGTAACGACTGTAACGGGAGGCATCACGCAGCGGTTTGTCAGAAAAAAGGAAACCCCAAGGGGAAAGAAGAAAATAGAATGGTAGAAGAGAGCGCTAACCTAGAAGAAATAGGCAGTAACTCTGTAGTATTGAAAGAAAATAGAGAAGGGACAATTTTGCTCCAAACAGCCAGAGCTCAAGCGCATGGCTTAAATGACAGCGCTCGAGAAATAAGACTTCTAATGGATAGTGGTAGTCAAACCTCCTTCATTAAAGAAGAACTATCACGAAAATTAGATCTACCAGTGGTAGGACAAGTGAATCTAAAGCTCCATGTTTTTGGAATAGAAGAACCGAAACTCGTAACTCGAAGAAAGGTTAAGGTCACTTTGCGAAGCTTACTTGATGGTCAAACCTTAGAGCTAGAAGCAGTAGAAACCCCTAGTATAAATACAGCCACGTTTGAGACGCCCGGAGAAATAATAAGAAGAGACATGGATGCTAGGGGATTAATACTAGCGGACAAAAATCTTGAAGGAAACAGAAACAATGAAGAACTCGATGCACTAATAGGCGCAGATTACTATTGGAAAGTCATTAACGGGAATACCATCTACCTTACGTCAAAATTAGTAGCGATCCAAAGCATATTTGGATGGATTATCCATGGACCAGTAGAAGCATCTAGCGTTAGCACTTGCGTATCATTGATAGGAATTTCGTCAGTAGAAATCAATTATACAGAAGAAACCACTAAAGAAGAAGAACTAACAAAACAACTCAAGATGTTTTGGCAGCTAGAATCTATGGGGGTATCGGAAAAGGAATGCGTAGAAAAATCCGAAATGATAAGAATAGCGTTGAAGGAATTTCAAGACCACGTCACATACGACGGCGAAAGATATACCGTAAATCTCCCTTGGAATTCAAACAAAGAAGAACTGTCGAACAACTACTTTCCTTCTCTAAGAAGACTTCAATACTTGACGCAAAAATTTCAGAAGAATGACTCATACTATCAAAAATACCGAGAAGTGATCGAAGAGTACCTGAAGGAAGGAATTGTAGAGAAAGTACCACAAGAAGAAATGAGCATTAGGGAAAGGGTATACTACCTACCCCACTCGGGAGTCGAAAGAAACGAACGAACAACGACGAAACTTCGCGTTGTATTTGACGGGTCATCAAAAGAAAAGGGAAAAGCTTCACTGAATGAATGTCTTCTCACTGGAACTAACTTGAATCCCGACTTACTGGATATTCTACTACAGTTTCGTTTGCATAAGATAGCCTTCACTGCAGATGTGGAAAAGGCGTTCCTTCAGATCATCATAAATCACGAAGACAGAAATGCCGTTCGATTCCTCTGGTTCGAAGAACCAGCCAACTTTAAAGAACCATTAAAAATCATGCACCTGCGTTTTACAAGAGTTGCATTTGGACTAAATTCCAGCCCACATACGTTAGCAGCAGTAGTCCGTATGCATGCCAAAAAATACGAAGAAAGATATCCTGAAGCGGTAGACATGATTCATGATAATACCTATGTTGATGACGTAGCATCAGGTGCAACAAATGAAGAAAATGCTTTGAAACTTTGTACCGAAGCGAAAGAGATAATGAAAGCCTCAGGTATGAATCTAAGAAAATGGCGATCAAATTCCGAAATCCTGAGAGACAAATGGGAACAAGAAGGTTGCATCGAAAAGGAAAATGGAAAACCAGATTCTCACGACACGACTGTTCTAGGCTTGACTTGGGATACTTGTTTGGATACACTTTCCTTTCAACCAAGATCTTTGCTCGATTCACTCGCATCAATCAGCGAAACAAAAAGAGGCGTTTTGAAGACCTTTGCCAAAATCTATGATCCCTTAGGATTCATAGGTCCAAGCACGATTAGAATGAAAATATTATTTCAACAACTTTGGATTATTGGATTGGAATGGGATGAACCTTTACCGGAACCAATTTTGGGGGAATTCCGAAAATATTGTGTGGACTTGCACAATATTCAAGACTTTGAAATCCCACGTTACCTCCAGGAAGAAACAAAAGAAGAAAAAGTAATAGAAACTCAATTGCATTGTTTCTCGGATGCTAGCAAGAAAGCCTTCGGAGCGGTCATTTACGTCAGATATTTAACCGAAAAGGGAAACATTTCAGTATCACTTGTTTGCTCTAAGACGAAGGTTGCCCCAATAAAAGAAGTTAAATTGCCGAAACTAGAACTGCTAGGAGCTCTGATAGGAACGCGATTGACCAATAGAGTTAGGAAATTCTTCCCGAACGCAAAATTATATTTTTGGAGCGATAACATGGCGACAATCAAATGGATTAAAGGGGACTCTCATCGATGGGTTCCATTTGTTGCAAATAGAGTCAAAGAGATACAAGCTTGTACAGAACCCGAAAATTGGAGATATTGTAAGGGCATAGAGAACCCCGCTGATAGGTTGACCAGAGGAGAAACTCTCGAAAAGTTACGAAGAAATGACAATTGGTGGAAGGGTTCACTTTGGCTTCGAACATATGAAGAAGAATGGCCGTCTCACGCTAAACCAGAGCCGGACCACACTATCGAAGAAATTTTAGAAGAATCCCTTAGACCAAAGTTTAGGACTGTGGCACAGAATTTAAACGCACCCCGATTTATTCAACAACCAATCTTTGACCTTAAAAGGTATGGAAACATCAAGAGAGTAACTCGAGTTACGGGATGGATCAAAAGATTCATTTACAACTGCGTGAATGAAGAAAAGAAATCGGGGCCGTTGACGACTGAAGAAATTATAGCAAGCGAAACCTACTGGACTAAGGTTGTTCAAGAACAAGAATACAATGAAGAAATTGACGTCTTAAGAAAAAAGGAAAACCTTTCGAAAAATTCCAAGTTGGCGCAATTAAATCCTTTCCTCGATAAGGACGGAATAATGAGAGTGGGAGGGAGACTGCATAATACAGAATTCACCTACGAAGAAAAGCACCCGATTGTGTTACCTAGTTGTAACTATTACTCGGACTTACAAATAAAAAGAGCGCACTTAGCAACCCTCCACTCGGGTCTATCGAACACTTTAACTCAAGTACGGGAACGCTTTTGGATTATAAGGGGTCGACAACAAACGAAAAAGGTCATAAGCGATTGCCTACTTTGTCGAAAATGGAGAACTCAACCCAAAACCGAAGAAACCGCACCCTTACCGAGGGATCGAGTAATAAAGAACCAAGCATTTGAAGTCACCGGCATCGATTTCGCCGGACCTTTATTTGTCAAGGAAAAGAAAGAGAAAAATAAAGTATATCTAGCACTATTTACATGCGCAACAACACGGGCTATACATCTAGAGATAGTATCCAACCTCTCCACCTTAAATTTCTTGCTCGCCTTTAGGCGCTTCATATCGAGACGCGGCATGCCTTCAATAATTTACACTGATAATGCCAAAACCTTTAAGAAAGCTGAAAAGGAGTTGCAAACCCTTTGGAAAAAACTGGACAAAGGGAGAATGAAAGAGTTTTTTTCAGAAAGAAGAATAACGTGGAAGTATATTGTTGAAAGGGCGCCTTGGTATGGTGGATGGTGGGAGCGATTGGTAGGCTCCGTCAAAGTAATTCTCCGAAAAATACTTGGAAATGCTTTCTTATCCTACGAAGAACTTGAGACAGTCTTCACAGAAGTTGAAGCTGTAATTAACTCACGCCCTCTGACTTATGTCAACGACGAAGCGGGGGAACCATTCCCCTTATCACCGGCACATTTCCTCGTCGGTAAACGTTTAACTGTTCTACCCTCAATAATAGAAAACGCAGAACGTAACATCAAAGGAAACGAACTACGAAAAAGACACAAATATCGCGAAAACCTAATTAACAAATTCTGGATCAGATGGAAGAATGAATATTTGTTGAACTTGAAATCAGCTCATCAAGTTAAGAATAGTCAAGTAAACAAAGAAATAAAACAAGGAGATGTAGTTCTTATAAAAGATGATAACCTCCCCAGACAACTCTGGCGAATAGCGCGAGTAGAGGCCACCATGCGAGGACGCGATGGAAAATTACGGTCGTGTTCATTGAAAGTTCCACATGGGTCTACCTTACGTAGACCAATCGATTTATTATGCCCATTAGAAATTTAGAACTTTATATAAACTATCAGCAAGTTAGACATGCTGATAGGCGGGGGAGTGTGTTGGAACTCCAAAGAAATTCCAACGAATCTTTACTTTACTTTAGAATAATTCACTTTATAACATTTATATACTTCTGAAGAAATAGTTTACTTGTACTCGAAGAATAGATAAAATCGTCCATTTCCCTGGAAAAACTCTTTATACCCTAAGAAGGGCGATTTATATACTTCTGTAGAAACTCTTTATAATACCAAACCCTAAGAAGGGCGATTTATATACTTCTGGAGAAATATTTTACCTGTATTCTAAGAATAGTTAAAATCACCCCTTTCCCTAGAAAAACGCATGACAAAGCCAAACCCTATGTAAAGCCAAAATAAAAAGAAAACTTTCACCGATCGTAGGGAAAGGAGAGAAAATTTGAAAATAAGTATCAGAACGAATATAAAATTGAACCAGAGAAGACGTTCTCGAAAGTAGAATTTTTTTGTAACAAATATGTAACTGTTTGAATTTTAAACTATGTTTCTTATTAAAAACTAAAATTTAACAGAAGAGTTATTATTTCTAACCTCGTACATTATTATCATCGTATAAGATGTGTTAGTGATAAAACTTGAAAAAATTCGGCTCCATTAAGTTTTATTATTTATTTCTATGTTTCATTTTATGACTTCGTTGTGATTTTATGATAATATTTTTGTAAAAATAACGTATTATCATTTTTGCGGACGCTATTTGCTAGGCGAGTTTTTTTGTATTAAGAACAGGATGTTTATCCTTGAAATTGCAGAATGTTTCACGTGAAACTCAAAATTGGCGTATAATACTTAATTACCAGAATGTTCTAAAGTCGATTTTCAAGTAGCTCAAGTAACTGATATCAATGTGTAAGTATGGTTCAAAATATAGGGAAATCTAGTTTTCATTGTCAAATAACAAGTTGATATTGTGGAAACCCAGCTTCATTAAGGTCTTTTAACGAGTGTCATACTTATTGTCCGTTATGTTGTTTATGAGTGCAGGTAGATCATCATTTTAATAGACAAAAGAAAATCAGTTCTTAATGATTTCAATACGGGATTTATTTCAGCTAAATTAATCCTCATGTGAATTTTAAATTCCCATTTTTGGGATTAAAAATATTTGCATTTTTTTCGTTCACGCTTACTTCATAAAACATTGGAAACTTAAGTGTAGGGATACCCAATGTATAATCTCGTAACAAAGAAAGTAGTGTTGACAAGTACCGATTTAGTGGTATTACGTTTATAAGTTTATTTCCATAAGTTCAATTTTTTAAAGAGTGTGTAATGAATGCAGCGGCTAGGGACCAAGTATTTGAAATACGTCATAGGCACGTGTCTAAAGGCGTGGTTCAAAGAAGCTTTGTTGGTTTTATTTCGAAAACTACCACCTCAGGTAATTGGCGCTGCAGTCTCGCGAAAAACAAGGACTAGGTGTCCAGTGCCACTGCATGTGGAGTCTTTGTATCTTGGCGTTAAGTGGTGCCTGTGACGTGTTTCAAATATTTACCCACCCTTGATGGCCTTGAAACCAAATGTGTCGTCCATAACATGCTAACTAATCTTATACCGTCTAATTTTACCCTTGCCGAAGGCCGGAACCAATCAGAACTCGTTAACGTCGAGGGTGGAGCTAAAATAGCTTTTGTGAAGCTATAGTGGAGCACTTAAACCCCACCCCTCTAATATGGGAGCATCTAGGGTCATGTGTTTAAACTAAAGCCGAGAATTAATTACGTTATCAGAGGCTCGACGTTAAGCCTTTGAAAGATGAAGACTTACGTTCATTAACTTATGTAGGATCTATTTAGAGGTACGATTTTTGAAAAGGAGTTCTTAAGCCTAATGGAAAAATGCATCCTATTTCTCGAATACATATTCTTTGTTTGAGTATCAGCTCGCGTTCGTGTACCAATAGTTAATGACTCTAATAGGGGCATCGTATTAGCGCATGAACCATGGTGTATCTGAGTTCATTTATTACATATTTTATCGCGAACTTGTTTGTCAGGTGAAATTGATTAGTCGTAATCCCGTTGGAGTTGGATTCCTTTCGCCTCTTTTCATCAAGGTATGCGGATAAAGTATTAGGACTCTCTTTGAACAAAACCGTATTTCGACAAATATTTGATCTGGAATTATGCCGTTGACTTATTAGGGCATTAAATACAAACATACATACACGAAAATTGATACAAAAGAATGGCACCCACGCGAACCTTCTTCATTAAACACTATTAACACACTTACGCGCTATAGGGAATTCGTACAACTGCTACGCTGTTTGTCAGGGATTATTTTGTAGCGTGCAAAAATCGAATAAGAACTATAGGTGGAGGTACGAATACATATAGCTAATAGGAATTAATGCGGAGTCATTTTCATTCAACGTATCTAGGCGGGTTTTGTGGGAGGAGCTAGCTAGGCTAATCATTATGAGTGACGAATTTTACCTCGCGAATTTATAATCTACCACGCTGCACTTTAAACCTAACGTTACTACCATCCAATGAAGATACAGGTAGAAAGGCGTCAGAATTATGAGGCGTTACGGAAAGTAGTTCTCAAGCCACGCCCACAAAACGCATAGGAATAAGGGGCACAATGATTCCTATTAGTTGTATGTATTCCTGTTGGAGTTATAATTAAATGAAAGACAAAAATTGCTTAATTTCAGTTTAATTGTGAGATGTACTTGACCTAGTTTTGTAATGAGGTTTATGTTCTCAAGTACTAAATTTTCACGAAGAACTATTTAGCGGCCATTTTGAAAAAATGACTGATAGATAAGTTGCTGTAATTTCTTTCCATACCCTGTAAATATTATACTGTTTATTTTCTTTGTTCTATTCAGAACAGAGAGTCCTCGTTCTTTCAAATAACACTATTACAATTACAAACGCGACCCTTCATCGAGGTAATGTCCAAGCTCCCTTTAGTGAATACTATGCAAACTCGAGTAATATCAATATCCGTTAAAAGTATCGTGATACTTGAAGAAATTTATCCCATCTATTTCGTCCACGACAGGTTTACTTAATATTGTAGCGGTTTACATTGAATTTGACCACAGGTTGATTCTCATAAATATTATAGTACCTATGCGTAGACACTGTATGTATATTTGCTCTTGTTCGAGACGCCTCCTGGCTCGACTTCCGGTTTGGGAATTGACGTCCCTACTTGTACTAAAGCTCCAAAAGTCCATAAACAAGAGTTAAACTTCACTTGTAGTTCATAGTATCTGAGCTCGAAGTCATGATATGCGTTATAGAATCTCACCAAATGTTTCCTGCATTTATTTATGAACCTGGTACCATCGGGTGTAATAATTCAGGTTAGCTTAGCTTAGGTTCTGTCTAGGTTTGGGTTAGGCTTAACTTCAATCGGGATTGAACCCAACCTATTGCTTTGGTCGGATTGTCGTCTTATCCTCAACTATGATAGTTAAGGAAGTTTCTTGCTAAGCCTAACGTAACTGCGTCAAAGTAATTGCAGTCTTAGTAATATCTCTTGAACTGCAAGATCGTTTTCCGATTTGCGCCTGCGTTAGAGCTGGGTTGGTTCTACAATAGACTATGATTGGCTACAATTATACTGACAGTTCGAAACGGCTTATTTCCAATTTGACTTAGAGTTGCGTACTCTTGTATAAATTAATTTCAAAGTATATTTTAATGTTCTAATTGCACTTTTCTGCATTGAGACGGCAACCAGATCCACTGATCCTAAGCCAAACGCAAACCTAAACCTAAACCTGAACCAAACCTAAACCCGAACCTAACCAAGCCCAGCTTAAACATAACCAATCCTGAAAACATGGGGGTTACGTTGCAGTCTTACCCACATTACATAAATTTTCTTATATTTAGATCCGTTTGAAAAATGAGAATACTCTTTAATGTAGACTTCGGGTAATGAGCTTCGATTTTTATTTGTAATATTTGGAAGCTTTGGAAGCATCTCTGTATAAGTTTTACATCGGCAATTCAAAATTGGCTTTGCAACTTGAATGTCGCGAGACTTTCTCGTCGGAGTAAAAATATATTTAAATTGGGATGTACGGGAATTTAAAATCCTCTTGAGAAAACTCCTTCGTGGCGATGCGGGATTTCTTTGCCCAATTCCAATACCAGACCCAATGCACTTCTATTGTACGCCCCGTAAAAGTTATCGAACAAAAAAGGATTTGTGATTTTGTGGTGCACGGTTCCCAACTATATTTGTCGAGGACATTTTCAACAGGTATACCGCGACTGAGCTAATGGTAGAGTCAAATTAACTTTCACTTCCATTCATCTGTGTTATATTTTCTACTTTCGTAGATATTTCTAATTTGCCATAGTGTTGTTATATATGTTATGACCTTGTCTTCGAGGCTTCTTAGTTCTTAGATTTAACTTCGATATTTTTCAATTTTTGATAGTTTAAGTTTCGATACTAATAATCTAAAACATTCAGCTTCAATATTTTTTAATATTTATTTTTTCGATGCTTCTAATTACTAATATTTATTTTTTCGATACTTCTAATTACCAATATTTATTTTTTCGATACTTCTAATTACTAATATTAAATTTTTCGATAACTTCTAATTAGTAACATTTAATTTTTCGATAACTTCTAATTAGTAACATTTAATTTTTCGATAACTTATAATTAGTAACATTTAATTTTTCGATAACTTCTAATTAGTAACATTTAATTTTTCGATAACTTCTAATTAGTAACATTTAATTTTTCGATACCGTCTAATTTGTAACATTTAATTTTTCGATAACTTCTAATTTGTAACATTTAATTTTTCGATAACTTCTAATTTGTAACATTTAATTTTTCGATAACTTCTAATTTTTAACATTTAACTTTTCGACACTTCTAAATAACGTTTCATATTCCTATATTAAAACGTTTCTAATTATGTTTCCAATTTAGAAACACGATACGAAACACTTCCTTTTAAACAAATATCCCGTTATAAACTTCTCTTTTAAAACATAGCCCTAAACATAACCCTAATTTAAAACCTTAAATGGTGTGCGTGCATAATGAGACACAACCGATTCATTTCCCTTGAACGAAAATATGTCACCGATAAGAATTAAATAGAGGACGATAAACACGACATAGAAAAGGCTCCAATATGATTTTGAAGCAATCCCGTATGACCAAGAGAAATCCATAATACTATTAGTATTATTATCCACGTATTGAATCGGAAATCCCACAGGTATTTCAATGTCTCTCAGGTATTAACTTCTTCGCGCTACGAACGACTTGTCCAATTTAATTCGATAAGTTGGCAAAATCGGTTAGCTTCTGGTGCAATCATGGACTTTCTGGTTCTAGAAGGACTAGTTAAAAAGAAAATCAAGTGATGTTTTGTTATAGATTCTTCTACTAATTATAAGACCAATCTGCATAGTGAAATATCCATTAAATGCCTCAGAATGATTTTAAAATTGAAATTAGTTTGAGATTTCATAGATAATTTAAAATTGGCACCTCCGACCAATCGTAGGACGCCCCGCCTTCTTCTAAAAATGGAGCGGTGAAGAGGAAAATGAAGTGGTATTTTTATTGGTTCTTCTAGTAATTCTAAGACCAATCTGCATAGTGAAACATTAAAGGAAATATCTTCGAATGATTTTAAAATTACAATTAGTTTGAGATTTCATTGAAAAGTTTAAATTAGCCCCTCCGACCAATCACGTAACGCCCCACCTTTATGTTAACAAAATTCACGTGCCAGCTCTCCGTGTAAAACCAGCTTTAGCGCGAGATGTGACTAATCGTTGCTCGAGATACAGAATGCGTCACGTGAATTTTGTAAACTAGAAGGCAGGGTACATGATTGGTCGGAGGTGCTAATTTAAACTTTTCTATGAAATATCAAACTAATATGAAATTTAAAACCATTCGGGGGTATTTAATGGATCTTTCAGTGCTAATCTTAATTTCCTTTCTCATTAAGTGGGTTTTGGTATCGACAAAGATATCACTGTCGTGGTTTTCATATCCCTCATAGGGTATATAAGATCCGTGGTGTTACGGTCAATTCGAGGTCGTAAATTGATACCCTGTTTAGTATTACCTCAAGCTTAAAGAGCTTACCTGCATTCAACGATGATGGTGTATATGTTATAAGTGAGTACTGCGCGACAGGCTTTCTAATAACTTTCCTTACCTGGTCAACTACGGATAATAGAAACTAAGTCTCGTTTTAATTATTCCGCTATAGAACTAACACAAGTCTTTATTGACAACTGTTAGATAGTTGGCGGTAGAAATAATAAATTAAAGAGACTTAAAATTACTTCAAGTACGTCATAGTCACGTGGGTAAGGAAAAGTTCGGCTTATAGAAACTTAAGTTTGATTGGCTCTTCAATCTAGCGAAAAACAAGGACAGTGTTCAGTCTAACTCCATACTTTGTCTTTGGATTCTGGCGTCACGTGGTGCCTGTGACGTATTTCAAACAATGTTTACCCAGCCTATGTTTTTTTTTGTAGTCAGTGATATAGCTTAGGGGGTCCGCGAACCCCAACTTGGACCATGAGTTGAAAGCCAGGATTTTAATCCCTTTTGGTTATGCACGCTTACAGTGGATCTGATAGACAAAATTTGGAGAGATGAAGTAGATATTAAATTTAACCATGGGTGGAATTTCTTGATTAAATATTACTTTTTCCATTTTTATTCAAATTAGAAAGTGAAAAACCTGTCTCAAGAAGTCAATTTAAAAAGCCATTAATGGATTTGATTTCTTAGAGTTCTTTAAAAAATTGAAGAAAAAAAATTAAATTAATTCCAATGATTCTGTTTAATACTTTTAACACCTTTTAATGAGTCTGAGTTTGCCCATACATAAAAATAGCTTCATCGAAAATTTAAATAAGATTAATATGATGCCCATTGTGGGAGGGAATTAAAACATTTGGTAAAAGCAAAGTACTTACATAACACTAGTTAATCTGACCAACATTGACTGGGGGTATTAATGGATGGGAAACCATTAAGATTTGCATGTTTTTGTAGACATTAAACCCGAAACCAGAGATAGATTTAATTTTAGAAGTAGGAATGGAGAACGAAACGGTTAGTATTTACTTCAGTTATTCCGACCCATAGACCACCCAGTATAGAGCCCCTCCTTCCCTCCCTCCAACACGTAACGAAAAGTTTGAAATATCTTATTGGCTCACTTGAACTACGTTTTGTTGACGTTGCTGATGGGGACGGCGAAAAATACGTAATTTCTTTTTTACCTCTGTCGCTATGACCCATCCGTCTCTTCTTTCATACCCCCCTCCGTCCCGTGGAAGGGGGTCTGGGACTTTGACGCGCGCCCCCGCATTACTAGACCTGTTCTCCATTCCTACTTCTAAAATTAAATCAATCCCTACCCCAACAAAAGTTAAATACTTTCATGGTGTTGTTTTTAGAAACATCTTTCAATTTCTTTAAAAAATACCATGCTTAATTATAATTATTCCAATGCCTCTTCAGCCCTAACCTTGAGAATAATTAAACCAAACAATTAAACCTCTTCTAATGAACGTAAATTTCCCAAAATATAATGTTACTGATATAAAATATGCAGTTCTATCCAATCAAATGAACGAAGAGTATAGTATTACATACTTCGGGCTGTCTGTATGTATGAATTACATTATTAGAGAGTTACTATGTTTTGGCCCTGAGTTCCAGCTGCGCGTAGGACGTAGGTGGTCCAGTGATGGACCATATTGTTCGTGCAACGATTGTATATTGATTGAGGCAAACACGGGAGAAAGGCTACGTGCAGAAGGATGACGTTATAGATAGCGTGATTTGGAAATAGGCTCGTAAACACGGTCTTGCCCCTAAAGGACGCCGTTTGCCTGTTGACTGTTAAGCATATATCTATCTGTATGTATGTACAACGATTCATTACACGCCTCTTCCCGTGTCTTTATCTCGCTTTCGGTACGGCTCCTTTGTTTCACAATTAATTTGCAAAGCGTAATGTTCGCTATGGACCCCCGCTCTTACCAAACCATCTTAAGACGCGTATGAGCTATTCGAATGCAAACAAGCAATTCATCAGAAGCCTCTAATCAAGCGCCACTAAAGTTGAAGCGTATGAATACGCGATGTTAAGTCTCTTACCAAGGGCAAATTACATAATAGAAAGTGAGTGAAGGATATACAGTTTGGAGCTACTTTCTAGTGGCATTTGGTGTCCTGGTAGGCAAGTGATTACCGGTGTCTGAACCATTCTACGCCCCCATAAAGTATATGCAGTAAAGACTTATCTTACCAAGGGTAAATAACATAATAGAAAGTGAGGTTTTCTCTAGTGTCATCCCATAGAGGATATGCTTTTGTTTGAATTCTGTTCAAGTTAAAGTTATGGAGCTACTTCTAGTGGTGTTCGGTTTCCTTGTAGACAAGTGATTACTGGTTTCTAAAATACTCTATACCTCGATGAAGAATAAACAGTAAAGCAGACGTCTCGTTTCAACCAATTAGGACGTGTCTGATATAGAAGGCAATCAGCCAATGGCATGAAAGAGATATGAAGGGTATAATCAATGAGCTCATGTAGCTGAGACAAATTCTCTGTTAGCCCCCATTCAAAACCGGTGTTAAGCACTTACTTGGTCTTTTAGTTCTGCACATGTGCAATACACGCAACAGAGATAAATTTGTTTGCAACCCCGAGGTAGTGCTAACTGCTCTAACCGTATTTTAAACCATTTTGATTTCCCTTAACTTATCACGTGACGTCTGGCTCCTCCGCTGTGCGCCGGCGTAGGTGCGCGTGAAATACAGTGACGACTGTGCTGTTGAAGTTACCATCTCCCTACATTTTTCACTTTCCTTTCTCTAGATTTGCCTTTGGTCGATACGAATACCAAGTTGAACATTTTAAAAATGACACAGTTCTGTTTTTTATAATTTAACTGCAAACCTTGAAAGTTCTTATACCGCATGCATCTGTGTCCATTCCCTTAACTTACCATATCCTTATTCACGATTGCATCGCGTATACTGATATATGTATGAATGATTAAGGAGTTGTTTAAGCAGAAATGGGACGTAATTATTGGCGCGGAGATAGACATTATTAAAGTGCCTTGTCGAAAGAGCTCTATTTTATAACACCTTGCCTACTTGGTCCGTTAAAGAAGCAACGTAGAAACGAAAGTATGATTTTCACTGCAACGTCAAAAAATATTAAGCTATGATTTCGTTAAAATCTAGATTTAATGATAGAAGAAATCAACGCCTGGGGAGGGTGGGCTGTAGAGCCTATAGGCATAGAAATTATTTGCCCCTTGTTAATATCTATGCGGGGTTTGTGGGCTGGGCTTGAGGACTGTCCGTCACGTGACGCTTCGCAATTCTTTCGTCTTTCTAACTGTGATTTAATTGGTTGGTAGCAACGCGAGATTGGATAGAGTATTGATATTGGAACTATTTATCGCGTATGTCGTTCGGTTTAGTAACCATGTGCACCCCAAAATGTTTTAGCTGATGTTTGGAAGAATCATGTTACAACTACTCCGCTTTGTGATGGTACATTTCTCTATGTTATATACCTCTGGTCATACTTATTGTTACTATGTTACTTTTGGTCCCACTGTCTTACGCAACACAAAGTAAAATGTCCCTTAAATTGAAGGTAATATTAGGTATAAAATCCCGTTTTCTAGTTTATATCTCATATTGGGGAAAACAAATAAGTGAACCACTAGCTTGATTGCAATTTTAAGAATGACTAATATAAGGCTTAAACGAGCGTTACAAAATTGAAAATGAATTGCGTTAATATGAGAATGGCAATAATATTGATTGAGTTTGCCAATAATAGTGTATTTAAATGGAGTGGGGTGGTTTCCACGTTTCAACGCAAGGTTTTTAAGTTGTTAGTGAATCATAGAGGAAATACCTCCTCATGAGTAAATTGAAATTTGCACCTCTGACCAATCGCGAAACGCCCTGCAATCTTCTGACCAAAATTCTTGTGTCGAATGAGATTTAGCGCGCGAGATTTGATAAAAATCGCGTGACATATAGAGCGTGCCACGTGAATTTTGCTAACAAGAAGGCAGGGCGTTACGCGATTGGTTGAAGGTGCAAATTTCATATTATCCTTGAAATCTAATTGAAAACTATTTCGAATTTTAAAATCATTTGGAGGTATTTCCTGAATGTTTCACTGTGCATCTAAGGTCTTATACTTGATAAAACAATAGATAAGAAATCACTTGATTTTACATTTCACCCTCACTTAAACTAACAAACAATAGTAACGCAGCTATGAGCTTTTTCATCTACGTGTGGTTGTAGCTATTGATATCAATATCATTCTTTGTTTGTGGGTAATTGTGATCTACTGCCAAAGATAAAAGAAAAGGATTGTTTCAAATTGTCCATGCTTTATATTAAGAACATATCAATAGAATTTACTGAAAATTATTCCTTAATTGCCCATCCAATTAATTAAAACTCTATTTTAATCTATTTTAATAAATTCAACTGCGAAAATTGACGTCACATAGAGACACGCCCAATATGTAGTTAAATTAAGGGATGTTAAAACATCAAGGGATGAAGATTTAAACTCGAAAACCGATCCAAAATTAATTAAAGTTCAAAAATTATAATTTGCATATATTTCTTTTAACAAGTCAAAACAGAGCTTAATTTCTCCTAAATTTTCCGTTCGGGTTTCTGAGTATATTGCCTAATTCGATTACCAATATTCTAGCTTCTTTTACCCTTTGTTCTCTCTGTCCGTTCACTTTGACCCCTTTAAGAGAACCAACTACTAAAGTATCTTTTTACTAAACAGTAATTGCAATAATATCTCATTTAGATTTTACTTCATTCACTATCTTAAAGTGAACGGACTGTAATAGACTGATACAAAAGTTCAAAAGAATAACTTTTCTCATACTTACGTCATTAGAGGTGCACCAATACAGTCTCTCACTTTATGCAAGGGTAAATAGAAAATAACAGGAAGTAAGATGGTAATGGGAGAGCAGACGATAATCACGTGATTCAATTCAATGCCTCTGAGCCAATGAAAAACATTCGTTACCCCCTGTGGTTTATTAAGGGTAAACTCGTTTATGAATACAAGCATAAGTGAACAAGATCATAAGTTCATAAGATATGTTCATTCCATCAGTTTGTCACTAGTAACTTAGAAACTGGAGCTTGTAATTTTGAAGTGAATGAGGTGGGTCATAGATTCGAGGTAAAGCGACGCCTGGTGAGGCGCTGCTGTCAAAGGCTTAGTAATGCAGACTAAATAGGACCTAGATGGAAGTCCTGAAAAATAAACCTCCTAGTGTAGGACTTAAATTCTCGCTTGTCGTTCTCCATCGAACTAGCTCGAGATGCAAGTCTTAAGGCTTTGCTAAGTTTAGCACACTACTACACTAGATAACTCCACCCCTCGACTATGGGAGGGCCATCTAGTGGCATTAGTTTAAACTAAACCACACTCAAGAGAGGCTTTAACTTTTAGTATCAAAACAGTTGTCCACGAAGTGATTAGAAAACACTGAACACTTATTGTAATGTACCCAGAATGCATTGGGCACTTCGTCCATTATTTGCAACTATCTATTTTTGGTGGGCGGAGGAATCAAATAAAAGAAATATTGTAATTAATCAGGTCTTTTCCGTGAAAGAGCCGAAAATATTGAGTTAAAAACGGGTCAAACGAATTTGGACGAATCACACACTCGAAAGAACCCGAATCTTTCACTCAGTGGAGATCCCTAGACTCGATTAAGCCTTTGTTTAAAGCCGAAGAATACAGCGCATGCGTAAAAAACTGTAACAGAGAGATGAATTGATTCCGTGAATAAAATAATATCGCTGTGTTTTTCCCGATGATGATTACGAGCTTTTCATTGGCCCATATCAAACTGTAATTAGTAACCTAGATCTTTTTCCAAGTAATTTAGCTATCATTCAATTTGGATTTATATGAAAGTATATTAACTCCATCTGCACCGGTTGCGATGGATTGATGGATAACTTGGATAAGTCAATTTTATTAATAGTCAGATGTAGAAATATTTAATTAGTAGTTAATTGAATTCTAAGTCGGTATGTGGACAACAAAGTCATTTGATATGACTTAAAACCATAAAGACTTTGGTGCTGGACCCGTCAGCAACGTCATCAAAACGAAGCCAATAAGATAATTTAAACTTTTCGTTACGTGTTGGAGGGAGGGGCTCTATACTGGGTGGTCTATGAGTCGGACTGAAGTAAGTACTAACTGTTCTCCATTCCTACTTCGAAAATTAAATCTATCCCTGGAATTATCTACAGTAATACCAGTATTTTAAATATTTGTTTTAAAATTTCAAAAATAAGCCTTTAGTTCCAGAATGCAGTGTTTATATATGCATATATTATAGAATTCCATTAATTATCTCAAACTGTTAATTGTTAATGGTAAACTAATGTCCTTCGTTAAGAACAACACTTGCTTTGTCTAGTTCCGTTGCGAGAGAGGGCCCGAAACAGGGACTTGAAAGAATGACGAAACCTTGTCTACGACCACCTCCGTTGCCTGCTGTAGGACTATCAAGTCTTCCTGTCTCAGAGTGGGTCAGGTGCAAGGGGGCAAGGTGCTTGCTTCTAATGTCAAACGAACTCAGGCATCTCACTCTCGCTTCGTCAGAAGGTGATATACAAATCGAGGGACTGCCTGCCTGGCTGAATACCTACGAGCAACAAACCACGCCCTTTTTCTCCCAAGGAGTGATATAGTATCGTAAATGAAACCAAAAGTCGGGGGTAAAATCATGGATATGTGTAATTACTGATGTATTATGGATTCCCAACTATGGCTAAAAGCTGGCTTTACAATATGTTAGTATTTATGCATTCTAAAATAGTCTGGTGTTTTAGAACCATTCTTTGCCACGAAGGAACATGTGGATCATGAAAAGACATTACATCTGAGTTCAAACGAAAGGGCTTTAATGCGTGACTGGTAACTTTGAAGGCCTAGCTGATGTATTTCAATCAACACACCCTCTGTCAGGGCCGTAAATAAGCTCAGAACTTTGGACATTGTCCAATAAAATTCTAAAATTTAAACTAAGGCGGTCACTGGACATTTTGACCAATAAACTTTTTCATAGTTTGACTATGAAGATGAGACACTATTTTTTCACACTTAAGTGGACAATGTCCTATAAATTTTCCAGTCAAACGGGGAAGGGGTCACTGGACACATGTTCTATAAGAAATTTTACTTATTTCCGGCCCTGCTCTCTGCTCCGTCCAAGCAGACGATACTACGCCCCCATCTTGAAAAGGGGCTATGGTGAAACTAGACTTAGGACTAAGTATGATCGAAGAGATAAGGCCAGTGTCTTTCACTCCTGGGAAGGGGAGTTAGGTGGATTGTTGCTTGTGAGTAGAAACGCGGTCGCTGGAGGATTTGGGAGTTGTCTCGCGGGATTTGCCTTCTGGAATTTTAAAAGAAGTTGAGTAAAAGAAATCCTTGTTTACTCTTAAAACAGGAACATGAAACTTTTCGGCTTCCTGAATAAGTAATACGCAATCTAACCACTGATGTATCTTACTGACTTTGATTACCAAACCTCGCAGTTCAATGCAAACAACACGTAAAAGAAATGAGTTCGACTTACTAGTTAATTGTACTGAAAAGCTTGAAATTTCTAGTAAAATTTTGATGGGTTTATGATGTGCAGATACAAATGTACTTATTTTGGCGTGTAATTACGCATAAATCATGTGTAGGCATAACTTTAATCCAAAAGAAGTTGCTTTTGTTACCAAATAAGCAATTGCTGATAAGCCTTTGACAGCGCCTAACCAGGCGTTGCTGTACGAGAATCTATGACCTACCTCATTCACTTCATGACAAGCTCTCAATAACTAGTGAAAAACTTATGGAACGAGCATATCTTATCAACCTATGCCAATAGACTTATTTTGTAAACAATGTTTTGTCTATAAAATAAGTGATGTTTTTTAGAGGAAGTACTCGGGCACTAGAGTATACAATAGCGTCCCCGTCATTCAAATATTTAATCCCTATTTAGCTTAATGAAGATTAGTGCCAGCTTCACTTTACATCGTACCCACCTTAACGTCTAAGACACCTAAGACTTAAGAAGTTTTAAAAGGTTGCGGCCATTATTTATTGGCGAGACAACGTAATCTGTTTCGTATATTTGACGATAATTGATTGTCAACTATACCTTAAGTGAAAGTAGTATGACGCTAATCCCTTATAATTGAAAGTTAAATTCAAGTACAGGGTTGAACCAACCCCTCTCTGGCAACAAACCAGTCTGTATTTCTAATAAGGTATCGGTGGTGTCCAGGGTCAATTAGCGTCCACAAACTCTGGATTGTCTGAAAAAGGATGGTAGGATTGCAATGCAGTTTGGGGATGAATTTTGACACTTCGCATTAAAGGACACCCCTAAATGAGTAACGATGATCATTGGAATGTTTCTTCAGTTGACCACTTAAAATTAAGTTAAAAAACTGAGCCTGCAATACTACCTATGATTAAATTAAGAGGTCAATTCAAAGTTCGTTAACTTATTTGAGGGTGTTCTTGTGGTGACAAGATGCCATTATAGAAGTTACATGACTGGTGCTATAACTACCATCCCTGTTTGGATTACCTTATGTAATAAAAAAATTTAAATGATTAGCTAAGTGGTCTCCAATTTAGTCACCATAGAAATATATAATCACAGCATGCATTGCAATTAACTTTAAGTTATTAAGTAATTCATTTCAAACAACCACAATACCATACAAAGAAATGTAACAACACTACCCCAAACAAAATCGTGTAGAGAAAGAAGTTACAACTCGTGTCGTGTATGACACAACACCACATCGCGACACAAGTCACACCTCAGTTGCATCTTCCAACTAGAACTCAAACTCTCTCTCTTTCTCTCTCTCTCTCTCTCTGGATCTCTCCCTTGGTGACGTCACACGGTCCACGCAAGCGCTATCCCTTTTACTAATATCTCTCTCTACTCTGTGTCTCCATTCAAAGGGACGGAACAAGTTTTCTCTCTTTTACTTTTGAATTTGAACCCTCTCTCTCTCTCTCTCATCTCACCTGCCTTGCTCCGGACTTTGGTAGGTTGGTGCCCAGTTTAGAAGTCTTTTGTAAGTTGACTCGCAAAGAGAAAGGGTGACTTTCATCGCGTCTCCTCCGTACCTTACCATACAAGTACTTACTGTCTTTTCAATATTTGATCCGTTGCTATATCCGCTTTGGTTGTCCCGGAAAACTTGCAAACCTCAGTCGGTTTTATTCACAACGAGAGATTACGGAATAAGATATACTTTTCGTTCAACGCGTCTTGTTCTTCTTCTACGACGTCTTTTTAAGTTTAAATTGTCTGAGCGGGTGGTAGGCCTAGTCGTCGGGTAATTGCGAACAATAGAGACTGGTGGCACCACCGGTAAGTTGCTACTGCTTTTAAAATAGATTCATTGATTCATCGTCATACAAGGGGTTGATTACTTGGTTATGCTTTATTTAAGATTTGACCACTGTATCAGAAATAAGTTTCATTAAATGTCAAATTTATTTCAAAGTTTCTAATTTTATCTGCGTTTTATTTCTGAAATTGAAAGGCGTTATCATGTTTGTGAGCATCGAATAACGATTTTTAATATTCGCATTAAGATAATCATAGTTTTAATGTAATTAGTATTCATATTAGATTAATCATTCTTTCAATTTAAATAATATTCATATTAGATTAATCATTGTTTTAATTTAAATAATATTCATATTAGATTAATCATTCTTTCAATTTAAATAATATTCATGTTAGATTAATCATTGTTTTAATCAAACTAATATTAGCATTAAATTAATCATTATTTTAATATAAATTTAATTGTCAAACCTGTGGGTCAAAATTTTCTTCATATTTGGAATTGGTATGATGTAATAAACAACATTTATGCAAATGAAGGAATGTTTGTTTACCCAAAATGTTCATCAAAATCAAATGTTTATCAAATTGGTATTTTTATATTATAATTTGGTGCTTACTTAACTTTTAAAACACTTAGAATCGAATTTATAATTAGAAATATTCTGTATTATGAATTTAATTTTAAGTATCCTACCCCTCGAAATAAATATATTTAGGCTTTTTGCTGACCTATATAAAATTGGGACTTGATTATTGAAGACGAACCTAATTTTTTATCCTTGTAATTTGACCATTTATGTTGGAGTTAAGGTCCGAGTTGGAGATATAAATTTTCGGTTTAATAAGTTTCAAATTGAAATATTGTTGCGAAGTTAGAACTTGTTTGCTATTGTTAAAATGAATATTTGGCAAAAAAACCGGAGATATTTTTTATGATTGGCATAATTTAAATTACGTTTAAATTAACTACTTTATTTCACTAACGCAAAGCATTCAAAATAGTAGCCCAGTTTCCCCCGAATTTCATTGAAAGTTCCGAAAATGATTTCGAACATAGGATAAGATTTCTTTCGAATCGAAATAAAAGTAAACTTAAATAAATACGCAACCCCAGTTTTGATTTATTTCTGTGTTGTACAGAGTGGGTTAGCTACGCGAGTGCTTTCCTAAGGCCTAATATGGTCTCTTAAAGCTAATTTTGAGCAGATGCGCTAAAACAAAATTTGGAACTTTGCGCAAATGCTTGCAGATTAATCGGTTCGTGATTAATTTAACGATTTCTACCAGATAATGAATAATTAATTGATTTATAATAATTGCTGAAAATTGTTTGATAAACAGTAAAAATTGTTTGATAATCGATAAAAATTGTTTTTTAATCGGTATAAATCGGTTGATAATCGGTAAAAATTGTTTTTTAATCGGTAAAAATTGTTTTTTAATCGGTATAAATCGGTTGATAATCGGTAAAAATGTTTTTTAATCGGTATAAATCGGTTGATGATCGGTAAAAATTGTTTTTTAATCGGTATGAATCGTTTGATAATCGGTATAAATCGTTTGATAATCGGTTTAAAACGGTTGATTGTCGGTAAAAAGTCTGCCTATATCGGTATCACTGGGTTAAATTATTTAAATCTGTGAAACTTGGTATCGGTTCCTGTAAAACTGGGATATTAACATTCATTAATTTGCGATATCGGTCATGACTAAATCTAAATTTCAGTTAATTTCATATAAATAAATCGAATTAAGTTTCAAACCTTGACTTTCCCATAAGGAAACCACTAGAAATCGGTTGCATTCGAATAGCTAAGCTACTTTGTATCGCGTAAGATTTATTTCATAACGTCAGTCGTGAACTTTCTTATATGGGATGCAAAAATATTTTTGATAAATGCTGAAGTAAAGCTGATCGGACACATCTTAAGATCTTGTAACGTCAGCGTAAACGTCTAGCGATACACTCGCTACCTTACTCCAGACGTTGCGGTTTCCGAATCCAAAGATGTCAGTGGGTAATTTAAAGTCCGTAACTTGCCGTACCTTACCGTTATAAAATTTAAAATACCGCTGTAAATTACCGATTTGTAATGTACTAGACTGCAGTCAGAGACTATAAAAATTAGCCCATTTTACCTCAATTTCCCTTTAGTTCGCGCTGATTAAGCACCACCTAAACTAGTTATAATGTTCTTACAATTCAGCATGGTTTTATGGACTACATGTACGTGAAACAAAAACCATTTAATCGGAAATTTGCCGATAATTTAACCGGTAATTTTAAGCTAATTTACCCGGTAATGTATGCGTAATTTAATCGGTAATTTTAAGGTAATTTATCCGGTAATTTTAAGCTAATTTACATGGTAATTTATGCGTAATTTATCCGGTAATTTTCACGGATTTACCCGGTAATTTATGCGTAATTTAATCGGTAATTTTACACTAATTTACACGGTAATTTATGCGTAATTTTTCCGGTAATTTTCACGGATTTGCCCGGTAATTTATGCGTAATTTAATCCGTAATTTTACACTAATTTACCCGGTAATTTATGCGTAATTTAATCGGTAATTTTACACTAATTTACCCGGTAATTTATGCGTAATTTAATCGGTAATTTTACACTAATTTACCCGGTAATTTATGCGTAATTTTTCCGGTAATTTTCACGGATTTGCCCGGTAATTTATGCGTAATTTAATCCGTAATTTTACACTAATTTACCCGGTAATTTATGCGTAATTTAATCGGTAATTTTACACTAATTTACCCGGTAATTTATGCGTAATTTAATCGGTAATTTTACACTAATTTACCCGGTAATTTATGCGTAATTTTTCCGGTAATTTTCACGGATTTACCCGGTAATTTATGCGTAATTTAATCGGTAATTTTACACTAATTTACCCGGTAATTTATGCGTAATTTAATCGGTAATTTAAGCTAATTTACCCGGTAATTTATGCGTAATTAAGACGATAAACTACAGCTTTTAATTATTACGGTAATTTCACATCTCAATGGCCAATCTCACAGCCTTTCCTCAGAAAATGTGGCACCCTTCCTTTTGATTTTAGCATTGCTAGCTTGTTGAAAACATAGTTGTCGGGACTTGGGTTTGTTTTGTATTTACGAATAACTACATTACCATTATATAGGAGTTTAGAACTTTGTCACAGTGACTTGTTAAGTTGTTAGTGACAATATTCTTGTAAAAAAATAAAAACCGTTTTTCAGTTTTATAAAAATAACTTTAGTCACTCTTGAGAGTATATATTTGTCTCAAACAATACTACTTTAAGCAAAGCTATTTATTTCGATTTCTGGTAGTCTTTAATTTGACATTTTGATGGGTTAAGTCTTGCCTTTTATTTCTGTTATTTTGTAGTAAATCACAATATACTGTTGTTAAATTATTGTTGTTAGTCTCGTGGCTTAGCTATTTGATTCCACTAGTTGCAATGTAGGCACGAAACTCTGCATTGTCAGTCCAAAACTTTTGGAATCATGTCGCCAAATAATTCCTATGTTAATTTTTAAACGGGTTTTATGGGCCGGGATTGAAAACTTACTATCCGTCAAAAGCCTAGTAATAATTCTGACGTCTTTCTGTGATTTCATTGGTTTGTAGTGCAACACGAGCTCCTAGGCACGCGCTAGGTGCAAGGCGCAGCGAGATAGATTATTCACGAGGTAAATTTGGTCATACATAATGATTAGTCTAGCCTTCCCCGCTAAATCAGTCTAGGTACGTTGAGTTTGAATGGCTACGCAATTATTCCTGATTTCTACTAGTTAAAAACTCGTTAGATAATCTAGTTTATGAATTTTGGTGGCGTAGTTTGAAACTACTGCATTATAGTAGAATTACTACGCCTTAATATCTAACCAAACATGGCCATTCACCGGTAAATATAGGTTTACTAAAACCAAGAAGTGATATCTAGTTTACTGGGGAGAAGGTATGAATTCGCATCCACATTTCCAGCTCTTTATCTCCAGTCCAAACGTAGCCTGTCCGGAGTTAATCCCCGCCGCCTCTAAATTACAACCAGCATCTCATTGGTTCTTGAAAACTCACGTCAGCCTGACACGAATGACGAAAATTACAATCATATTTTCCGACTGAGGAGAGGCGAAATAGTCCGGCCTCCTTTTACGTCCCCCCCCTTGTATTTTGCAAGGGGGACTGGGACTATGGAGTGCGAATACTTAAGCATCTTATACCTTCTCCCTAGTAAACTAGATATCGCTTCTTGCTAAAACCTCAACCCTAAATATAATATATCATTTCAACAGCATAGAGTTAAAAACTCTAGACATAGTACGATAACACTATACCAAAATGACTAGTCTCCTCGCAGACCTGTAGAGATCGAAAACCCTTATGATTTCTTCAAACTATCGAGAAATCTCTCTTAATATAATTTTAGTTGAAATACCCCAAAGCGTCTTTCACATTCTTGAATTTCGAGGTAAGGAACTTTCCTCACCAATTATTGAAAAGAGGAACCAGGGACTTCATTCGGAAGTGCCATTCGTATGACGATACTAATATACTTTAATTTAATTTATTCAAAGAACTTTTATTCCAAGTTTAAACAAAAATTATTGCGAGTGGTAAAGAAATATATAATACAGGGTGATTCAAAAATGGTGGGTAATTATAGGATTACTAGCTGTTACCCGCGGCGTCGCTCGCGTGTAATAAGAACTTCCATCAAAGGCTATAAAGAATGGGTAGATTTTACTGATTCAACTAATATTTTTATAGCACCCTAGGAGCGAATTAGGCACTCGGCGTTGCCCGTCAGCCCCTAGGGATGCATTTTTTAATTACTTTTCACGCGGACATTGGGGTGGCGTAGCGGTTAGCGCTTTCGCCCCGCAGCAAGAGGATCCCGGGTTCGATCCCGGACTGTGGCACCGGGTGAAAATCTGGGAACAAATCCTTCTGCGTAGAGTTTGCAAGTTCTCTCCCCGCTTGTCAAAGGAGTTTTCCTCCGCGGTCTAACCCGGTTTCTCCTTTCCATCAAAACTTGCAGAGGTTAACGGTAATAGTTAGTATAGGGCGCTGTCGGTTAGCTGTGGCATAGGGGCTAGCCACCACCCCTCTATGCATTGTAAAGGGACCCACCTGTAAACAAGCCCAAGGCTTAGTGTGGAAATCCCTTCATAGGCAAAGCTTAGATTATTATTATTATTATTATTATTTCCCAAAGATGGGATTTTTAAGTTTTTGGCCGCCATTTAAAAAGATGGCCACAAATCGAACCCGAAAGACCATTCAGCCCGTTATAGGAAACCAGTGTACTAAATATTAGCGAATCGTTTGAAACGCGCGGACTTTGTTGCATAGAGAAGATTGTTTTTACATTTCTGGGCGCCATTTTTTAAGATGGCGGCGGATTGGGGGGAAATCTTTTTTAGTACGCGCCTACTACGTATGAGTAACGTTCCTGCAAATTTTCAGTCTTCTAGGGCAAGCGGTTTGGGCTGGGCGTTGATTATCAGTCAGTCAGTCAGGACTTTGATTTATATAGATATGGGAAATCATCAATTTTGAGTCAAAAATGTAATCTATTCTTCTATGACCAGACGATTTTTGCTTTCACAAGCGATACACCCCTAACACTTTTTTGCAACACCTTGTACGTAACATTGAAGCTAGTTGAATTTTTGACCAAAGTCGTGACTAACATCGGATGAATCCCAAATGATGAAACTTTGAAAAATATTTGTAAACTATCGACCTCAATAATGATACTGTTGCTTTGAATTTTAATGAGAGGAGAAAGGAAAGATGAGCCAATTAATTATGGGTCAAACTACGCTACGTTCTTATTTAACTAAAGTTTTATTCAAAACTTGTTCGTAACAAAGACAAATAGAAACAAAGAAGTGAGGGTTATTACGAAATTGATTTGTTGCTTGTAAGGAAAACTAAGGCTTAGATAAAGGCATATTCAGACGATACAGTTTTTGACTCAACTAGATGGGTCAAAAAGTGATGATTCAACTTGCAATCCAACTTCTGTTCACAACGACCAAACCAGTTTACTCAACTCAAGTTGGCTTATCTAAATGAGTCAAAAAATTTTTTAGTCTATAAAGGCCTTACGTGAGAACAGATGTTGGTTGGACAAATTGAATCACCAAATTATTAATTGATCACTGACCAATTTTTACTGAGTAAATTTTTTGACCCATGTAGTTGCGTCAAAATTTGCATCGTCTGAAGAGGCCTTTAGAAAGGACTTAGTTTGACTGTTAGACCAAATACAAATAGGATTAACAGAAAGTGAATAGGCAGAAAGGAGAGCGTATAGACGACTAACACGTGACCCACGATCATTACCTTTTAGGTTTTAGCTAAAGGAAACGTTTTTGTGCAAACTGGAAATGTTATAGTTGCAGGATGAAATTTTGCAGGGACGTTACTCTTAAGTATTAGGAACGTGCTAACGAAGGTTTTTTCCAATCCTCCGCCATATTAGAAAATGGCGCCCAGAAATGTTAAAAAACTTCTTTATGGAACAACAGATATATATCTTATTTATTACGCTGGTTCCCTATATACCATAGACGGTTTTTAGGGTTTTTTTGTTCAATATACCGCCATCTTTAAAAATGGCGGTCAGAAATGTTAAAAATATTCTTTATGGAAGAACCTCTGTATATTTCAACAGATATTTCATATTTAGTACACTGGTCTCATATATCCTATAGACGGGCCTTATGGATTTTGGCTTCGATTTGCCGCCATCTTTAAAAATGGCGGCCCGAAAACGAAAATAAAATATCCCCAGTACAATACATAATTATATAGTAGTAAAGTAGATCGCTGATTGGTCAAACAATGAAACTAGAAAGAGACCAAGAGACCAAGAGACCAAGGTTTGACTGGAGTATATCGTAAACATCATACTAGGCACTACTAGCCTACTTCTATAGCTTTCTTAACCTCCCCACTGTACATATGTGCCTATAGCTCACTATCTCATATTTCTAATTGATATTATTTTGAAACTTCTGTCATTATAAAACTTTTAATAAATTCTGTACAACGTGTATCTACTTGGAACTTAACCGCTGCACGCGTAGACATTTAATGGAATAATCAATTCCTAATTTGAATGGCCAATTAGGACTAGATAATTTTAAACGCAGACACGTGACTCGCTATTTGAGGCGCTAACAAATATGAGATCATAATCAACCCTACACGACACTTAGCGCGCGCGTTCTATCTATTTACAAGCACATACCAAATATGTATGCAAATTTATGTAGACCAAACTCAATTTCAAGAGCAGTTAATAAAATAACTATAACGATTTATTAATATTCTGTGTAAGAGGTGTTCCTGACGATGGTAAAGTAAACCTGATTACTCCAAATCTCTGGCTATTTTCCTGTTTTAGCGAGGCCAGGGATAGACTTAATTTTATAAGTAGGAATGGAGAACGGTTAGTATTTACTTCAGTCCGACTCATTTCCCAGTATAGAGCCCCTCCCTCCAACACATAACGAAAAGTTTAAATTATCTTATTGGCTCACTTAAACAGCTACGTTTTGATGACGTTGCTGACGGGGACGGCGGGGAAAAATACGCAATTCCTTTTTACCTCTGTCGCTATGACCCACCCGCCTCTTCTTTCATATCCCTCCGTCCCGTGGAAGGGGGTCCGGGACTTTGACGCGTGCCCACAATACTCTGTTCTCCATTCCTACTTCTAATATTAAGTCTATCCCTGGCGGGGCAAATAAATGTTTGGTCGCCCATACCTACGTAACTGAATGTTGTAGATACCATGATCTTTTATGGCAGATTCATCAGAAACACCCTGTATAATATCATGGTTATAATATATGCTAAGGGGATATAGTATCCTTCCGCCGTAGCTTTCTACCTACTATTAAACATAATTGCAACGTAAAAAGGAACTAACAGGAATCTAAGTTTTCAAATTAAAGATTTCTTTAAAAATCAACTAAAAGTTCTTGAGTGTTGGTTTAAAAAGAATGTCTTCTATTGTTAAAAAAATTATTTTTAATTGGGCAGAACTTTTTTGGAGAAGGATCAAGTTACTACTCTACTCTCAATTTCATTTGTTAGTTACTACTTTTTTATCCGCGTAAATTAATTTATGGTAACCTTCCGCTGTAGTTTCACATTTGCTAAAATGGTAAAGTGCAATTTTAAAAGCTCTTAATTCTAAAATAAATAAATTCGCCACGGAAGTTACTTGGATTTTGAACTATAGCATTTAACCATTAAATTTCAAGCACGATTTCCTTTAAGTATGGACTTAAGACGTAGTTTTCTTTTTCCTATCAATCGATTATTTTACTTTTTCATAATAAAATTCTTCGAGATATTCTAAATTTCTATGAAATCTGGTTTTTATTGTACTAGGACATATACTTAAATATATCTTCCATCCTTTCTATTTTCAAAATCGGAGAGAGGCTTTAGCTATGGCTCTTGTTTAAAAATAATATACTTAGTCTGATTCCTAAGAGCCAGATTTATACTTTTTGGTAAAATGGCCGTATATTTATTGGGATGTAATGTAAATTGGTCGGTTGTAACGTTTCGCCGAGAAAAATAGTTCCATTTTAGTTAATAACAGGATCTGTAGAAGTCAGAAATTGAAATGTGGATTGATTTGCCCAAAACCGTCCGGGAATTTGATTTTAGTTTGCAAAATTTTGGTAAATTTTATCAAGAAAATTTCAATGTTGCAGTAAATCATTGGTTAAAAGATAATTGTTCAAATTATGAGTTGCCGCTATTTATAAAGCAATATAATTCTTAAATTAAATATATTAGTAACTTAGCTTTTGGCCTTAAAATAATTATGGGAAAAAACATAGAGGATAATTAGGAAAAACCTGGAAAGGTCAGGAATTTGAATTTGACACTTTGGTGACAAATTATACTATGTAAAAATGGATTAAAATAAGACTTAATGGTCGAAAATAAATTCGCAATACGATACATTAAATAATAAGACTAAAAAGTGAAATAAAATGGTCTAAAATTAACTATTAAGGCTGAAAAGTGAAGTAAAATAGACTAAAAATAAACTATTAAGACTGAAAAGTAAAATAAAATGGTCTACAATTAACTATTAAGGCTGAAAAGTGAAATAAAATGGACTAAAAATTAACTATTAAGGCTGAAAAGTGAAGTAAAATAGACTAAAAATTAACTATTAAGGCTGGTAACTAATAACACTGAAAATTGATCTAAAAAATTTGTGATTAGACTAATGAAGACAAATATGTCTTATTTGTAATTTTTTTTAAACCACCCAAATCGAAATTTAATGTCTAAAATAGAAATTTCTAAATAATTAAGAAAAATCTTCATTTTGGGTCTTTGGCCCTATTTAAAAAATCTTCAGCGACATGGTTTAATCTAGCGAATGCGAAGAGTAATTAATCTTTTAACAAATACGTTTTCGTTTAGCCAAAATATCGTTCCTAGACACACACAAAAAAATTTAATACTAAAAGTAAAATTCCACTTGCAGAATACACCGCGTTACTAAGGTTGAAAGCTAACCCATTACATTCATACCGTTTTAATTTCACATTGGGTTATTAGTACTGCATTTTCCACGTGAGATGAAAGAAGAGGTTATGACAGGTTGGACCGATACCACCACAAGGCCATTAGATCTGCTACGAGCTCTTATCGTATGTAGCTTTTTTTCTAAGGTTGTACCGAGGGGATAGCTACTAAATTGTTGCAACTCAATTCCCAGAGGATGCAAGCACAATTTATTTGAAATCTTTTCATTATACAACGACGTTCAACTATTCGGGGAAATTGAGGTCCAACTATAACGGAAAACATACAGGGTGTTGCAAAAAGGGATAGGCTGTATGTGAAATCCATCAATTTTGAGTCCAAAATGTTCTATACTTCAATAGAGTAGTGTCGGTAGAGAGGAGAGTAGACTGTGTATCCCTCCTTCTAGACGCGCTTTTGTAAGAGGGGATACTGTACGCGCCTGGTATGGGGGATGACACTGAGCTAAGAGATAGAAGGGTATGACGTTTGCATGCGTAGAACTGACATTACTCTATTGGCTGTTACCCGCTGCGTCGCTCGCGTGTAATAAGAACTTCTATCAAAATGATATAAAGAATGGGTAGATTTTAGTGATTCGACTAATATTTTTGTAGCACCCTAGGAGCGAAGGCACTCAGCGTTGCCCGTCAGCCCGTCGGGATGCATTTCTTATTACTTTTCACGCGGACAGTATTCCATAAAAAGGGTTTTTAATTTTCTGGCCGCCATTTAAAAAGATGGCGACAAATCGAACCCAAAGGTCCATTCAGCCCGTCTATAGGTTAAAGGAAACCAGTGTACTAAATATCTGCGAAATCGGTTGAAACGCGGCGCGGACTTTGTTGCATAGAGAAGACATTTTACATTTCTGGGCGCCATTTATTAAGATGGCGGCGGATTGGAAAAATCTTTCTTAGTACGAACCTAATACTTGTGAGTAACGTTCCTGCTAATTTTCAGCCTTTTAGGGCAAGCGGTTTGGGCTGGGAGTTGATTATCAGTCAGTCAGTCAGTCAGGACTTTGATTTATATTTTATTGTTGATAAATGTAGCAGTGAGATAAATTATTTGCGAGTTAAAATTCGTCATATATAATGATTAGTAGGTTGAGAAAATGGTTACACAATGTTTCCTATTAGCTTCCTATATGGGCTTCACACTTTGGGACAGTGTCTTCTCCCTCGGGTTTTGCGTAAAAAATGGTCGTAGAGTCTTAATGAAGCCTAATGGCAAATGTTCGCGATGGTCTCGTTAATGAATACGTGTGGTACGTTGTGGAAATTGTTGCAGACTTTGTAACTACTGTTGCATTAATTGGGATATGGCGAATGTTAGCTAAGCGTCACTGCGGTTGCCGCTTGGTTTTGCTGTTACAAGTACACTATTAAAATGAACCGCATATTTTAAAAGGTGAATATGTTAAACGCTCAAATGATAGGTGGAATATTTTGAAGGGTTTATGACACACACGAAAAATAAAATGTTTCAAGTTCATTTTCTTTATGAAAATATCGTTTAAATTTATGTATAATAAACACAATTTGAACTTCAAAATTATATTATTATTTAGCAACAAGGGTAGATTTAATTTTAAAAGTAGGAATGGAGTCTAACGGTTAGTATTTACTTCAGTCCGACTCATAGTCCACCCAGTATAGTGCCCCTCCCTCCAACACGTAACGAAAAGTTTAAATTATCTTATTGGCTCACTTAAACCACGTTTTGATGACGTTGCTGACGGGAACGGCGAAAAATACGTAATTCCTTTTTACCTCTGTCGCTATGACCCTCCCGCCTCTTCTTTTATACCCCTCCCCCTTGTCCCGTGGAAGGGGGTCCGGGACTTTAACGCGCGCCCACATTATGATTACTCTGTTCTCCATTCCTACTTCTAAAATTACATCTATCCCTGTAGCAACCAAAGAAATACTTAATTATGAATGTGCCTTAGTAGAAAATTAGTCGACAATGGTGATTCAAAACTCTTTAGATTTCTAAACAAATATCAGTTCAAAAATTAACAAAATGTTTCACATAAAATAAAATTTTTAACATGAACCAACAAAGTTTAATTTTGGATAATTTAAATAAATTTAAACGTCGGAATCTTTTAATGTTTTGACATTGAAATATTTTAATTTTTTTTAACATAAAATATGAAATATGCTTCATCATCTCTTTACGGATCTCGTAACCCAGTCTGATGATCGATTTGGATGCATAAAATATTTTAATAAAGTTCCATGTAAGTTTGTCCATTGGCTAATAAACAATAGTGTCAAAGCTGGGATAAAACGATACACATTATCAATACATACGTATTACACCTTACCTTCCACTCTATTGCATCTAAAACATTGAACGTCTGAATGCGCGAGCGGTTGCCTAAGTAATAGCGCGAGCTCTAGTGGGTCAAAAACGTGCAAAACAAAATTGTAATTTCAAAAGGCGCAATTTATTAAAACCATGACGCACTTTCTCATTTTCCCGCTAAAACTTTACGCGCCTTTATTTTTTTATTTTTTTGGCGGGAGATATTACCCTGATCTTTCCTTGTAGCTTTTAATGAATCTGGGTTCGTCGCTGACTCGCTGGGGACCTTCTATTGACATTGTAAGCCAACGAGCCAATTTAAATTGCCATTTAAAACTGCATGGCTGCATTCAAAGCGAGAGAAGCTGCAACCATGGATAAACTAAAAGCTAGTGTTACTGGATTAACCGCTACCATAAGTTTGTCACTGGTAACTTAGAAACTAGAGCTTGTAATTTTGAAGTGAATGAGTGAGGTAGGTCATAGATTCGAGGTAAAGCGATGATTGCCTGGTGAGGCGCTGCTGTCAAAGGCTTAGTAATGCAGACTAAATAGGACTAGATGGAAGTCCTGCAAAATTAACCATCCAAGTGTAGGCAATAAATTCTTGCTTGTCGTTCTTGAACTAGCTCGAGCTGTAAGTCTCTCAGTAGAATTACGAAGTATAGGTATTGTCATACTTATGGAAGGAACATATCTTATAAACTTATGCCGCTACTACCTTCCACCGTGCATTTAAGAAAGGTCGTGATTAGGGTAAAAATGTAAATACGTCATCGGGAAATAGCCAATGAACAAGGACCGAGAAATACTACCGTTTGTTCCAGGGCAGAGCTTCCGGTCCGAAGTTTTGCACTTTTCTCGCCAGCCGGCGCTGAAGGTTATGTTGAAAAAACGATGTCCGCGTCTCACGCTCAGTTATGAATCCAGTAACGCTAGTTATTATTATATCCATGCTGTGACCTTTTCAAATATATATATATATAAACAAACACGTGTTGATTTCGGCCAAGGCTTAAAAATAGTTGTTATACCTTTAGGGTCTTTAACGCTTTTTAACATTTGAGGTGTGTTACTATAAAGGGTGTAGGTCTATTTGAGTTCAACCTATCCTTTTTAAGCCGCGTTTACACTATGGACACTTTCAAACCGTTTACAACCGATTTAGAAAGGCCTAACCCATTTTCTAAAAACCATAACTAAGTCTATTGCAGACACTTTACATGTTTTTCCAAGCTTTGACAGATAACTCTTGATTCTGTGTACGTCATCAAAAATTGAAGAGTGTTTTAGTTATTTTATTAGTGATTTATGTTCTGTCATTACATCTGAACATTTGCACAAAGTTTGAGAGAATTAGCTTATGTAGAAGTTGGTAAAAAATGGGTTGTGATCAAGACAGACAGATGGACAAAAGTCAAGCCAAGAAGTGATATCTAGTTTTCTAGGGAGAAGGTATAAGATGCCTAAGTTTTCGTGCGTCATAGTCCCAGTCCCCCATTTCAAAATACAAGGGGGGGGGACGTAAAAGGAGGCCGGGCTATTTTGCCAACTCTTCTCAGTCGGAAAATACGTAATTTTTGTTATCATTCGCGTCGCGCTGACGTGGATTTTCAAGAACCAATGAGATGCTGGTTGTAATTTAGAGGCGGACCTACGTTTGGACTAGAGATAAAGCTGGAAATGTGGCGAATTTATACCTTCTCCCTAATAAACTAGATATCACTTCTTGGTCAAGCTAAATAAAAGAGAAATAATTGCATTTTCTCATATAAGATTTTACGTTTCGACATTTCCGAATCGGTTAAGAACGGTTTAAATGTGCGCTGTGTAAACATGGCTTTATTTCTATGCCTACTATGAAACGTTTGGATTTGTTATTTTGTGTAGTATTGTTATTGTGTAAACGGGTAAGAAAGGTCGATACGACAGTAGTGTAGTTTCAGTTTTAGGCCCGGAGGCATTTCAATAAAACATAGTAAACAAAAAGGAGTAAAGGTTGCTCAACAAGTCAAGTGTTTGAATAAAATAAATAAAAACAAAATTGTGTAACAATCAAACTGTCTCAAAATCTACGTTTAAATCGTGTACTTAAAGACAAATTTGTTTAGAAACTCAATTAGAAACGTTTAAATCAACGTCTGGGTTAACGTCTAGCACTGTTCTGAATGGTCAGATAATTCAAGTTTAGTTCTAGAAGGATAATACCACTTGTTTATATAAACTTCAAAATAGGTTAAATTCAAATTAAATTTAAACTTAACCACATTAGAGAGACGTTAATGTCTAGTGTTGCTCTGAATTGTCAGATTACTATTCAAATTTAACTCTAGAAGGGTAATACCACGTGTCTATCTCAAAATAGGCTAAGGCTTAACGTTTAAAAATTCTAATTAAACTTAAACTTAACGACATTAGAGAGAAGTTAACGGCTAGCTTTGCCTGAATGGTCAGATATTTCAAGTTCAAATCTAGAAGCATAATACCACGTGTTTATTTAAGGCTTAATTTCTAAAAAAAAATTTTAAACTTAACTACATTGGAAAGTTATAGAAATTAATTTAAAACTGCGTTCGAAAGGGTGTCATGATTATCGTGAAGCAAAAATAAGTTTTCTAACAAGACACTCCCACTCTCAATTACGTCTCAAAATTCAAATGAATAAACCGAATTGGCTATTTTTTGGGCAGATATAAGATATTAAAATAGAGCTGATTGGTTAATTTTTTTTCAAAGAAACGATAATGAGAAATAAATCAAGACCTGATTGGTGTGCGTCACAAACATACTGGGAATATACTATTTCTACGCTTTTGTTAACCTAGTTTACTTTCTATTCTTTTATATTTGCATTTGGTACACATTGAATGCACACGTTGGCGTACACGATTTGTCAGTCAAATTTAAAAACTATCTTGGTAATACATAAAACAAGGGCACTTTCGTAGAACTGTATAATTTGTTTATATTATTTAACCGCAGTATGTTACCTTTTAAGTGAAAGCAATGGGGTTAAGCAGTCTGCCGATCTTTCTGGGTTATAGTTAATAATTGTACTTTAATGATGCCTTTTAAAGCACATAACGAAACTGGTCTTTATAAATTATGTAATTTACCGTCAAAGGAAATAAGTCCACGATTGAGCAAATATTAATCCGATAATGAAATATTTAAAATAAAACCGGTTTTTAAATGGACAAACCATGGTACTTAAAAGACTACAACGGAGTTTCTAAAAGCCCTTTGTGAATAAATTATAATTTATTTATCCATAAAATAATATTTAAGTTGTTTAGAATTCAAAGCGAAAAACGTGTTTTGTATTTATTTCAAGTAGTTCTTATTTTTTTAATTTAAAAAATTTTAATTTTTAATTTTTCACTTCTCTGAGTGACGATGTCAAGGAGAGGTATTACACTGGACGTGTCTGTGTGTCTGTCACCACGTTCACAGTAAGCAAATCGAAGCAAACGTATTTGCAATCACGCAATAACGGTTTTTCTTATTATTTATTGTGAATCAGTCGCCTTATATATCCTAAATTTCCAAATATTGTTTAAGAGGCACACGCTTGAAATCAAATGTCAACAATAGCTATGTTTAAAATGATTTTAGGAATAATATTACTTAAAACTACTTAACTGGAATTAAGGTAAATTAATGACGATTAAAATAATTAGTATCAATAATATTTATTTAATTATTTAAGAAAACCTCTTAAATTTGTTGATAAATAGCCTTCGTCTCGACTCGGAGAGGTTTATTTTTATTTCCCAACTTGTTAAATGAAGGAACAGTTTCAAAATTTGATTATTTTTCCGAAGCACTTGGACTTCTGTTGAGATGCAGACACACACAATCATTTGGAAATATAAACTACTTTCATATTTAATTTAACAGCAATGTTAATCAATACTATTTGTTATTGATTAACTATATTTGATTATTTATTCAAATACACGGTACAAGGAAACACTTTTAGATAAACGTACAAAAAAACAATGGACGTAACCGCCAATTTGAATTTTTATGGGAAAACAAAGCGGAAGTTCTTCTATGCAAGGCCAATTATCTCGAATCCTTCGGTTAGGATAATATTTGCATGCAATGGTCAACCTCTAAATCAAATACTGTATTTTATACCGCAAGACGCGATTATATACTCGTTGCAAACGCAATTGATAAGGACTACTTTCTTTCTTACGCGATTATGCATTACATATTCATGCGCCTTTCATTGAACATGTTTGAACTTGAATATTGTTGGTTGAATCACCGGTTACTACACGATGTCCTGACGTTATTGAAAATCAATATTTGTAGAAACGATATTATTTTTGTGATCTTTTGCTAAGGAGTTTGAAGTTGAGAGGAAACGCGTACGTCAACGTCTAGAGCTCTAGATAAAATGTGTTTTTATGTTGCTGACGAATCGAGTTTATCACACACAATGAATTACAGTTAATTAAGTTCTGTTGAAATTTAAATCTAACAAAATTAAAGTACAGAACTTAATGGTATCCAGAGCTCGCTCAACACGTGCAAGTACAAGTTTTTGGGGTGTTAGACTGCAACATGAGCTAGCGTTGTACTTACTGTTTGTTAACTTTGCTTTAGGTTAACTTTAAAGCAAGTCTCGGCTGTAGTTTAGCTTAAACGAGTGCCACTAGATGCTCCCATAATCGTGGGGTGGAGTTTAGCAATGGCTAGTTTTAGCTCCGCCCTTAACGTTAACGAATTCTGATTGGCTCCTGCTTTTCGCAAGGGTAAAATTTGTGTGTAGAAGATCAGCCAGAATGTTAGGGGTGCCACAGGAGCCAACATTTGCTTTAAGGTTTGTTTGGTTATGGTCTAGATCCAGTAAATTTGCTTAGGTTTAAAATAGATTTGGTTAGGTTAGGCTGAATGGGGTCAGATTGCCGTCTTTTGGTCGTTTCTACATTATTTTGTAATAAAATCAAATGTTGTTTAAATACATTATATTTAATCATAATTGTTTTTATTTGTATTCATTAGATCGGGAAATGTCAGACCCGTCGGTTTTCCGCGTTCGTCTGGTAAAGCGGAAACAAACGGGGTTCGGCTTCATCGTCAAACAAAGAGCCACGCCCCCTAGATTGGTCATTTCGGAACTGGTCAAAAACGGAGAAGCCGAAGAATGCGGCTTGGTCAAACCGGGTGACCTCATCTTGGGCGTCGATGGAAAGGACGTTACGGAAATGGTCTACGAGACCGCCGTGGAACTCCTGCGATCGGCCGCTGTTGGAAAACCCATTGAGATGCTCATTAGGGTACCCAAGGAACAGAAAGTCCGTTTGGAAACGACTTACGGTCAAGATGGACTTCCGAGAATTGTTCGCATCACCGAAGGCATTGTTGACAAGATATCGACCATTGTTAAGGTAGGATATTTACATTTACTACTCGATTTACTCTTTCGTAAATGCGAATAAACCTTGTCATAAGTTAATTTCTGTAAGTCACTAACGCTATACACCTGACATGAACGGTGCAATCGCAATCATGACAGTCAACTTAATGCTTCACTCTGTGTTACTTCTACTTGCCTTTGACCACATATGCCACAATTACTTTCGCAACCAGTTTTCCTTAGTTCCTTGATCCATTGCCTCCTGTAACACCAGGAATACATACAGCTAACTGGAATCACTGTGTAACCATTTTCACTCAACGCATCTAGGCGGATTTTGTGGGAATCGTTAGACTAATCATTATGTATGATGAATTGTACGCGAGCAACTTATTTAGTTGCACGTTGCTACCATCCAATTAAATCGCATATTTTAGACGTCACATTATGGGGCGTGACGGATAGTACCAGAAGTATATAATACTTCTCTTCGAGAGAAGCGTACCACCACAAAGCGGGAGGGGTAATTGTAATTCTTCCCAACATCAGAATTAAAACATTTGGGGTGCACAAGATGACTAAACCGAATCACATACGCGATAAATAGTTCCCTCATCATTACTCTATTAGCGAAGGCTTAACTATTTGCCAGGGCACATGCGTTTGTGCAGATTTTTGTCCCACGTCAAGACAATCAAGGTTTGTGGCTTGATTGCTGAGGATTTAGTAAATACCAAACAGTAATTATAGAATTCACCCTAGTACGATGCGATAGTTACCCATCTGAATAAAGTTTGATGAGCGATAGAGCAAACAAAAAGGGTAATTCCCTCGCCAGTGAAGAATCATGTTACATAACTAAAGCATAAAGAGGATACAGAGTGTCACGCTTCTTCTATTATCCCATTCTGATGGTACTGAAGCCCAGCCCACAATACCCGTGTAGAAACGAACGTTTTAGATTTAGATACGGGAGCACAAGGGTTCTTATTAGCTGTGTGGATATCTGGTAATACAGAATACGCGAGTTAGTATAAGTTTAAACCTGGTAATATTTTACTATGCAAATACGTTAAACAAATATAGTCCTTGCGGGATTAAGTAGGGGAATACAAGCAATAATATGAGAGTCTTAGATTTCCCGAGAAATTTCAAATTAAGGGAATAAAGAGCGGGAAACGCCGCGACCCTAATTTACAAACGGGTGGAAAATAAGCGTTAGACCTAACAAGGACCGGAAATTGCCTGGGAGTCAAATGTCCGATCTTAATAAGCAATCTAATATTATGAACAGAGAGACACGGTGCACCGATTTAAACACCGAAATATGTTATACAAGAAAATGAAGCCGTGAACGGACACAAATAGACCATTTAGGTAATTCCAACAGAGAAATGAACCAAACAGGGGCGGGGTGGTCACCTTCTTGGGGTATTTACTTCTCGCCAAGAAGCACAGCTAGGGGCAGCGAAATCTGGCTCCATCTGGTGTTGCCACTTGGTTGGCGCCAGGGAAATAACCAACAATGGCGGCCTGCCACCTGTGTGTTGGTTTCTCTGTATGTAATTATTGGAACGGTTTATAAGCAAGGTTCCGGATTTGGTACAACTTTTATTACAGTTCAAATACCAACTCTTAAAATAGTGAGAAGTTTGAAGAATAGATGGTTAGATTTGCTATGGTGAAATGATTTTGAGAGTAGTGAGGAACTAAAAACAGAATTTTTGATAAATATTTATTGCTAATCCGAAGTAGAAACCGGAGACCAAGGCTCCTTTTAAAGCTGGACTTGCTTCATTATCTATGTTAAAATTTACTTAATAATATATAACAGATTGTCTTAGATATTTTGAGAGGACCAATACGCACGCTAGAGATGTGTGTCGGTAATTTACCGTCCGTAAATTACCGATTTATATCTTACCGTAATTTTAAACAATGGTAATTTACCGCGGTAATAGGCTGTGAAAATATAAAATACCATAAAATACCGACAGAACGGTAATTTTTGTAATTAAAATAATTTTAATCGGTAATTTACTCGGTAAATTAGCATTTTTAAGGTAATTTCACTGCTCTATAGGGGAAGCAGCATTATTTACTGCCTCTTGTAGTATGACAAGTGAAAATTCGCGTAAAGTTTCTATCAAACACAATTTGTCTTGATTTTAACTAACTTACTATTGCAAATTTACTAATTGCAGTCATAGTTTTTTTGAGCAATGAAGCAACGCAAACTTAACACGATTTTTATTAGCTTTTGTCGCTGACCCAAAGAGCCGACTATACAACTACTTGCCAATCCCATTAATCTAGATTTAAAACGTGGACGTTGAAAATTCATAAGCAATGGTTGCAGCCAGAGAATGCTACGTTATTTATCCAAAATACTTTTACCAATTCATGCGATCTTATCTTTTACTTTTAAAAAATCTTCTCTACTTTTTTTTTTTTTTGCTATATTGATGGAGCAATTTGCATCTGAAAATGATCAAAGTAACGAATTCAAGAAAGAAAGTTTATCGGGTTTTTCAAGGGCAGACCGATTTACAAATATGTAAATCACACTAGGTGTTACGACAAAATCAACTCGCAAATTTTATGCGATTATTTAAATCGGATTTTTCCAACGCATTACGAGGATAAATCATCCTCGCTCACTCTGTTAAATTTCGGACTTTTTCTTCATGACAAATTCGTGTAAAATAGTTTTTGCATCTTGTTCGTATTGAAGCCAATTTAGACCTGGAATTCATACAGCTAATTGGAATGATTGTGAAGTCATTTTCACTTGACTTATCTGGGAGGGCTTTGTGGGAAGGGCTATAGACTAATCATTAAGTATGGTGAATTTTAACTAGCGAGCCTGACCTGGCGTTGCTACCAACCAATGAAATCGCAGTTAGAACTTAGACGTTATTATGAACTATGAAGCGTGATGGACAGTAAGTTCTCAACATGGGAGATTGGGAGATATGGGGTCGCAATGATTCCAATTTGCTGTATGTATTCTGTTTAGACTCGCAGAAAAAATGTTTTGATTCCGAAAGTAGGCCTAAAAAGTACAAATGGATTTGTTGATGGGATTTTACAATTTTTTTAGCCTTATTTATACTTCAGAAAGTTCGTTTCTTTGTTTGTATGTCGAATGAAATTTAGCGCGAGATTTGATAAAAATTGTGGGTCGAGATGTAGAGTGTTTCACGGGGAATTTTGTTAACAAGAAGGCTGGGTGCTATGCGATTGGTCGGAGGTGCAAATTTAAAATTTTCTATGAAATCTCAAACTCATTTGTATTTGGAGTTATTTCCTGGATACATCACTATGCAGATTAGTCTTGCAATTAGTAGAAGAATCGATAAAAAATCACTTGATTTTCCTTTTCAACCTCCATATCAAAACCAATATATAAGTTGGTTTATCCACTCGGGATTTGTGTCTGCCTTTTTTTGTTGTCAGATAAGTTTATATGGTATTTGCTCCTAAAAATTAATGGCAATTTTTACAACAAACAAAGCCCCAATTTTTTTATTTTAAAACGCTAGATGTTCATACGTTTTTGTTTTTAGATGAGACATAGGTTAATAAATCCAAAAGATTACTTGTGTTATTCCACAAAACAATTCACCGCGGTTTTGAACATCAAAAGGAGGATCTAATACAGTTTAGTAGGATTGTGGCAAGATTTAGAGTGGCTTAGAACTTTCTAAAATATTGTGCTAGAACCTTAACTGTTTAAAATGAATTCCCTTATAAGTTCACATTGCTGAAGTAGCGATAAATTTGTTTCACTGGTCCTTTATAGAATTACAAATTCCATTGTATTATCAAATCAATTTGATTATCATAATTATGTTGCGGTTTGACTTAATCTTGTATCTTTTCTCGCCTCAAACTAAAAAGCTGTCATTGTCTCTCTTTCTTTTTGCAGTCCCCTAAGAAGCAAGTTTTCAACAAGGATGGATTAAACGATTTAGCCGCTAAGCCTTTGCCGGCCAACAACACTCAATCAACGCCGACTGGGGTAACCCCAACTACGGCTACTAAAACAACGCCGTCTCCCGCCAAGAAAATAAATCAACCTTCTTCCCAAGACATCAACAATGAACTACGCAAAAACTCTCCACTCCCTGAGAGGAAAAATATGGTAAGTGCAATTAACCCCTTTTGGGAGAGTTGATTTCTTTGTCGATAAAAAGGCTTGGGAATTAGGGTTAGCATTCTAGTCGATGCAAAAATATATGGACCTTCAGGGGGCAAATTAAGATCACCTTTCTAGTATATCAAGGTCTTTTATCACTGTTTAAAGCAAGGCGCGAGAGAAGGGGGCAAACGTATCGAGTCTCCATTTCTTCTGGTAGGTCAAGGTCATCCAAAGTCGATGCAAATAATACCAAACGAGCCAGAAGAAATTCGGATTCCACTATATTAAGGCTCTGTTTAAAACTAGACTTGAATCTGTAACTTAAGGTATTTCAAGGTCAATGGAAATTAATTTGAAAGCCCTGTGTGTTGGAATTGACTATCTGTAGGGTTGTCTGCATGATATATCAAGGTCCCTAGTAATGAATTTAAAGCAATTAAAAGCGAGTGAGACGTAAATAAATGGACCTATGTTTCTTATGGTACATCAAGGTCACCCACTGTTTATAAGAATGCCTTTGTCGGAAAATATTACGTATTTTCTGGTCCTCTTTAGAGATACGAAGTGTATGTATGTTTAGGGTTAGATATATGAACTTGTCAAGTGGGAAATCATGTATTTGAACTAAGATGAAAGAACGAACACAGAGCCGAATTCCATTGGGAAATATTTGTAAGTAATGTACATGCACTGATGCTGGCTTACGTTTCCCAATGGAAATCGCACTTAAATCTACATTTACCATAAATTTATAAAATGTTTCGTAAGTTTAACATCGGTTAGTTAAAGATAGTTAACCCTTGTTAAATTATAATTATCATTATCACCAATAAATATATACTTCCCATAAATTTATAAAATGTTTCATAAGTTTCACATCGGATAGTTCGCTGGTGTTCAATAGACCTTTTCCAAAAATCGAGGGAAAAATAGTCTGCTATTTGAACACGTTGTCTAAAGACGTCACATGACTTAAAACTAAAGAAATATAGTGGACTGTTAACTTTGAAACCATATCTAATGGCTTTGTTGTCCGCATACCCAATGAATAATCGATATTAACCCTACACTTAGCAGACGACACTAAGGGTGTTAAAATTTTCTCTTCGAAATATGCGTACCATAGATTTATAATGTGTTTCATACGTTTAATATCGGCTAACTAGAGTTTGTTACTACGTATAAAAGTTTTTTAAACAATTTGCAATTATTTGACTTAAACGGTTTTTGCTTTTAGGTGACGTCAAGTCCGGTAAAGAATGAAATTCCAGTGAGGAAAATCGAGAGACCAGTGGAAGATGAAGTTGTTGGTGGAGGGGAGACACGACAGTGCTTCGGTGCAACGCTTCAGCCTTTCAATGTTAACCAAGGGAGGAGATGGAGCGCCACCCGACTCGTCACCTCATCCCCAGAGAGACCCAAGGATCTTTCGTCAGTATCTTTTTCCTATTTCTTACCAAATACCATAAGTAACGTAACATCGATAAGTTTGATATGACCACCAAAAATGAGATGCGTCAGACATGATTTCCGTCAACCAACTTGTTATTTGCCAGCATTAGCTGTTGGTAGAAGCAATTAACCCCTAGAGGGTGAGGCAGACCAATAGGTATAAACACTCTCCAATGCGAAATATTAATTTAAGATGCTTTTAGAGTGCCCATCAAGTTTCGTTTTCACTGAAAACCTCTATTAACCTTAATTCTTCCAAAATTAATATTTAGGCTTACTTTTCGGAGCGCCATTTTAAAAGATGGTGACAAATCGAAACCCAAAAGTCATAAACCCTGTCTATAGTACATAGGAAACCATTGTACTAAATATTATAGAGATCTGTTGAAATGCGCGGACGTTATTCCATAGTGAAGTTTTTAATGCATTTCTAGCCGCCATTTTTAAAGATGGCGGCGGATTGGAAAAATGTTTCTTAGCGCGTCCCTACCACTTAAGAGTAACGTCCCTGCAAAATTTCAGCTTTCTAGGTGAAGTGGTTTGGGGTAGGCGATGATTATTAATTAGTCAGTCAGTCAGGACTTGACTTATATAGAAATGTAGATTAAATTAAAATACTTATACCAAATGGTTCTTAATGAAACTTTGAAAGCCAAGTATAGAATAGTTACTTGTTAATTTAAAAATATTCCGAAACGTAACTTTACTGTAGTTTATTAGTTATCAGAGTTACTAAACTATCTAAAACACCATGCTTTTTCTATGGGAAGCTAAGCCTAAAAACTAATATATTTTTTCTTAGTTTCATATTGAACTTATCACTAAGAAAATCATTGGAACTATCATACTTATTGTTGATATGTTAGTTACGAATATAACTCTTACACCCTAACAATGAAACGAAATATCCAACAAGAAAGCGTTGTAAGATTGCAATGTTGTATACGGTTTTATTTTACCAAGTCTTATACTTCAGTTCATACTCGCTGGAAAGCTAAGCGGATGAATACTCAATGTTAAATCTCGTAGAGAAGAAAATAGTGACACTTTTTTTATTATGAAACACTTTGGAGAATGTCAGCAATCTTGCCTGGCAAAAGTTACAAATCATTTTTCAAAATGACACATTTTTCGGTGCGGTTTTCGTTTCCTTCGACGATCCCCGCGAGGAAATAATCTTTGTAATTTATTGTTCAAAATGTCGATAGACTGGAAATACACAACCGTAAGATGGTTTTACTATAAAAACACAGAAATACATTGGCTCCCTCTGGATTTGTGACACATTCGACAATTTTTCGCCTAATACGGAACAATCTTCGGTGCGATATTGTGCTTATAACACAAACAAATAATTTGGTTCCCTTGTGTTCTAGGGAAACTTTAAAAAACCAGCAATTTAATGGACAACGAAGAAATTTGTAAGACAAATCGCTTACCTTGTCAATGGCTACTAGTAGCAAAAACAAATAGAAATATTAGAAAATGTAGTGTAAATTCATAAGATATGTTCCATAAGTTTGTCGCTTCTTACTGAGAGTATGACACTATAACTTCTTAATGCTAGAGACTTGCAGCGAAAATTGACTACACACGGTTAGTTTTGCAGTCCATCTTCCTATTTAGTCTGTACTAAGCTTTTGACAGCGCCTCACCAGGCGTCGCTTTACGAGAATCTATAACCCACCTCTCTTCATGACAAGCTCTCATTAACCAGTGACGAACTTATGGAACATATCGTATGAACTTAAGAAAAATTTTCATGAATGATCTCTTCTAGCTGATCCATTCTGTATAGCAATTATCAATTTTGAAACTTTCAGCGTTCGTGTTGATTTTTAAGATAGAGTAGCCGCATAGTATGGAGTCTTTGCTTATTCTGCATTTTCTTTGAGAGCGTGCCGTTTATAATGGATCGTTCAATTTCAACGCGATGACAATGGAGTGACATTCAATACGTGGTCGAAGTTAAAAATTACTTAAAATAAGAAACTTTGAAAGAAAAAAAATTATACATATATATATTAATACGTCAAAGTTTTGATATTGATTTGTGACTTGAACCTGTTAAATTTTATTTTACGCGATCGGTAATTCAAAGTCTCTAAAAATCCGTCTTAGGCTTTTAAGTGTTAAATTACAATATGCGAAGATTCTCTTGCATCGTGACTTTTGTATATGCCTTGTACAAATATGAATTTTTACAAATTGCGGTAGCATTAAGGATAACGTGAAAACAGAAGGGGATAATAGAAGAAGGATGACACTCTGTATCCTTTTAATGTAACATGATTCTTCCCTCTTTGTATGCTCGCCCGCTCATCAATTTTCAGATGGGCATCGAACCGTGCTAGGATGAACTCTAAAACTGTTTGGTACTAAATCCTCAGCAATCAACCCACAAACCTTGATTATCTCGACGTGGGACAAAAATCTTTACAAGCACATACGCCTTGGCAAATAGTTAAGCAGTGCTAATAGAGTAATGATGAGGGAACTATTTAGATCGCGTATGTGATTCGGTTTAGTAGCCTTGTACCCTCCAAATGCTTTAGTTCTGATGTTGGAAAGAATCATTTTAAAATTACCCCTCCAGCTTTGTGATGGTACACTTCTCCCGAAGAAGAGAAGTATTACACACTTCCGGTGAAACTTGAGTCCTCTAAATCTCTAAAACAGACGAACCATAAAACCAAGAGTCCCGAGTCCCAACTTATTTAGTTCTCAAATCTTTGGGGAACGTTGTTGCCAGTTGGCGAGAATTCGAGACAGTAAAAAGTGACCTTGTAAACAGAATTTCAAGACTCACCTACCTACGCCTTGCCTTTCATCTACCATCTACTCCTAACTCGCCTAAAACTCGGTGACACGCTCTATTGTACTATGTAAAAAATATATGAACGCGAGGAAAGTAGTAACTACAAATTTAATTTAAATAACGTTTGTTGGAGGAAATATTTCTAGTACGTGAAGGAATGTTTCAAAGCGCCCCCACACATCGCGTCGTAAAGTTTACGTACGGATTTAACGAGAAAAGCAAAAATGAGAAATCAGGAAACAAGTAGCCCAGCCTTTCGCCGTTCTTTTTTAATACAAGAAGGATTTTATCAGAGTGTTGTATGTACTTGAAAAGTTCTTAGAAAATATTAATTTTCTTGGAATTTTACGTTGAAACTGTTGAGCTTTGAAACATCGTCGTAATTTTTGAATGCGTTTCATTATTAATTACATAAAGACAATCAAACCCACTGTGGCAACACCAGCCGGGAGGTTAGCCAACTTGCACTGCCTCTAGCGGCGCTTCTTGGCATCAGAGAATTAACCCAAGATGGTCGCTTCCCCTCCTGTATGTTTACTTCTCCTGAAGAATTAATGATATGTGTAATGTTCTTGCGAGAATGGAAACATTAGATTGTTGCGTCATCTTTGTTTTGATTTCAAACCGATGGTTATTGAGGTTACAGTAGGCTACCATGGTTTCGGTTTCCGACATATCTGTCACTAGGAGACACTTCTACCCTAGCAGAAAATATTAATTAGACCCATGCCTATGCGGAAGATAAACAGGCATACGAATAGAGTATACGATACCCCTCTATGCATTTTAAAGGGACCCACCTGTAAACAAGCCACAGCTTCAGTGTGGACATCCCTTCATAGACAAAAGCTTATCTTATCTTATCTTAATCGTTCCCTATCCAGTGATACCAAGATATATTTGATGAAATCACGCATTTGAAAGTATCCCTGACAACTCCATCTTGAAACTACTACATCCTCCTTGCCTCTAACAGTACATGAACGATATCATCGCGACGTCACCCCACGTGCAAACTATAACTGTTTATTCTTCCGTCAAAATGAACGTGATGTAAACGAAACACTGACGCGGTTAAAATCGATTACTCCCTTCATTCCATTGTGTCCGACTTTATCACTCGTTGGTTCTATATTTGCGGACACTTTTAATGGTTTTACAACCTAACTCTCATATCACATACTGTAAAACCCGACGTGACTGGACACGAGAAAATGGTATGGCCTCTTGGACCGACGTGTGGATGGTTCAACAGCCCCCAATATACTCACACCATCCGGAGAATTCTCGAACAACTTAACGTATTGTTCGGTGCCATAGCGTTTATTCTTGTTATAAGTAAACAATAGCATCCAATAAGTTAAACGTGTGTATTGAAGTAACCGTAGTATTTTTAGGAAGGACATCATGTGATTCACAGTTATTTCCAGGGTTCCAATCCACGTAACCCACCATAAAAATCCCATCACTAAAATCTTCAATTTTGGTGAATTTAAATATTTTACAAGTAGTGACATTTGAATGATAATTACTGCATTTCACCAGGGATAGATTTAATTTTAGAAGTAGGAATGGAGAACAGAGTAATCTGGGCGCGCGCCAAAGTCCCGGACCCCCTTCCGCGGGACGGGGGGGGGGTATGAAAGAAGAGGCGGGTCATAGCGACAGAGGTATAAAAGGAACTACGTATTTTTCGCCTTCCCCGTCAGCAACGTCATCAAAACGTTGTATAAGTGAGTCAATAAGATAATTTAAACTTTTCGTTACGTGTATACTGGGCTATGAGTCGGACTGAAGTAAATACTAGCGGTTAGACTCCATTCCTACTTCTAAATGGATAGATTTATATCCATGATTTCACTCAACTTCTGAATAAAAACCCAGAATAACCGGATAAAACACGGTGGGCTTGGTTTTGTCGAACCCTAATCATTGCCAATGTAAAGTTGTTCTCGGATATAGTTATTTATGAAACTTGTTGCTTAGCTTGTCCAACTACACAATCGTTATTCAATTTGTGTTTTATAAACCCTGCTAACTTACCCGGTTCTGATACTTAAACTTATGCTCTTCTCTTTAACTTCATTGCATTTTTCAGCTGGTATTGACGAGAGCAATAAAACCGCGAATGTCTCAAGTGGTACGACAACGCTAGTATCTTTTACAACATACCCAAACCCGGGTCCTTCCTGGAAGGGATTGACCCGAAAGATCCCTCATCTTGGAAATGGTATATTTTTCAGTGAGTTGTGAATTAAAGGACCCCCTAGCTGAAATGTGTGGACGGGTTACGATCCGTAACCGTGCCGCGTCCGTAGATGCTACAGAGAGAGAGAGAGTGAGAAGCGCTTTCTGTTTTATTACAACGGGTATAGTGGTCTCCCATTGATTTAATGCTAACTGTTGCGCCTTTGCTGTTGGCCGAAACTAGACTGTCCAGTTTTAATCAATTTTCGCCGCCAAAAGTACGTTAGCTGTCAACCAAACCGAGTCTTACTCTTATCTTAGAGTTCGCTAATTACAACCAAATCGGATTTAGCAATGCAGCTCGCGCTTTATGAGCCGGAGAGACGCGTTTAATTGGGTCTCGGGGCTTAATGTCGTTTTTCTATGGTCCGGCTATTTCAAGGCAGGGTTATCCTACTGTGTTACAGTGGTTTTCTCGCTATACGTCTTCTGAATTGATTTGTGGGGTTTCCTTCAAAAATAACCGCATTTATTCAACGCTATCATATTCCGTTCTGTATTTTAAAATTGCGTAGTACCAGGGATAGATTTAATTTTAGAAGTAGGAATGGAGAACGGTTAGTATAGAGCCCCTCCCTCCAACACGTAACGAAAAGTTTAAATTATCTTATCGGGTAGCTCACTTAAACTATGTTTTGATGACGTTACAGACGGGGACGGCGAAAAATAGTGACGTAATTCCGTTTTACCTCTCTCGCTATGACCCGCCTCTTCTTTCATACCGTCTTCGTCCCGTGGAAAGGGGTCCGGGACTATGACGCGCGCCCACATTACTCTGTTCTCCATTCCTACTATTAGAATTAAATCTATCCCTGGTAGTACATTACGAGAATTTTGGGGCTATTAAAATCATAAGCTTATAAGATATGTTCCATAATTATACACTACCTATACTTCGTAATGCTAGAGACTTACAGCTCGAGTTAGTTCGAGAACGACAACCTTTGACACCAAAAACCCCTTGTACGATTGGTTGGTTCGTGTAGGGGTTGGAACTTGAGAGAAGCGTCGTCTGCTTCTCACTTTACATGGGAAGTATACTTTTTGTTGACCTTGAATAGACTACTAAATAATAGATGTAAATATAATTATTATATTACTTGGCGAGACATCCAAGTTCAAACACATCCAAGATAATCAGAAACTCCCATAGGTGGAGCTTTGAACCGAATATCCATTCTATTTATAAAACATCTAAGTTTGAATAGACAGAGACAAAAGTTGTTTCAAAATTTCTAAAATCAAGATTCAAAATGTAGGAATACTTCATTTTGAGAAGCATTTAACTCGATGGCTTGCAGTATTAAATTATAAAAAGATACTATAGCTTATACGCGTCCCTAAACATACATAAACAAATTCTTAACTAGGATCCCCGGGTTCAATATTGTCCGCGCTCTTTTGATAGACTAGAGAGTCCTAATCCCTAGAGGACGCTACATCCCGGACAGATTCAATTAAAAATGTTGCAGTTAGCGGGGGGATATTATAAAACTTTGCCTCGGAGGTATTTTGCTAATAAGAGATATCTTCAATACGAGCCGGAACTAGCTCAAACCCTTCTAGCTATTGACATTTTTCAACTACCTTTACAATATGAGTTTAAATATATCGATATTGAAGGTTGTATCCCGTCAACATAAAGGTGTATGACCATACTTTGATTATTAAAGCCAAGAATACATACAGCTAATTGGAATTATTGTGTAGCCATTTTCACTCAACGTATCTAGGCGGATTTTGTGGGAGGAGCTAGACTAATCATAATGTATTTACGAATTATACCTCACGAATAATCTATCTCGCTGCACGTTGAGCCTTGTAGGAACTGGCGTTGCTACCAACCAATGAAATCACAGTTAGAAAGACGTCAGAGTTATGAGGCATGACGCTTAGTAAGTTCTCAAGCCCCGCCCGCAAAACCCGCATGGGATACGTGAGGGGCACAATGATTCCAATTATCTGTGTGAATTCTCTGTAAAGGTTACAGAGGATGGGAAAACTGGGAGAGCGCTTTGTCGACTCTCTAAAATCACGAGATGGAAGCATGAGAAAGGGGTTGTGAAGATTCTAGTATACCAAGGTCATTCTGTAAGGTTTAAAGCTAGGCGCGCAGGGTGTGCGATTATAAGGGTCTGTGTCTCTTCTGTTATATCGGGGTCATAAGAACAACTGGAAGAGCATTCTCAAAAAATAATTCTCTTTTCATTATTTCTAAGTCCATGGTTCAAAGTGACACTTGCCCTTTAAAGAGCAGTGTTTATCGTCTCTTGAGGGGTTGATTCAATATTGAAAGGTGTTCTTTTATCCACTGGCTAGAGATATTAAAATGATTCAAACTGGCCTTAAAGTTTAAAATGAAAAGATGAGGAGCGAACTTGGTATTGATTAAGCCAACAAAGAGCCAGCAGTAGCCTCCTGCTCTCACCTCGCCTCCCAGTTGACACTAAATAGCGTCAAAGGTTATTTTACCCGGGTTGCGCTCGGGTTATAAATAGGTACTTAGTAATGACGACCCTTTTTACATTGAATATCCTGTTTCCTAAGGATCATAATGACAATAAGTGCGATCAGGGATAGATTTAATTTTAGAATTTGGAATGGAGTAATCTGGGCGCCGGACCCCCTTCCACAAGACGGGGGGGGGTATGAAAGAAGAGGTGGGTCATAGCGACAGAGGTAAAAAGGAATTACGTATTTTTCGCCGTCCCGTCAGCAACGTCATCGAAACGTAGTTTAAGTGAGCCAATAAGATAATTTAAACTATTCGTTACATGTTTTAGGGAGGGACTCTTTACTGGACTATGAGTAGGACTGAAGTAAATACAAAACGTTCTCCATTCCTACTTCTAAAATTAAATCTATCCCTGGTGCGATATGCACTTTAAATAGAGTAATTTCGGTTGAGAGGGGGAGTGAACTGTGTATCCCCTACGTTAGGGGCAACTTTGTACTAGAGAATACTATTTGCCCCCGGAAGGGAAGGGGAGGGGGATATCACTAAGGTAAGAGATAGAGGGTTATGACGTTGCCTATATGGGAAAGAAATTACTCTATAGACTCATTTTTAAATAAGGGCAGCTTAAGACTTTGCATCCGGCATGAAGACAACAAAAACGTTAGATATGGCTTAGAACGAAAGTGCGTTGGTGGACTGGTAAATTTCAAGCCCTATCTGACGTATTTGGATTCACATAACCTTATACATAGCCCACTCGATCACGCACTCGACAACGCGAGCAGCATATGAATCAAACGAGACTGCGGTCTCTCTTTTGAAAAGATATATCAAAAGAAAGATGCATTTTCTTATTCACACATAGCGACATCTGTCGTTTCCTAAACTAAACATCCGAAAATTATTTTCTAAATTTCCTGATTTGAATGAAAAATGTATGCTAATTATCGATGATTTTAATACTAGCCCATGGTTTGACACTTTTAGTTAGATATTTAAATGACAGTGATAGGAATTTTGTTCATGAGTTAGACGAAAATAGACTGGTGTACTTAAACCCTGACAAGTTTAGTCTTTTGCGTCCATTATCTTAATTCGTACAGACAAACTTTCTAATTATCTAGAGTGATCTTCAGTCTTCGTTTTGAGCGCAGAATTGCAGCTAATTTACTCTGGGAAGTAGAAATAAAATCCCGATTAGAAGTCCAACTCAAATCTTTTAAACTTGATTCTATTTTTGATTATTAGCATAAATTATTTTGAAGTAAACTCCAGACGAGGTTTTAATTTTAAGGCTTAATATAGAAATGATCGTAAAGTTATAAATCTGGATAAGTAAAACACTTCGTAAGTATACTTTACTTTACTTTACTTTAGTTTAGCTCGAGAACAACAGGGAAAAATTTACTAGTTTTCAAGCGAAGATTTGTGAAATTATTACCGTGCACTAACCACTAAGCCTTTGACAATGTCTTAACTAGCCTTATGTAGTAATCAGAGAAATTAGTGCAGATAAAAATTATCCATCCAATCACGAGGGGCTTAACTTTAAATTCAGTTAAATACCTCCGGAGTCGCTTTGAACTTAAAATTATTTATCCGTTCATTGTAAGCTAATTCTGGAGTCGCTAAACAATTATTTAGCCAAGCACAGCACGCTTACTTCATGGTCTACCCTTTATCCAATCACAGTAAGCTTAACTTCAAGGTCAACCCCAATCCGGATTGTCTTTGAAGTAAGAATTATTTATCCAATCATAGTAAGCTTATTTCAAAGTCGGCGAAACAAATCCGGAGTGGCTTTGAAGTTGCAGTGACTTATTTTAAAGTCAGTTATATAACTCTGGATTCACCTTGAAGTTGGAAATATTTATCCAATCAAGTGAACCTAATTCAAGGTCAATAAAACAACTTCGGGGTAGCTTTGAAGTTAAACTCTTTGCGACTTACTTTAGCATATCGGTTTGTGGTCAATTTGTCGGGGTAAATTTTACCACCAACGTCGGAAATCTTGTCCCGCGGTTTAAAGAAAACCATAAGCTTCGTCCATCCAGAGAGAATTTAGAAGGGGTGTAGAAGCCCCCCCTTTGACTCTATTAAACGTGATGACGCCCAAACAAGATGTCGCGTTGAGCTTTTTGGGGTAGGCGAGTTTCCGGTCACGTGTTCTAAAATGTCTCTGTTACAAACGCATTATACCGGAAATCGACCTGCCTAGATAACGTTTAGCAGACGACGTTGCGCTACATTCCAAACCACCCCTTCCACTCCCCTTCTAAATTCTCTCTGGTCCATCCGCCCAACTTTGTTCAAAGTTTTATCAGTTTTATGATCCCGAGTCTTCCCCTTTTAGGCCTTTGTCTCCTTAAGCCTCGGTCCTTTATATCTAAACTAACCACAGCCATCCATATATATAGTCGACTGGTTGACTCACGTCTCTACGATAAGAAACAAGAACAGTTCAGGCGTATTTGAGCAACCCTATTTTATTTTCTACGAGATTTAACATTACGTAGTCATCCGCCGCTGCTTTACGCATTATATCAATTGCGTAGTAGCTAGATAAGGCAAGGCTTAAGTGCTTTTTCCACAAGCTATACGGAAATTGATAGCTATAACATCCTTCAAAAATCTTCAGATACGGTATGCTCTTATAGAATAGTGTTGTCAACTTGTATCGTGCAACTACCGTGGCTGAGGATTTTTGCTACTGTTTTAAGTTTGTCACCCGAAAAACAATGTCAGAAGCTAAATCTTAATTGATGAATGATGGCTTTGGTTTTTGGTTCTGTAGAAAATAACGATATATATATACAAGAATGCAGTCAGTCTACAAATTTTTTAGTTTTAGTTTAAGTTTAATCGACGTTATATGTGAGTTATTGAATCTACTAAAATTTTAATTAAAATCGTATAAAAAATGAGTAAGTTATCGCTGGGGTGAAATCTTGACATTTGAGGGCCTATTTTAAGCTAAAATTCAGAAAAACTGTTAATTCTGGAGTAGCACTATCGAAGAATTTACCCATAGTGCCATAGTTTTTGGTTGGACAAAAGCTTTTGGCGCCATCTGGTTATAGCAACAAGAACTTCCATCACAAGTGCCTGAAATCGCAATCCCTAGAAAAATATTACCATGACGAGGTGGCTGCACTAAGCGATGCTCAACCTTGAAAAGCATGCTGGGATTTTAAACAGTCACTGATGACCCCTATCTATGCCACTCCAGTACAAACTTTTCCTTCTCCAATGTTTACTTATGGTTGAAATTTAGTCTAATATTTCACTATTGTTTATTACCAAACATTCTTGGTTTAAATAAATTGCCTATAAAGACAAGAGGCATTTAATTTCCTTAAAAGACCAACAAACCCTTCAAGCTTTGCATTAAAAATAATAATAAGAAAATGGCATACGTAACAAAGTAACAATATGTATGACACTTACGATAGGCATAAGTCGGAATTTCTTAAGAAAGGTTGTTCATTGGGGTTTTTTGAGTGAAAAAGAGGCATTGGGCAAACTCTAAAACCATAATATATAACTTATTGGTGTTTATACTTATTGGCAATGTCTCGCTAGGGGTTCATTGCTTTCTACCAAAGACAGTTCTGATTGTCAAAATAATCAAATCAATAAAATTTTACTCGCAAAATCAACTCCAGTCTGCGTCATACTAATTGTTGTTATGTAACTTAAAATATGCTTAATAAATCATGTTATCTGTTCGAGTAGGAATGCATACAGCTAATAAGAATAATTTTGTTCCCATATCTCCAACAATAATTTGTATGCCAATTTTGTGGGCCAGGCTTCAGTATTATCCTTTCACGTGTCATAGTGATAAGTCTGACGTAAATCTAACTGTAATTTCATTGGTTGGTAGCGAGGGCACAAGGTGTAACAAGTATCGAGATAGATTATTCGCGAGGTAAAATTCATCATATATAATGATAAGTCCTAGCTCATCATACAAAATCCGCATAGATACGTTTATAAAATGGCTACACAATGACTCCAATTTGCTCTATGTATTCCTAGTTCGCGCAAGTCCATTTAACATCATCAAAGCTACATAAAAGCAGAACTCCAACCAAACCCCGCACTTACTCTTAATTAATTCGAGCGACGCGAAAAATAATGGGTTGTGGTTATGGATGACTTAACGCTTGAAAAACTATATTAACGGTATACTTTTGATAATAATGTTATGGTAAATATCATCATTTTAATTTTTTTTGCCAAGACGTTATCTTATAACTATCTAGGCATTAGTGTTAAGCTACTGAAGGCAAAAGCCCAATTTTACGCGTGAATGTCTTCGGAAAAAGTTTAGCTAAAATGTTATTCCCTGTTGGTGACATCTCAGGTAATTAGAAGTTGACCAAGGCTTAACGAAAGTTTCTTTTAAAATAAGATTAAAGATTAATCCAAGCTACCTTGAGCATGGCAACCTCATTACCGTTGAAAAAAGTAATCTTATAACGAATAACAATCTTAAAAGGGATATCGTTAATAAACTATTCCGTTAAATACCACAATGGGTGGGAGGCAGCCCTCTTAAGGCTCTTTCAGACGATCCAACTTTTTGACTCAGCTTGATGGGTCAACTCGAGTTGAATCAACAAGTTGGATCGTGTAAATAGACGCCGCTGGGTGAGTTGAGTCACCAAAAAAGTTGGCTAGGAAATTTGGATCAGTGATCCAATTTTTGCTGACTCAACTTTTTAAGTTCATTTCTCCAGCCAATCAAAACGAATTACAAGAAAAGCCTTTTTCGCGGGTTATTTCGTAAGTGCCAAGGTAGGTGGCGCTTAAAAAGTTCTTTTGGTGGTAAAAGTTTAGTCGTGTGAAAAGGAAGGATTTACTACACTTTCCCTTCAAAAGTTGGGCAAGTTGATACAATCTTTTGACCCATCTAGCTGTGTCAAAAAGTTGCATCGTCTGAAAGAGCCTTTAGCCTATTTCCCCTGACGCTGAGAGGCAAAGCCAGACCACAGCCTTAGTTCACAACACACGAGAGGCTAGTTCACCTACTCGCCCTGCCTCTAGCGGTTCTCCTTGGCACGAGGGAAATAACCCAAGAATTCGGCTTCGCCCCTGTGGTGGGGTTGACGTTGGTATTTAAAGTTTCGAAATGGAATCGGTCAAAATGAAAGCTAGCATTTAGTAACAGAAAAGCAGCATTGAACGAAAGTTTTCGAGGTTGTACATTATTCCGGTAGGCCCATGGGAAAGGACTCGATAGGTTTCGAGACGAAAATTGTATCGACTGGTTTTTGAAATTCATGGAGCAGAGCCCACTCGATCACGTGCTGCTTAGTGCATAATTTAAGCTAAAGAAGCCTGTTCAATGAACTAGATTGCAATGCATAAGCGTGACCATGGGATTTAGGGTCAAAAGTCAAAGGTGACGAAAAATAAATTAGGATCGATGGGATTAGATTTTTCTAGGTTAGGTTTGTTTTAAAATTCAAATGACCTGATATTTTAATAAGGTTTGTTTCAACGCATTAGAGTACTATTTTCTATAAACGTTTGACCTGAAAAAACCTCTTCTCTGATTGGTAGGTTCGTGTAGGGGTTGAGAGAAGGGTCGTTAATTTGCTTCTCATTTTACATGGCGTCTAGGGACAAACGCTGGGAACTGTGAACAAAGTAGTACACTTTTTGTTTATATATATAAACTTTTGCTAAAATTCATAGATCCCTAAACAGATCTACCATTACCTTTCAGCATGGTCTCCTTAAATAAAACTCCATAGCGCCCTTGAATTTTTATATGAACTCTCTTGTTCAGTAGAAAGTTTTACTGAGTCTCAGTCGCAGTGAGTAGAGCCATCTACTATTCTACTTGATAAGACGGCTTTAATCCGTACGGATTTTCTCCTGTAAGACAAGTGGTATCCGTCGGCTTTGCTTATCGGATAGTCTCTTTGAGATCGCCTTAATCTAAGGTGTCACTCTATTCTGTCTCCGAAACTAAACCCTACTTGTCTTTTTTGTTTTTGTCGGATTCGCTAGAAACCCGCGAGTACCCAGAATTAATTAAATGTGCCGTTACAATTTATTCTAGCTTCCTAGGTTTTAAGATCTAATAGAATGAAGTTTTGCCTTAAGAAGTACGTTTGAATAGTTAATTTTCTCGTTACAATTGTAAATATTGTCGCAATTAACGGTAATTTTTGCTAATTTGCTTAATTACTCTAGGCTAGATGTAGATGGTTATTACCTCGGGTATTTGGTATCGGTGGAAAGTGAAAAATGTTGAGCCATCACAGGTCTACTCTAAGGGGTTCTACGTAACTCTTATAGAACCAGAATTTGGCCTATGACACTCAAAAGTGAAGGTGCCATATTGGCATTGAGATAATTAACGCCGTCTTTGGCTATTTTTCTCAAGTACTCTGGCACTGATTATTGTTAGACAAAGTGTTGAGTATCATTTGAAAGGGGGTATGTAGGGTTATGACATACTCGAAAGAATTCCCTGTATCTCTTATAGAACCAGAGTTAAATGGTGTTACGTGTTTATCCTATGGAGAGGATGTCTATGAACATTTTGCTTGATTACTCAGGCCCTGATTGTTGCAACCCCAAGTATTTAATATCGTTGGAAAGGGGAGAGATAGGACTATGACATACTAGAAGTACTTTCCTGTATCTCTTATAGAACCAGAGTTAAAAGGTGTCGTTTAAACACATCATGTTAATCACATGGAGAGGACATTGACTATTTTGTTTAATTACTCGAGTCCCTATTATTGTAACCCCAAGCAGTGAGTATCCTTGGAAAGGGGGGAAGTGTGGCTATGACATACTCAAAGGGCTTCCCAGAACCAGAGTTATAACTCTCCAAAATAGAGCTTCAATACGTACTGAAATAAAAGAGAAAACCTTTTGCAACTAAGCTTATTTATTGAGACACTACTCCTTTAGTAATATTGACCAAACATAATTCCCCTCAATTTAATTGTTCAGTTTAATCCCTATCTATTTCTTCGGAATCAAACAGAGAACAAATTCTTCCTTTTATCTGAACTTTCCACCAGATTAAACAAAAGCAAAGAACAAAATCTGCAAAAAAAAAGAAAGAAAAACCCTAAGTCTGATATCCTTAATATCTCAGTATATTATCAACGTCGGTTTCAGTTGTATGGTCGTATCTTTCCCATTGGCCTATGCTTGTATTATACTTTCCCATCGCAGCCAGGCCCAGTAGTAGGCACTCTTATCTCTTAACTGTGTTCGGGAACTTTCAGAGATTCCGAGTTTCGGGACTTTTGGTCATTTAGTTAAAAATAAATGTTCAACACAAAAGAAATCGCTTTTTTACCATTTTTTGTTGAACTGGGCTAAAAGCTATTGGTGCACTCACTCTGGCGTGCAGTTCGGGTTGCGGCTAATGTCTATTTTCTTGGTCGAAATCCGCGGTTAGGATGGTCTTCTAAGAGTTCCTCCTTCCGTGAAATGAAGTTTTTAAATCTAGTTTTGTCCAAATCCGTATAACCCCAGTGCCTTTCACTTCGTTGCACTACAAAGAGCTTTCGAGCCTCTCCACGTCACATCGTCTTTCCTTTCGCTGTACCACTCCGACACCAGCCTGTTTAAAGGGTGGCTCAAATGTATAACTTAAGCATTTTTTGTCTGTAAGGCGATAGCATAAGTTTATAAGTTATATGTTCCATCCATATCCCTTATGAACTTATGGCAGGGTGAATTCTATAATTACTGTTTGATATTTAACTAAATCCTCAGTAATCAATCACCCACAAACCTTGATTGTCTTGACGTGGGACAAAAATCCACAAGCGCATGCGCCATGGCAAATAGTTAAGAGCTAATAGAGTAATGACGAGGGAACTATTTACATGGCGTATGTGATTCGGTTTAGTAACCTTGTGCACTCCAAATGTTTTAGTTCTGATGTTGGGAAGAATCATGTTACAATTACACCGCTTTGTGGTGGTACACTTCTCTCGAAGAGAAGTATTATATACTTCTAATAACACGAAAAATAGTCAAGAAATGCACAATTTAAGTAATTCTGGGTCTTCTCAAGCCCAAGCTTTATTCCGTGTCGTTTTTGTGGGTTTCAGCTTCTCTTTAAGAATGAGTTTCATCCCACGCGCCTTGTTGTGATCCCTCAGCGTACGAAGATGTTCTTGGCGCCTATCAGCGTGGCTTTATCATTATAAGACGGCTTACCCTATCGCCTACAAGATTGTAGAAAAAAAATTCTATGTACTATACGCTGTACAGCTTTTCTAAACAGCTCTAGAAGTCCATTGTTTCAAGAGTGTTTTGAGGAGACTATATTCAAACTAGCATTAAAGACACCTAGCCTTGCCTACAGACTTAGACAAATCATTATGATGTCCCGCTAAAGGAGACAAATACCAATTATAATTAAATTAATTAGTTGCAATCGTAAGGATCATAACAACATTAAGTATGATATTCCTATTGAAGAATTAAGTTTTTTTTGTTTTTTTTTGAAGAAAACGGAAACTTATTTAAGTTCCTTGTAACTCTTAAATAATATTCTTCATTGCTGTTTCAATCAGGGATAGATTTAATTTTAGAAGTAGGAATGGAGAACAGATTAATCTGGGAGCGCGTCAAAGTCCCGGACCCCCTTCCCCGGGACGGGGGGTATGAAAGAAGAGACAGAGGTATAAACGAATTGCGTATTTTTCGCCGTCCCCGTCAACAACGTCGTAATAACGTAGTTTAAGCGAGCCAATAAGATAATTTAAACTTTTCGTTACGTGTTGGAGGGAGGGGCTCTATACTGGGTGGTCTATGAGTCGGAATGAAGTAAATACTAACTGTTCTCCATTCCTACTTCTAAAATTAAATCTATCCCTGGTTATATCTATTGACTCTACGAAGGCTCTTGAATGATATAAAATTCTGTATTTCACAAACTTGAGGTTTTTTTCATCTATTTCAAGAAATGAAACCAACAAATTTTTATGATATTTTTTAATAATTTTAGACCAGAAAAATGTTCAACGACGACCTCAAGATCCCTAAAAAGCGTCAGATTACGAAATATGATGACTGGGTCAGTAGCTGTAGACACCCTTTGCAAAAACGCCATAGAAGTAAGTGAAATAAACGTGTGTTTGACCAATCCAGGTCATTTAGTGGTTTATCCGTATTAGTAAGACCTAACGATTACAGAACGTTCAATGCGCCGACAAAGTATGTTTAGGGTCACTAATGGCCTTACCAAGAAGAGCACCCGGAACTGCAAGATCTAAAGAGGAACTCCTAGACCATGCCAAAAGATTCTTTGACGAATATTACACTAGTTCTAAACGGTCAGTTGATCAATATGTCTCGAGTTAATCCACTTTTCAACAATTTCTCTTGGGAATTGTTGTTATTTGTGTATCAGGTATAATTCACCGGCGCACCTTGAACGATGGTTAGAAGTTACTAAAGACATCGAAGCAACGGGAACATATGATTTGAAAGAAACTGAACTAATATATGGTGCTAAATTAGCTTGGAGGAACGCGGTTCGATGTATTGGGAGAATACAGTGGACCAAATTGCAAGTGAGAGTTCTAGCGATCGCCTTGTTTCGTGTCGGACTTACTGTTCAGGGTCAAAGGCCATAAGTTCACACGGAGTGGTTTTGTCGACTTGACATTGGACGAAGCTTGACCTATGACTTCCTATCGACATCCAAGCCACTTTGTGGTACAGGTCAAAGCGGCCTTCGTCGCAAGGACACTCGCGCAACCTCGATCCAAGACTGAACATTGTCAAGTCGACGACCCACTCCAACCTAAATTACTCCATGTGCTGTCGGGTCATTGGAGAGTTATTAATTGGTTTATTTTAATTAAAACAAAATTAGGTATTCGACGCCCGTTACGTTTCCTGTACTTTAGACATGTACCACGCAATTTGTAATCACATAAAATATGCCACTAACAAAGGAAATATCAGGTAGTTACTGACAGTAATTACTTCGCTATAACATTAAGTTTAACCATTGGGTATTAATTTATTTTTCTACGTAGGTCGACAATAACCGTTTTCCCACATCGAACGGACCCCAAACACGACTACAGAGTTTGGAATCCGCAGTTAATTTCATACGCTGGGTTTCGGCAACCAGATGGAACGGTCATAGGTGATCCAGCAGCTACGGACTTTACTGATGTGAGTGTAAAATATTTTTCTTAGTCTTTATCACCGTTTGACCAAACAGTAAAATTGGTTTTGATTTATTTCAAAGCTTTGCATCAAACTGGGTTGGAAACCCAAACGAGAAAAATGGGAGATTCTACCACTTCTACTTCAAGCCAATGGTAAAGACCCTGAACTATACGAACTTCCAGAAGACATTGTACTGAGAGTAAAGATTACGCATCCCAAGTAATTAACCTTTACTAAATACACTATTTAAAGTATTTCGGAGGGTTGAAATCTAACCACAGCTAGACTAGGTTGGTGTCATTTTCATAGAGACATTTAAACTATCTTGTACACGCAAGTACTTGCGTAAACGTCAAGTCTTTGAGTCAAGTACTAGTTAGTGTCCGATGGACTAAAGCAGAAAGGGTTATGATTCGAGTCACAAGGCGGAAAACGAAATTGGCGATTGACCATTAAATATCTCAACAGAGCATGCCTTAAGAAACATGTTCAAAGCAAAAGAAAAAATCTTACCATTCCCTCACTAGTCTTGAATCCCTGGTTCAATATTTAATCTAACTTGGTGGCAGTTCTTAAACTTAAGATTGTACAGATTAATTTCTTGTTCTCGTGGACACATATTATAACCCAATAAAACAAAATTATAGCATTTCTTTAAAAATTGTTAGCATGGGCCGTTTATCTAACTTGTTAACATTGTTGAAATTGTTAACTATTTCGTGTTGTTATTGCAAAGGTATAAAGTATTTGAAGACATGGATATAGAATGGTACGCTCTTCCGGCAGTATCTGGCATGCTCTTCGACTGTGGAGGCCTCGAGTTCCCAGGTGCCCCTTTCAATGGTTGGTACATGGTGACCGAAATAGGGTCTAGAGATTTTTGCGATCCGCATCGTTTCAATATGCTAGAGGTATTACACCATGATTGTCCGAAGTGAAATATCGTTAACGTTAACGTTGGTTTACCTCGCAGCCTTTAGCAAACGGCATGGGTTTTGATACGTCCAACAATTCCAGTTTGTGGAAGGACAAAACTGTAACAGAAGTTAATTACGCCGTAATTAACAGTTTTCAGGTTAGTAACATCATTAAGATTTAATTATAGAGATAGAAATATAGGGTCTACAACGTTTTGTTGCGGAGATAAGGGCTTCCAATCATTTGCCGCGCTAAAACAGGAAATAGTCGCACTTGAGAAGGAGGTATATCATCCTGCCCCCCTTGTTTACAAGTATTTGACAATTTCAATAACTTTCAATGATCAATCTAAGAACGGAAGTGTAGTACTGGTTCGGAAATTGTTACTGGCCGCTGTTAGATCTTGAAATACTATGACACTTTGAATGAGCTAGAATTTACCAGCGTACGCACCCTTCTACCCATTTAAAGGTTCAATAACGTTATTAGATTGAATGCTATTGAAATTGTTTAATACTTCTAAACAAGATGGGCGGGCTGATATGTCTTACTTCTCATGAGTGACAATTTTCTTGTTTTAGCGGGGATAATGTTTGGCAGCCCATATCTCCGAAAAAGACCTATAACACTTTCCACTCAGATCTCATTGAGGCAGACGTATCAGAAACACATTGTACAATTGTCATACTTATTTTAGTCATTTTTCTTATATTTCCAAATAGATCTTGCTATATTTTCTATAGAGTAATTTCTTTTCTATATATGGAAACGTCATAACCCTCTATCTTACCTTAGTGGCATAGAATATCCTCTATTACAAAGTTGCCCCCAACTCGGGGGTTACACAGTTCACTAACACCCTCTACGGAAATTACTCTATACTAATTTAATAATTTTACGATAGACTCTGAGTCCCTGACCTCTTTAAACGTAAAATTAGCGTACGCGTGAAGTGAAGGATTTACCGTCTGCGAAGACTAAATACATCTCGTTTGATCTTTGTTAATCGTATCTCGATATTATCTGTTGGCATTCTAAGCTCCAAATAAATTAATTGGTTTTATTCCATCTTGCGGGACTTATCCCTTGATCCTTTCAACACAAAACTTTAACCCTTTTAAGGCTTCGTAAACTTTACTCGAAAATAGTCCAAATACCTTATGTTTACTGTAATTAACCGAGTATAGGACTGCGTGTTTACCTATAAACTTATTGGGCCACCTTATTGAATTGTTTATGGTTAGAACTTCCATAAACTTTAACACATTTTAAAACAAATGTCTTTAAAGTAATTTAGTTAAAAAGTTAATGATAACAGATTCAGAAGTCTCTCACTTGAAGTAATAAAGATGTAGATTTGTGATAATTACTTTTTAAACCAAAAAACTACTGATTTGAACAAATTTTTATGCTTTTTTTTAACTTTTGCGAGCGCATTAGAGTAGTAAAAGTATTGTTTAAACCCGTGCTGGCTGGCTGGCTGGTTTTAGTGTGACCTGATCCAATTCGTTATAAATAAAGGTCCCGTATTTTTTCATTCGAATACCGAAAGTGTGGCCAGATCAGATTAAGGTTTTCAAATAACAAGTGTATTCTCGAGTTTCAGTATGTTTTTAATTATTCTCTAGAAAGCCAACGTGACCATTGTTGATCACCACACACTAGCGGACAGTTTCAAAAGACATTGGGAGACAGAACAACGCGTTAGAGGCGGGTGTCCAGCTGATTGGGTTTGGCATATCCCACCGGTCAGTGGCAGCCTGATGTGGATATTTCATCAGGAGTTGGCCTATTACCATTTGAAACCCAGTTACGAATATCAGGTAATTGACTTAAATTAAAGACCTGTGATTAAAGTTAATTATTGTGGAATTAATTGTAGGAAGGTGCTTGGAAAACGCATGTTTGGGAAAAAGACAAGGACGAATCGAGACCGTCGCCTAGAAAACTGCGTTTCAAAGACATCGTCAAGTAAGGATATTCAAATCTACATTTTTGTTGGTTCTCTTCAGATTTGCGAAGTCATAGCTTGATTGTGACCTCTGTATTAATTTTAACAAACCATCTTGGTGATATGTTTTTGCATCTCAATTTTCAGAGCTGTTAAGTTCACATCCAACTTATTTGGAAAAGCCTTATCGAAGAGGATCAAAGCGACAATTCTTTTTGCAACTGAAACCGGACATTCCGAAGATTTTGCTAACATATTAGGCAATATTTTTTCCTACGCCTTTAATGTACAGGTAAGATAAATTATTCAATCTTTCTACTTAAGTTACCGCAATTATAATTAGCTTGTCTTCAACAAGAGCCATTGTAAGACCTCAGAACATTATTCAACTTTATCATGAGATCATAGTGTATCCAATTCTATATTGGATCTGGTTTTTACACGTTCCTTTTTGCAAAAAAATATATTTATAGGTGATATGCATGGCAGATTATAATATCAGTGACTTGGAACACGAATCTCTACTGTTAGTTGTGACGAGTACATTTGGAAACGGTGACCCACCCGAAAAAGGAGAGGTAAGATATGAAACTTCTGTACTCAAGTTCAAGCGCGGTTAACAGAAAACAAAGCTCATTGTTAATCAAGTTTACAGCCTGAAATAGAATTTAAAATAATTTCCTCAAATCATTATGCGCCGAGTCTTATACTTCACAGAAAAATGTTCTTTAACTTCTGATCAAATTTTAAAAAGAAAAAAGTTAAAGGAGTTAAAACTTTCTATTCTTGATTTCTTGATTGTTGTCTCGGACGGAAAAGTTTTTTTCACGTAACAATCTTACAATCTGACGTGACACACAAACAAATCTATTCTTTACGAGTCAAACCCTATATATTTTACCCATCTCTATTGTCTCTAAGTACTTGAATACTACCGTAATGTATTTCGAATGTAACTGAAAATATATTAGCGATGGATCCACTTCAGGGACAAGCGTTACAAGTAAATAAAAAAAATTGGGACCACAACGACAAGCTATACAAATTAAGTGTTCTAGTCACGAAATTTTCAAGTACTTTACTTTCCGGTCCTTGTTATTTTCGCCAAGTATGAGTAGGAGGATATTTACAAAGAACACGTAAATATTTAGTATATTTGCTTTGCAATATTAGCATAATCGATAAAACGTGTTATTTATATTTCATTTATTCTCATATTTTTATGAGTGGGATTGTTTTAAAGAACATAACGATGTTAGAATGAATATTGAAATAATCCAGTTAGTAAATTTAATTGCTAGTACCTTGCTAATAATGTAGATTAAAACTTTATTCCATTTAAGTCATTATTTAAGATGCTAATTCAATTAAAGAAAATAAAAAAAATATTTAGGACGACCTCTTTAATTGGGATTTTGATAATTTTCAAGACAGTCAATTTATACATATTTAAAAATATAAGACGCTGTATTTAATTGATAACTGCAATTGCCATTAATTTAAATCATTTTTATAAGTTAAAGTTTTGAAATTAATAATTACCGTTTAATATTTATTTCAATTTTTTTTAGTTAAAATAAACTATATTTAATCAATAAAAATATTGAAGAAGTAAATTTTACCCTTGTATTAAACATAGTAAAAGCGGTAGCCCAAAACATCGTTTCGCTATTCGAATTTTCACAATCATATTTACTTTTCATTGCAGTCGTTTGCACGTGCATTACAAGCGATCAGAATCACCGGTGAAACGACACCTGATCTCAGTAACATGTCGTAAGTCTTCGAATCCCGTGTTATTTAAGTTAAGAATTAAACTTTATTTTCACTTTTAGGATTTCCACATCATTTGTTCGGATTAACAGCATGTCCTCTGAAGGTAAAAGAATGTCTAAGCAACTGACCCGGTCCAGTTCGACCTCCAATTCAGAAGATACCGGTATCGGTCCCATGAGTAGTATTAGGTCAGTTACAACAACAAACTTGTTATTCACCAATCAAAACTGACTTTGGTAGAAGCAATCACTTCTTGATGAGGCAGAACCAATAGGCCTAAGGTATTCAAAAAGCGTAGCGGGACAGAATTAGAGCAGATTCTATTTAGCATTACAGGGAACTATGGAAAGTGTCACACTTATTGTTATTTATTTACTTATGCTGAAATTGTTTGCAGGTACGCTGTGTTCGCATTGGGTTCAAGTGCCTATCCGAATTTCTGCGCGTTCGGTCATTTTGTAGACAGTTTACTCGGGGATCTTGGTGGTGAACGCATCTCGGACATTGGACTGGGAGATGAGTTATGCGGTCAAGAACATTCGTTCCGGGAATGGGCCTCCTCAGTTTTTCAAGTACTGAATTGTACCAGCAGTTATAATTACTTGAAAGGTTGTGTAACTATAATATTGGTTGCAGGCATCGTTGGATGTATTTTGTATCGACGATGATGTAAATATCAAAGAAATGAAAGATTCCTTGAAGGGTGCCGTGGAATGGGCGCCCGATAAAGTTCGAATTGTCCCATCTGACCGAGAAGTTGATGTCTATGAAGGTAATGATAAACACTCTTGTATTTTTCATGTTAGTGGCATATTTGCTTGCTATAGATGAGCTTAAAAATAGAACTACAATAGTTATTGTGACAATTAAATACAAGTTTTTGACTCAACTAGATTGGTCAACTTGAGTTGAGTAAACTATTTGGGTCGTGTGATCAAGGATTGGACAAGTTGAATTACCAAATTAAAAATTGATCACTGATCACGTACTTTTTAGCGTCTCTCTATTTGAGTCAAAAATTGTATCATCTGAAAAGGCCTTAAGTTACAGAATAATCTTTAATTATGCACAAACACAGAACTTTCGAGAATGTCACACCGAGACGTTAAACCTTGTAAACTAATCAGATCAACCGGTCTCCATCCAACTGAAGAACAGTAAGTCAAATGATGATCCCATCTACCATTAAGTTAGTTGATACAGAATTTGAATAACCTTTCGCTCGCTTTTCAGTCGAAGGACGATGCTATTCGAATTCAGCACGAACTACACCGGATTCAATTTCGTTCCCGGAGACCACTTGGCCATATTCCCGGCTAATAGGGTTCAACTGGTCAATCGACTTCTTGAAAGATTGAAGAAAATGTGTCCTGACAGCGATTGCATCATCGAGGCGCAAAGCAAATCATATAAACAAACATTAGATGGTAAATGAAACATTTTTATGTAAGCCCTAGATAATTAGATGATCCATGGCTAATTAACTTCGGTTAAATTAGGTGTTAAAACAATATGGACGACGCAAGAGCGCATACCACCTTGTTCATTACGAACGGCCCTGACCAGGTACTTGGACATCACGACACCACCCAGCCAGAAGTTATTGTCTCTAATGGTGCATTATGCCAAGAGTGAAAAGGACAAGAAGCAGCTTTTAGCGCTTTCAACGGTAAATCTACTGCCTTCCCACTTGAACCATAAGTTTATAAGTTATGTTCCATAAGTATGGAAATCGAGCTCCAGTTCAATTTAGTTTAAGAGTTGTTCAAAAAGCCTAGCTGTAGTGTGTTATATTTATTATCGGTTAATCTCGTACAGCAAATGCAAATGTACGAAGAATGGAAAGCGCACAACTATCCAAACTTGTTGGAAGTTCTCGAAGAATTCACGACAGTTGATTTGGACCCGGCGTTCCTTCTGATCAACCTTCCTACCGTCCAAGCCAGATTTTACAGCATCAGTTCCTCCCCAGATGCTTTCCCAAACGAAGTTCACGCTACCGTCGCTATTGTCACCTACAGAACGAAAGGTGGAGAAGGTCCCGTTCATTACGGAGTGTGTTCCAACTATCTCGCGAGTTTAAATGTCGGTGAACCAGCGCCATGTTTTATTCGAAGGTATGAACTGTTAATAGAAATTTATGGTACTCGATTAAAACTTTCCGAAACCGTTTTTCAGTGACCCTTCGTTTAGTCTGCCAGACAATCCATCAGTTCCGGTGATCATGGTTGGACCAGGAACTGGTATCGCACCCTTTAGGGGCTTTTGGCAACAGAGGGCCTTTGACATGAAGAAATTAAAATATGGTACGTTTTAACTGCACTTCAGATAAATCAAAATTAAAGTATTTTTTTTTCTTCTTCAAAATAGACGGGGTTCAATTTGGACCGATGCTTTTGTACTTCGGTTGTCGAACTTCAACAGTCGAATTGCACAGAGACGAGATTGAAATCATGATGCAGGAAGGCGTTATCACAAAACATTACGTAGCATTTTCTAGACAATCAAATAAACCAAAGGTACGATTCACGAAGCCTTTGTCGAATTTGTGAGAACAGTACACTTCATTGCATGATTTTAAATTGCAGTGCTACGTCCAGGACATAATGTGGGAACAAACTTCCCAGTCTTTATATAATTACATCGTTACGAATAACGGTCACTTTTACGTGTGCGGTGACGTAACCATGGCGGATTGCGTATCTAAAACCTTAATAGAAATTTTCCAGAAACACGGAAATCTATCCATAACGGATGCAGAACGATATCTCTACACAATGAAGGTAAGCAGTTGTAACATAACATCGATAAGTATGATATGCATAAAGGAAGGTGTACTAGCTTTCGTAGTAGCAACCCCTATTAATATATGCTTTTAGCGTTCCCATGACCCGTGTTTAAGCATAATTTTATCATGTGAACAAACCTTACTTAGAAATAACTTTTACTTTTGCGCTCCATAGAGCTGCATAAATATTAGTTCGATCCTTTACGGCTGGCTGGACGCAATTGAATTTACGTTTCTTTGTAGGAACAAAACAGATTTCACGACGATATTTTCGGCATCACGCTTCGAACGGCGGAAAAAACGAGGAAAGTTCGCATTCAAGCTCAACAAAAACACAACGAGAACACGTCCAGTATGGATAATTAACCAACAAACGCAACGATCCACCCTCTCCGTACCCAAAATCGACTTAAATTAATATAGTGTAGGCTTAATAACAAACATCTAGCTCTAGGTAAGCTTTACTTAATTATTTCCAAACTTTTAAAGAAATTCAAATCAAAAACGATTACGCCATCTATGATTAGACTTTAAACCATTAAGGATATCCAATCCTCAGTTGATGTATGTCGTTTCATTGAATGATTTCTTACCAGCTGGTAAATGTTCAAGGATTACTAATCACGGAGGAAAACAACAAGCTGACGAGACTCTACCAAGCTTTTAATACCAATTTTCCTCAACAGGGGGATGGCGTGGGTTGAAAATAAAGGGACCACAGCCTGGAAAATGTGGTCACGTGATTAGAGATATCGGTAAATGTATGAAAGAAGTAGGTGCCACGAACGCGGTAATTCGGAATGGGGCGGCCCCTATTTATCATGCTTACACGGTTTATCAAAAGCGTTATCAGTTGCAAAGTAGGTACGAGATGTTGCATATGAAATAAGATACCAAAGGTAAATGTGAAGATGTAACTGAAATTAATTCTCTATCGGATGAAAGGCTTTTGTATAGTGTCCAGTATGATGATAGCCACGTACTCGGTCTTGATTTCAAACTTTATCCCTAACTTCTTTGCTCGACCAATCAGCGCTCTAGTTCAATATTACTTTATGTTGTTCTTCCCTACGACAAAAATAATCGTCTATTGAGGCAATCGGAGCGCTATTCTGTTTATGTGCGTTCGTAGGCGAGTTTTCCCTACGCGTTGAACGGGGGGGGGGTGGTAAATATCACACGACCCTGAGCTCTCTACTTACCCTCACTTTCTATTTGCTTTTGACAATAGGGAGGTGTCGAATTTTGAACAACGTTTAGTGCTACAAAACACTTAATTTTTCTCTTACAAACTAATATAGCTGTGTATTTCCGGGAAACTGAGAGAAACTGCGGTTCGGATATCCTTAATAACGTTATTTCCGATTCAGAGTGTAAATACTAAAATACTTAACATTTTATCTCGTAATGTAAATTGTAATTTCTTATACTTCGTAGTAAAATTAGTCCTACAGCCCACTTAGTGTGAATATACTAACAACGTTTCAATCCTTAATGTAGTTTTATTCTTAATAAAATCTCGAAGAAACATTTGAATTTCAACGATTTAGGTTTAATTATTTTTGAAATAACTCGAGTAGCAAGAAGTATCTAATTTATCTCAAGGAGTAAATTCCAAAAATAGTTCAAGTACTCCTTAGAAAAAACGTTTCTTCGAGATTTTATGAGAACTATTTTGTCTTTAAAGGGATGTACAATGTGTTGCGTAGGGGCGGGGCCTATATGAAAAATAGAGCTCTACTGGGCATGCGTGAATATCGTAGGGTTATCAGCGCTATGGGAATGGGTATCAGGATTTTCGTTGAATCTATCTGACGAGTCGTTCACGTGATGTAGCCTAATCACTACTCCAGGAAATAGTAACACTACTACTTCGAAATATAGTTCTTGACACGGCCCCAACATAACGCATTCTATATCCCTTTCAAGTAAAGTTTACTTTTAAACGAAAGGAGATGTTTTGAACATGTGTTGTTTGTTAATTTGAAATGAAAATAATTTGTTTTGTAAAATAATTAATACCAAGAGATGATAGAAAAACAGAATGTCACTGAAATATATTGCTTTTTCAGAGTATTTAAATTGAGCAGCATGTTTAAAAGGACGTGTATAAACTTTTATCAACTCTTGGTTTGTAATTCGTGTTTAAGATAATTGAATTAAGTATATTTTGTTAATGGTCGAATTTAAAGTGATTTGAAAAGTCAAGACGCTCGCGCACCTTGAAGTTCAACGAGATATATTATTAGTGTTGTTGTATTAAGGCCTAAGTATTTTACCATAAGTATATAACTTTATAAGTCTCCGTCGTATAATAAATCTATAACTCGTTTTAAAAATTTAGAAGGCTGATGTGATTATTATTATTTTACTTCTGAGTAGCAGTTACTTAAACTTCTGTGCTCGGCGGACCTAACTATTGTCACGGTGTTCTTGATTGAGATCCAATTTAATTCTGGTTAAATTAATTAAAAATTAATAAAATACTGCATTTTAATTCTTATTAGCAATTTATTCAGCCATCGGTAACAGCTCCAGTACCGAGAACGTATGAATTTTTAAATAACTGGAGGTGAGTTAAGCAAATAGAAATTACAGAAAGTATGACCAATCAGAGCTCTACTCGATAACCACCTTAGTATCGTTTGCCTTTCTGTGACAAAAATTCAAAAATATCAAGTTTATAGCCGTTCTTTTTTCCTTTTGTTACAGCAGGGATCCATGGAATTTTAGAAGTAGGAATGGAGAACAGACAAATCTGGGCGCGCGTCAAAATCCGGAATCCCCTTCCCCGGGACGGGGGGGGGGGTATGAAAGAAGAGGCGGGAGGGTCATAACGACAGAGGTAAAAAGGAACCACATATTTTTTGCCGTCCCCGTCAGCAACGTCATCAAAAAGTAGTTTAAGTGAGCCAATAAGATAGTTTAAAATTTTTGTTACGTGTTGGAGGGAGGGGCTCAATACTGGGTTATGAATCGGACTGAAGTAAAGGCTAAACGTTCACTATTCCTGCTTTTAAAATTACATGGATCCCTGGTAACAACAAATATATGAGCTACGGATTTAAAACAAAATTTCTCATATCGATTAAACTTAGTTTCAAATTGCAATACCCATATTAATTTCTAATTTTTAAAACTGCATTTATACTCAATCCTTGGCGAAACAAGGACTAACAGGTATTTGAAAATATCAAAACTTTTAGAAAGTTGATAATAAACGTTAGCCTTCTTTTAAGAACACGTGACTTTACGTCTTAAAAACAAAACAGGTACAGTTGATAGCTTATCTTTTGCTGCTTTGAGGTTAGAGTCCGGACGGTTCTATTTTTCATCGTCTTTTCGACATATTGCATTGCGTTTCAATTTCGATTGGATTCCACGGCATTTTTAATGGCTTCTGAAGAATCGAGTGGTGTTCACCAAAACGTATGAAATAAAAAGGTACCAACATTTTCCGTGCCTAATTTTAATGCGAAGATTTAGGTTAAGGTGATTAGAAATTTGTGCCGAAAGTTAAATTTCTTGTTATCAGCAAAGAGGGCCTTGTACTCGATCAACTTGAGCATTCAAAATAAATATTAAGGACTTGAAATTAAATTTCTCGGATTCAAAGTTTCAACTTAAAACATAAAGGAGAGTATTGGTCTATTGTGGTCTCCCATTTAACCCGATGGAGATCACGATAAACCATCATGGTGTCTCTCGCTTATCCGGTACAGGGAGGCTCCTATTTACGAGAAATATGAATTAAGCCATTAAGGGCTAATTTATATAGTGTTTAAAAAATTATTGTATAGATGAAAGATGGAGAAAATATTGGTCAAAGCAGTTCCATCGTTGAATCCGAAAGAATTGAAGCAACTTATGGAAAGGTTCGAAGAATTAGGTATTAGAGTCGAGGAGGATTTAAAGTTTCTGTTGCCAACCCATATTTCATTCCTGAAACCGATCCAAGCTACAAGATTGCTTCATTATGCCAAAAATGTTGACAAAGATACCATCGATTTAAATGTTTCCCGAATTCAAACTAATATTGATTTGGCAAAGGATATGGAACGCAGGATCAAAGCGGCTGATGACGATATCAAGAAATTGAAAGAAGCCTTGTACTACGATTACGTCGATTTTGAACCAGTCTTCTTCAATGAACCCCGACTTGTTTGTACATCTACAAGTTGCGTCACCTTGCGCTCATTGTCTGATAGAATTCACTGTGAGTACAACACGGTTTGCCAGGATCCATGCTATTTGCAAAACTGTGAGAGTGAAAGAACCAACATGGGAGCTGTACGAAATTGCGCCGTAATGAACGGGACAAATCACTGTGTTAAGTGCAAATGCAGTTACGAGAAACACATGCTTATTTACCACAAGAACGTCTTGAAAACTGTAAAGAAGATAGATTCAAACATAGAAAGGGAAATAACTGACAAGGAACAGACCAAGAAACAGCTAATGATGACTTTGAAAGGTGCAACGTTCTAAAGGGTTTTTAACCTTAAAATTATTTTTAACGTGATTTTCTTTTCATAATTAAAGAATGCAAAGAGAGACAAGCGAAACTAATGAAGGAACAAAACTCATCTATTCTCTTTGTTCAGAGTAAGATGCTCCAAAGTATAATTAGCATGACTTTAATTTAATCAACTATATCACGGAACATTTTAGATCTGCATCTAGAGGCGATGATCGTCAACACTGGAGAACGAGCCGGAAAAGTAGGAATATTTTAAAATATGCGCATCTTCCTTCATTTTAAATTTTCCATTTCGGAAAAGCCAGCAAATTTTTAACAATAGACCATTCCATTAATTACTTGAAGAGAAACCAACATCACAGAGGTGGGACGCCCCACCCCCTCTCAGGTTATTTCCTTATCGCCAAGAGACAAGGTCACAATGAACCCGAGTTCACTCTACGCGGGAGCGGTGCTTCTTGGCGCGAGGGAAATTGTCTAACCCCCAGCTGTGATGTGCTTCTCTTCTGGAATTAATGGAATGGTCTGGAACCTGAGAAAAACTAGACTTTCTATTCATTATATATGATTTATTTTCAAGTAACTTAGAAAACTGCCCATTTTGAATAATAAATTAGTGACTCAATTTTCATAAACGTTTAGGTGCACTTAAAACGCTACTTTCAATAATATAGGACCAGATGTAAAATAACCCTATGTAATGCGCTTCTGATGCGTATTCATATATCTCACCCTTCATTATCTTATCAAGTACGCTTCGAGGAAAAATAGAAAGGAGAAGAAAAGGCTCTACCAGGATCTTGTTGCCAACCTCCCACGACGGGAGGATGGGCCCGTTGAAATGTAGTCACGTGACAAAACGAAACTTATAGCGCACTCGATTGTTCGCGAGAATTCTCTCCTCGCACTCGTGGGTGGGCCCTTGTGGCCTTGCCTTGTGGATGGGTAGAACAGCGGCGTTCTTTGATTTCTTTCTCCTTCCTATTTTTCCTCCATGCGAGTTGACAACTTACCAGGAAAAAGTTTTACAATCTGTGGATTTTGGAGATACTAGCGACCTCTTTGTGAAGACTAATTTTAAATTACCGTTATCTTTTTAGAACGCTACGATTAATTACAAAACTGGCAATACCAATTCTTGCTGTAAGATAATGCTAAAATATAACCATAGTTCAATTTAATCAACCAGGGATAGATGTAATTTTAGAAGTAGGATTGGAGAACAGTCAAGGTCCCGAACCCCTTCCCCGGGACGAGGGGCATGGGGGTGAAAGAAGAGGCGGTGGATCATAGCGACAGAGGTAAAAAGGAATTACGTATTTTTCGCCGTCCCCGTCAGCAACGTCATCAAACCGTAGTTTAAGTGAGCCAATAAGATCATTTAAACTTAATTCGTTACGCGTTGCAGGGAGGCGCTCTATGCTGGGCTATGAGTCGGACTGAAATAAATACTAACCGTTCTCCATTGCCGCTTCTAAAATTACATCAATCCTCGAATCAACTTGTTGATAAACCTAGCGTCGCTTCATTTTAGATACGAATGTATCGTCGAACAACCAGAACATCGGCGAACGATCCGGAAAAGTAGGAATATTTATAAATACCTTTACTTGTCCTTGCATTAATTTTAAAATTTTCATTTTTCGAACTAACTAGCAAATCTTTAACAATATCCTGAAAAATTAAATTCGCTACAAGCTGGATTCAAAACTATAGAAAACAATTTTAATAAAATCAATTTAAAAAATAATCTTAAGTTTGTGCATATGGACTTACGATGGAGTTTTAACATTTTTGCTTTGAAAAACAGAATGTTGAATTCATGAAAAATCTGACGATTATTTAGTTTTAATTTGATAATAAAGTGAATCCCATTTCAGTGACTTCTTTTGTCAATCTTCAATAATGGTTTCGTTACACATTAAAGCAGCATCCCTTGGAACTAAGGAGTCCCTATAAACCTAAATAGTTTTCATTTCCACGATGTCAACACTCGTCACATTTCACGAGTAATAAGTGCGTGAAACCTCTTAATTACTTATGTCTAAATGGGATATGTAGAGGACTAGACTGTCCGCCTGCAGCTTAAACTAATTCTCATTCACGACAATTATACGGGACACTACCGCTATGGTATGCTTGTCTTTAGTACACTACTAGGATTGAAAAATAATATTTCCAAAAACTGATTGTATGAAACGTTTGAACAAGAGTTCTCTATACGAGATGCTTACAACCACTATCGACGACTGTTATGAGGAATTGTAGTTTTTGATTCCTGTCCGGCAAAAAGTAAAAACGTTCCACTAGCTAAAAGGGACTGGTCATTTTTGTAAGAGTATGAGCCATCGGTCAAAATATCACTCAAAAAAAAGAAAAGAAAAAAAAGATTCACGCTGAGGGTAGTGATCAGTTATAATTTTCACGCTCGTTACCTAGATATCTTAGGAACTGGGACGTTCTTTGTTCATATCATGTTCATCTTAGATAATTAAGGCATCGGAATAAGAAAATTTCTTTTCAATAAACTTGAATTCTGAATTTTTGTAACAAGTAGCCTTTTCTAGGGACATAGAAACATCCGACTTCGAGCGAGCAACAATACCATCAACAACGAACGCAATATTCTCATTCTGGGAGAAACTGGAGTAGGAAAGTCCACCTTCATTAAGTCTTTCGCTAATTACTTCAAGTACTCGAGTCTCGACGAGGCCGAAAAACAAGATCTGATCTGTTTGATCCCAACAGCCTTTACGATGACGGATCAAGACTACAAGGAAAGACACATTAAGTTTGGCACTGACCTTAACGAAAGCGAAAAACCCGGAAGTTCTCAAACTCAAGGTTGTCGAAACTACGAATTTGAAGGTAAACCAAATGAAAGAAAACTATATTTTTTTTTCAAAATTAAATTTAACCTTGCCTATTTTTAATTTAAAGTTGGTGATATTACCGTTCGATTAATCGATACACCTGGCATCGGTGACACACGCGGAATTGATCAGGATACGGAAAATTTAAAGAAAATAATTTCCCACATTAGTAACTTCTCGGTTTTAAACGGAATCTTGATCCTACTGAAACCCAACAACGCTCGTCTCTCCGTTCTGTTCCGTTTCTGCATTCAAGAGTTGTTAGCCCATTTGCACAAAAGTGCCAGTCACAATATCATCTTCCTGTTCACCAACGCGAGGGGCACGTTTTATCGACCAGGTGACACACTACCATCTCTGAGAGTTATGTTGGAGAAAACTGCCAAAACTCCGCCCCACGTCGAGATCAAATTAAACCATAATACTATCTATTGTTTAGATAACGAAGCCTTTAGGTAAGTGAACTTTTGGTGTTTCTTTGCGCATAATAATTTACTACTATCGATGATTTTAGGTTTTTGGTGGCTTTGAAAAGCAAGGTTTCATTCGACTATGAGGAAAGGAAGTATTTTGCTGCAGTGAGCTGGAATATATCTGCTAAGGAATGCCAACGTCTTATGGAGTACATTATTGGTTTAAGTCCACACACCATCGATGATACAATTTCGCTCTACGAAGCCAAACAAATAGTTCTCCTACTAGCCCGACCCTTGTGCAATATATCCTTCGAAATTCAAAATAATATTGATTTGGCCAAGAATCAGGAACGCAGGATCAAAGAGGTTCGTGACGATATCGAGAAATTGAACGAAGCTTTGTACTACGACTACGTCGATTTTGAACCAGTCCCCGTAGATGCACCCAGAACTGTCTGTACATCTGAAGGTTGCGTCACCGTGCGCACATTGTCTGACAGAACTGTTAGCGATTACACCAGGGTTTGCCATGATCCATGCTATTTGCGAACCGTTGAGAAAGATACAACCATAAATGAAGCTCTACGAAAGTGCGAAGTTATGAACGGGGCCGGTCACTGTGTCAAGTGCAGATGCAATTACGAGAAACATATGCGTATATACTACAAGCTCGTCGAGAAAATCGTAAAAGTGAAAAATTTATGTATAGAAAAGGAAATAACTGAAAAGGAACAGCTCACGAAACAGCTAATGCAGACTTTGAAGGGTACAATGTTCATATGGGTTTCAACATAAAATAGTTTTTAACGTTATGTTCTTTTCATATTTAAAGGATTCCAAGAGAGACAAGCGAAGCTAATGAAGGAACAAGATACTATAACCAATGCCAGCGCTCAAATCGCGCATTTCCTATGGGCCAACGCTATCATCTTGCATAACGACGCCACAATGGATTATTTGGAACATTTACTCGAGAAACAGGAAAGTGCTCTGGATTCTTCGAACCAGAAAAGAGTGGACCATTTGAAACGCATCAAGCAAGAATACGAACAGCAATGCAAAACCATCGAACAGAGTCTCGAGACCACGAAGGATCCGAAACTTATTTTCACACCCCAAATGATTAGGGACTTGAAAAAGAAGATATTTTCCTTGGAACTAAACGGATCTTACATAAGACAGGCTGTGGAAGGATTACTAACGGAGGACTAAAGGACAGAAATAATTTCATGAAATTCTCCCTCGGAATATCCTACAATGACATGTTTTTTATTATTCTAGAGGGTCGGTGGGCAATCCTAGATAAGAACCCACACCCTCCCGTAATGTTTAAAAAAAACCAACATTTTTTCACTAAATTTCTCACATAACGAGATGGCCCAGGGCAGGGCCTTAGTATTAATTTTACACGGCTCACCTGGCTCCCATTATAGTTGACCTCCCTAAGATACTATTAAAAAAATCTTACAACTAATAAAAACCATTTCTGAAACACAATAGTGTATCCCCCTAAAATATTGTTTCTAATGACGTCAAGCCTCAAATAATATTACTAAAACGAAATTATTACGATCCCAGAAGCTGGCAGAAGTTACGTGTATTTCTCCAGAAATCAAAAATAATTTTAAAAGCAAAAGGAAGTAAATATACTAGCTTGTGGTATCTAAAGATACCCCCGTGATATTGCAATTAAAGCGTAAGTAAATTTATGGAAGTAAGGATTACGGGTAATTATTTTTTTAGGTTAGGGCATCGAGGGGCTAATCACCGTAATTTTCTGTACTTCAATTAAAAGTTAGGAATGCGTTACTGGTAATCGTTTTAACACTGTTAAAGGCTGCGCATTGTGTGGGTATTCACTCAAGTTCTCTATTTGTGTCGCACTAATTATAACTGAAGTAAATAAATTTAAGTTAGGATTTCGGGCAATCATTTTAGCACACTTATAGGTAGCGCATCGAGGGGTTATTCACAGAAATGTTCTGTACGCCTGTTAAGTACGGTACGATGTGGCTACTATTATGAGACCAGCCCTTGGACCATCTTGTAACTTCTTCCAGTGAGAATTCAATTAAGCCACTAAGCCAATAGCGGCACAGTACTCAACGTTGTTAAGACTAATTAAATGCAGTTATTTTGTAATGAGAGATCAGTTATTTTAATTTTAATACCTAATTCCTTTTACATTTAGAAAAGGCCGTTCTCTTAAGATAGAATGTTATGTAACCTAAAGTTTAACTTCAACTTGAGGTGAGTATATCTAAAACCAAAGGCATTAAAAATAAGAGATGAGGTAGATAAAAACCTCATATGATGTTTAAGACGGAAAATGTCGCATATAGCAACCTCAGAACAGTTTATATTAGATTACTTTTAGTTATAGTAGACATAATTCAGTATTGGATAATTTGGAAAAACGAAAGGTATTTGAGTTTGTACGCATAGAAAGTAACAATTCGAAGCCTTCGGTAAATTGAATAGTTTATTTGGGAAGTACACAACATTCTTTAGGTTATACAAAATATATATTGATCATAGTATTGCAGTTTCTTCATCTACAATCGCCTAAAAGAAAACCAAAGAAGTGAAATCATTAGTTTCATCAAAAGATTACAGGTAACAAGCTAAAATATAATTGTGACATGAAATGTCATTAAGCCAAAGACTCTGTAAAGTTGTCGCTGTCATTTAAAAGCGTAAACGACGATGAACAATTTCGAAGCACTTACGTTTCTATGGTCCATTTCTTTGAGCTTCTCTTCAGTTCCATAGCGCTCAACTGTCCTTGAACGGCCTTCTTAATATATGTCCCGTAATGTTTCATGGCGTACAAATCCTCAACAACTTCCTGCATTTTCTCGGGTGTGAAAATGCGATGCGCTTCTCCGGCATACTTAAAGTGCCAATCCTCCAAATATCTTTGATAACGATCCTTTAACCATTCCAGATGATTGATTCTGCTTTTGGCGTCGTTGCCGAAAGTTCGATGTACATTTTTCAGCTTTTCAACTTCAATCAAATGATCTATACGTTCCATGACATCGTCGCTTTGTACGGTAATGGCGTTGATCCTCATGAAGAAGGACAACTTTGCCATGGCGATGACAATGGTGTACAGTTCATCAGTTTCTTCTTTTACTTTTTTATCCAATGAACTCAAGTATTTGGCAATTTCTTCGTGTTCTCGGTCCCTAGTCAAACCCATCGTTGCGTCCACTAATTTTTTCTTTTCCAAATACACCCGATTTTCGTAGTAAATTTCGGCGTGTTCGTCAAAACGACAACCGCAGTTCTCGCAATATTTCGTTCCGCCGTGAGTTCGGCATTCCAAGTGCAATCGGTTGTTCGACCTTTCAGTACGAGGCTTTTGGAAGGCCGGGTCGTAGCAGACGGTGCTGTATTGACACAAGATCGGATCAACTGTAAGGGACGTGTTGACGCATCTAACGTTTAAACACACTGTTATTGGTGTATCATAATAGTCGATTTTACAATCGAGAAAATTGAAGTATGCTTCTGTAAAATAGAAGTCGAAAGAATTGAAATACAAAAAAAGTTTGACACTCACTGAAATAGTTTAACATTTATAACATGGAAACAAATCTTCCTTAAGAAATTTAGCCTTACCAAAAGTTCATTGATTAAAACCAATATAAGTATACTTCATTGAAGTTTGATCTCGCCTGTTTTATATGAAACCCCCTTTACCTCTCAGAATAGTGGGGACCCCCCTTCTGTGTATGACTACCTTCACGACCGTAGCACAGGGAAGATGCGTGAATAGGCTCAATACAGTAGTCAAGTGCCAAGAATTAGTGTTTTTGACCTACCAAAACCTCTTCTTCGATTGATTTGTTAGTTCGTGTAGGTAAGGGTCGTTTCCTTCTCATTTTGCCTAGCGTCTACAGCCAATGCACGAGGTATACTTTTTGTTTTTATTTATGAACTTTTGGCGTTAATTTCGCTGCAACACGCGTACCTTTATGCAAAAGAACTCGATTGTTTCCGGCAGAATTGATTCTCTTCTCCATGGCCAAAAATTCTTGCTGATTTCTATGTATCAACAACGAACAATCGCATAACGGTCGAGTAAGCAGGGACGCGATCAACTTGACTTCGTACAACGATGCGGTTTCTTCAATGATATGCGGTGTCAACTTCGTCACGTAGCTGATCAATCGTTTGCATTCCACGGAAGAATTGATCCAACTAGTAACGAAATTTTCTTTCTCCTTGGCCGTAAACCTGACCTTATTCATCAAGGCGACCAGAAAACGAAAGGGTTCGTTATCAACGCAGTAAATCGTATCTTTCTCCAATTTGACCTCGAAATCAGTGTAGTGTCGTTGGTTGTCCTTCAAAAGGCTGCGCAAAGCCGGCAACGAATCACCTGGTCGAAAGAAGGTACTCCTGGCGTTGGTGAACAAGAAAACAATGTTTTTACTGGCCTTTTTATGCAAGTGATTCAACAATTCTTGGATGCAAAAACGGAAGAGGACTGTAAGTCTGGCGTTGTTTGGTTTAAGCAAGATCAATATGGCGTTGAGATGCGAGTACTGCTGGATGTGGTCGATGATCCTCTTGAAATTTATCGCGTCCTGGTCGACACCCGACGTGTCCCCGATGCCTGGAGTGTCTATGAGACGTATTTTAGTTTGTCCGACTTCGAAGTCGTAATCCCTGCAAGATTGCGTTTGCGAAGACCCTGCTTTGCCACCGCTTTCGTTGGGATCGCTGCCAAATCTAACGAGGCGTTCCGAATAATCTAGATCAGTTACGGCGAACCTGGTCGGAATGAGGCAACAGAGATCCGGAGCCCTTTCCGCTTCTTCTAGGCTACTGTACTTGATGTAGTTGGCGAAGGCGTTTATCAGGGTTGACTTACCAACACCAGTTTCGCCCAATATAAGGATGTTTACTTGTTTAGGATCGCAATGGATTTTCTGCGATAAAAACGAACAATTGTCACTTAAACTCGTAGGATAACATAAATTAAAGACAGATCAAACAAACCTTTATGCGAATAGGTTCGGATTTGAATTCGTAACTATGTCCAGCACTTCTTGTATCCCTAGAAACTGCTCCGCTAACTTCGGTGGTTGACTTCACTCCGGAACCCTTCGGTGAAGTTTTAAGAATATCGGAATAAAGTGCATTGGATTCGTTTTGGGGCTTCTTAGTGGCAAGTCCTAACGCTTTTTCGTCTGGTTTAACGTCCAAATTTAAAAGTAAATCTACAAAAAAACGCTAACTTAGTAAGTTTGTACAGAACAACATTGAGAAAGTTCTATGCGACTGACTTTCGTCCGTATTTTGCGTCACGGTATTTGAGACTGATTCCTTATTTTCCCGGGCGTATTTCAGGAGTTTCCTGACTTGAATAGGTTTAAGTATTTTGTTTAAATCAGACTCTTTCACTAATTCCAAATCGCCAAGTTCTTCAACACCGAGATCGGCAATCGCTCTTAAAACCTCGCATTGTTCAGCCACGCTCAAGTTTGGAAAAACTGATTCGACGCATCGTTTTAGTTCCGACATATGCTTATCCTGAATTAACAAAATTTTAATTCATTTTAATAATTTGATATAAGTAAGGTACGAAAATGCATTTAGGTTTTTTTTTCATAACTAGCCTTGGGATTAACAACAATGGGAGTTTCAATATTCTTTGGTTTTGGTTCATCATATCCATCGTCTTGTTCTTCCGTGTCAGTAGATTCTTCTGAACGTTTCAAGATGGTTTCAAAACGTTCAACATTAGTTTCAAAGGACGATGGTCTGTTCAATGCTGAACAGTGAAATATGGTAATAAAATAATATATGAACTTTTTATTGGCGTAATGCTAAGAAGATAAGGTGTGTTTCCCTGTTATTTCATTAAATACCAAGTCCGGAACAACTCAAATGGTTCCACGAAAGCTAGTTATGGATGGTGAAAATAGTGTTTTACTGGGAAACACATCTTTATTTACGTATATCATCGAGTGTCAGGCTTATTGTTGTTATGTTATTTGTGATGTTTTTCATAATCATAGAATTAACAAACCTTTCATAGGGCTATCCGGACTATTCCGGAGTTTGTAACTTTCACGCTGTTTGCCTAAAAAATTGTAATATTTAAACATTTGCATGTTGAAACAAATATTTATACTTGCCTTTCAAAGGACTGTCAGCTAATGTAGTTAGTGAGAAAGCAGGTGGATTTTTCTAACGATTTCAAAAGTGAATTAACATAATGTTAAACTCGTTTAATGGCGTAATGAGTTTTACCTTGTATCCTTGTCCATGCGTTACAATGGTATCTTCTACCGTTGGTTCAGTATCCATTTTAGTATCGTTTTCGGACTCATGGTATCGGAGAGCGTAATTGGTGCTGGATTTGTCGTCGTATTTGTAAGGGTTGTAAGTCGACACGTAGTCCTTTGTATCTTGATGACTAATATGATCCGTAGTGCCGTAACTACAACAATGCAATGATGGAATATCTTTTTTCGCTCTGCTTTGTACAAATTCCTCGAATTCTGGTGGTGATTTATCGTGATCCGGGTTTTCAGTCAATTCGTAACCCTTATAAACGGGTGTTTCTAAATGTGGTAGAATTACCATCGTAAAATCAGTAAGTTAAAATGGCGTGAAGAATGGCTTTGATCTGCCAAGTGCTACTAAAAACATCGTGTTTTTTTGTGTTGCCAAAATGCTGGTTTTTCCCAGCCCTTAAAGGATTTGTAAGATCCATGCTTGGATTTTTAGGTGCTTTGGTCTCTAAACTTGTGTTCTATAATTCAAACTTTTATTACCACTTGCTGGTTTGTCTTTGAATAGCAGTTGGGTGTACTCCACCAAACGTCTGCGATCTACAGTTGAAAGCGATGTTTCATATAGCATGACCTCGGTTAATCGCGACATTTGCTCGGCAGTTTTAACTCCCTGCAATTGCAATTGGTCTATGATGACATAGCGGTTGCTGTTGCTTAAGTTGGGCAAGCATTTCTCTAAGATCTTCTTAACTGTCAGAGGTGGATTTATCTATATAAGATAAAGCTTATTACAGTGTATTCAAATTTGAAATTTACGAAGTATATTTATCAAAATTGTCTTACATCTTTTCCGTGAAAGTTTTTGCAAGTTGGAAACATTTTTTCAAGGGATTTTTGCATCACAGATTAGCTTGTTTTTATCGAGCTAATTTGATTCGAAGTGCTTTTCCAAGTAGAACAAAACTAAAATTAATTAATTTATGAAATAAAGCCACTTTGGATCTACGGCTTCGTTTTTGATAAGGCTATATTAGCTTTCGAAATATAACTCTGCCTATGCTCTGTGGTGTAATACACTTTAACTGAAGCTTTTCTTACTACTACGATAAAATTGCTCCATGTAAAATGAAAATTGGAAACTACATAAACATATTAAAAAAGTTCACTGAAAAATCACAAAACAGAAACTCTGATCGACATGGCAGTGGACTTTGAACCGTACGAAAACAAAACGAAAAAAGTCGAACAAGACGTTTTTCACGTGATACTTCCCCTTGAACAATTTTTGACGTGTTTTTTAATATTTTATCTAACTCCGAGATAACATCGATATGTTAAAGGGATTGTAATGAAGGAATTGGCGGGTGAGGGAAAATGATTTGAAATAGGTTACAGTCACCACGTGACGCCAAAATCGAAAGACTACGCTTGGAGTGGAACAGTGGGACTGGACACTTAGAGAGCTAGCATCTATTTTTAAGACAGAGGGAACGTTCTTTACAGTTTCGTCCGGTACAATTTGGGGGCACGGAGGCAACGCTATAGGTATGGGGGTTTCCACTCCATTCCTCTCTCCTTCAAGATAAAACGATCAAACTCGGTCACGTGCCTATGACGTATTTCAAATAATTTAAACTAAGCCACGGTAGCCACCCAGGGCCGGATTAAGGTGGGGGGGGGGGCTAGGGGGCACTGGCCAACGGGCTTGTTGGGGGCGCGTTGATTTAAACTATTCCCCTCCCAGCAACATTTGCTGTTCCCCTTTTTTCCGGCTTAAGGGGGCGCGTATTATCTCGGCCCCCGGGTGCAAAATTGCTTAATCCGGTCGTTCACCTGCCGAATCCTACTTTACAGTCCCTTTAAATTGATAGCAACCCACAATTAAGCTACTACAGGATCAAGCTTTTCTCTTTCAAGCTACAACTATCCCTTTAATTGACTTTGTGCGGATAAATACATTTTTTTAATTGAATTGATAATTAATTAGACCAAGTATGTTTACCGTAGTTAATTAAACGAAATTCTTATCATTCAAGTTAGAATAAATAATTATTATTATTTCATTTATTAAAAAAATAATAATTAATTCTAATTACATATTATAAAAGCATTTGTTAAAAAAATTTGAGATAGCTACCTTTTAGTCTGGCGTCTGTTTGCAGACAACACAATTTTCAAATGCTTAACTTGCACGGTCCACCCTCATATAAAGGTTCTATTGGCTGTGTTTAATTTCCTCCGAATTACATCAAAGGGCGCTTTAAGTTTTACTTTTGATAAGCTCAAGGCTGATTCGTCAATAATTGGACTTTACAATGTAAAAGTTCTCGTGATATTTGTACGGCAAAGCGACGGGAAAAAACCCTCCAGCTTTCGTTCTACGATCTGATAGTTTTACTTTCGTATTATTTATAATCTCTCTGGTTGTACGCCTAAAAATTATTTGCCTTTCTAGAGCTGCATGATTGAGCACGGATATTGAAGGTATGAAATCTTTTTCAATTTCTTACTATGTTTTAAAATAAATATTTATTTTTTATTAAATTATATTAATTAATAATTCGTTTAATTTGATTTAATTAAATACTTTTTTTTAAAAATAAATATTGGAGTCCTAGAATAAATTTTTGTAGTTAATTATAGTTTAGTGACAAAATTTAACTCCTTTCTTCTAACGATATTAAACTTAATTATTTAAATTAATTTATATTTCGAAGTACTTATAAATAATTAATTGGTTAAAATTATATGTTAAGAGTAACTACCAACTTCGGTACAAAAATATTAATTTAATGCGATCGTATAGTTTTAACTTTTGGTTTTATTTTTGACAGATAGCGTGGATACAAGCCACCGTATTTTATTTGTTTAGCTACGCTCAACAATTTTACGAGCTTTTCAGCACAAAAAAGACGTAAGTGTTAATTTTTTCATTTTTTCCATATGAATTAATTTATATATTCCGTAACTCGTTCAGTTTTAAAGATGAACCTAATTACTTATACTATACGTAACACAAACCCATATGTATGACACTTTCCTTGTAACAATCTATTTAATTCAAAGTCCTGACTGACTAACTGATAATCAACGCCCAGCCCAAACCGCTTTACTTACAAGGCGGAAATTTTGCAGGGACGTTACCCTTAAGTAGTAGGCACGCTCTAAAAAATGTTTTTACAATCCAACGCCATCTTTAAAAATGGCGGGCAGAAATGTAAAGATCCTTTTTATGGGTGTTTCAAACTGCAATTTTCCTAGTGTTTATATCTAATGGCTCTGCCTCAACATTGGTTGATTGCATCTAACATAAGTTTATAAGAAATGGTCCATAACTATGACACTTCTATTCTTCGTAATGCTAGAGACCTACAACTCGAGCTAGTTCGAGAACGACAAGATAAAATTGACTACACTCGGTTTTGCAGTCCATCTTCCTATTTAGTCACTCTGTCTTTGTGTCGCTTTACGAGAATCTGTGACCTACACCACTTCATGGCAAGTGAACTTAGGGAACATATCTTATGAACTTATGCTTCTACCAAGGCTAGTGTTTATTGGCAAATAAGTTGGTCGGCAGAAATCGTTCCATGAAAGATACCTTCATCACAAATTTAACTGGTAGTCATACTTATTGTTGTAACGTTACTTTTTATCAGGCTTATTTATAAGAGTTTAGGGACAATTTTAATCATATTGAAAATAAAATAGATCGATTACAATGTATGTTATTTTTCAGATCAAAGATGGAAAGAACAGTGCGTAAAGCTCTTCCATCGTTGAAGCCAAGCGAAATGGATAAACTGCTGGAAATGTTCAAAGACCTCGGTGTTGAAAGCGATGATGATTTGAAATACCTTACGCCAGCCGATATTTCTGTTCTGAAACCGATTCAAGCTAGACGATTGCTGGATTATGCCAAAAATGTAGATAAAGATACCAACGATTTGGACCTAAACGAATCGAGTAAGAAACTTTAGATTAGCTCTCGGGTTGTTGTATAATTCTGGTGTCGTTTATGCTGCAACAAGATTTTGAGCATTCGCGGAATGGCCGAGAGCCTTAGAACTAATACAATGATACATTTCGTTTCAGTTTCAAGCGCTTCTGAAAACGGTTCATACTTTGGTTCAGTGGCAAGCCGTAAAAAAATCAACCCATACATTCCTCCATTCAAAAGAAGTCCGAATAAAGAGAACGAAGAGTTTCGGTACAAACCTTATCACGGTGCCTATGAGGTCGAAAACATTCCTCCTGTCGCCAAAACCGTTTCTCGCTTCGAAAAAAGTCCATCTAGACAAAACGAACAGTATCAGTACAAACCCTATCGTGACCCCTATGAGGTCGAAGAAAGTCCAACTAGACACACCAATTATGGACAGGGTCGACGTCATATGAGGCCAACACGCGATAACGATTATTTTCAAGACAATGAGTTTTACGAAGATGATGATAATGATCGTTTTGGCTATGAAAGTTATGGAGCCTCTAACAACTCGAGCTATGAACAAAGTGGTAGAAATATGACTTATGAATCGCCTGTTAGGCAGGTAAGTCGTTCATGTGCTTCAAAGGTAACTGCGGAAACTTTCAAGTAATTGTGACAGTAGTTGAACACTGTTAAATTGTTTGAATTCCACGGCTGTCGTGAGAAATGGCGGTATGTGAATAAGCAAATATATAACCATTAATGTTTTTCCAGGGACCTAGAATCGGTCGACTTCGAGCGAACAACAATACCATCAACAACGAATGCAATATTCTCATACTGGGAGAGACTGGAGTTGGAAAATCCACCTTCATTAACTCTTTCGCCAATTACTTGACGTATTCGAGTCTCGACGAGGCCGAACAACGAGATCTGATCTCTTTGATCCCAACAACTTTTACAGTGACGGATTCAGACTACAAGGAAAGACACATCAAATTTGGCACTGACCCTAACGAAAGCGGAAAACCCGGGAGTTCTCAAACTCAAGGTTGTCGAAATTACGAATTTGAAGGTAAACCAAATGATAGAAAACTATTTTTTCTTTCAAAATTAAATTCAAAGTTGTCTATTTAAAAATTAAAAGTTGGTGATATTACCGTTCGATTAATTGATACACCTGGCATCGGTGACACGGGCGGAATTGATCAAGACACGGCAAACTTCAAGAAAATCATTTCCCACATTAGCAACTTCTCCGTTTTAAACGGAATCTTGATCCTACTGAAACCCAACAACGCTCGTCTGACCGTCCTGTTCCGCTTCTGCATTCAAGAGTTGTTAGCCCATTTGCACAAAAGTGCCAGTCACAATATCATCTTCCTGTTCACCAACGCAAGGAGCACCTTTTATCGACCAGGTGACACACTACCATCTCTGAGAGATATGCTGGAGAAAACTGCCAAAACTCCGCCCCACGTCGAGATCAAATTGGACCTTAATACTATTTATTGTTTAGACAACGAAGCCTTTAGGTAAGTGAACTTTTGGTGTTTATTTTACTGGTTATTTATTTCTATCGATGGTTTTAGGTTTTTGGTGGCTTTGAAAAGCAACGTTTCATTCAACGATAAAGAGAAGAAGAATTTTGCCGAGAGTTGGGACAAATCTGTTGAGGAATGCCAACGTCTAATGGAATACATTATTAGTTTAAGTCCTCACACCATCGATGACACAATTTCGCTTTACGAAGCCAAACAAATAGTTCTCCTACTAGCCCGACCATTGTGCGATATATCTTTGATAATTCAAACAAATATTGATTTGGCAAAGGATCAGGAACGCAGGATCAAAGCGGCTGGTGACGATATTAAGAAATTGAACGAAGCCTTGTACTACGACTACGTCGATTTGGAACCAGTCTACTTCAATGAACCCCGAACTGTCTGCACATCTGAAGGTTGCGTCACCGTGCGCACATTGTCTGATAGAACTGTCAGCGATTACACCACGGTTTGCCATGACCCATGCTATTTGCAAAACGTTGAGAAGGAAAGAACCAATACTGAAGCTCTGCGAAATTGCGCCGCTATGAACGGGACCGCTCAGTGTGTCAAGTGCAAATGCGGTTACGAGAAACATATGCATATTTACTACAAGAACGTCGAGAAAACCGGAAAGAAGATTGATTCAAATATCGAAAAGGAGATAACTGACAAGGAACAAGCAAAGCAACAGCAAATTCAGGCTTTGAAAGGTACAATTAATGTTCATATGGGTTTCAACATAAAATTGTTTTTAACGTAATGTTCTTTTCATATTTAAAGAATGCAAAGAAAGACAAGCGAAGCTCATGAAGGAACAAGATATTATAACCAATGCCAGCGCTCAAATCGCGCATTTCCTGGGAGCCAACGCTATTATTATGCATAACGACGCCACTATGGATTATTTGCAACATTTACTGGTCGTTGAGAAACAGAAGAGCGCGTTGGACCCTACGAACCAGAAACAAGTAGAACATTTGAAGCGCATCATGCAAGAATACGAACAGCAATGCAAAATCATCGAACGGAGTCTCAAGACCGCGAAGGATCCGAAACTTATTTTCACGCCCCAAATGATTAGGGACTTGCAAAAGAAATTATTTTCGATGGAACTAAACGGAGCTTACATAAGGAAGGCCGTGGAAGGTCAACTTAACGGGTTACAAAAGGAGAGAAATCATTTCTCAAAGGCTAATGCAATTAAGCCACCACCTCCTCCGCGACGTACCCAAGTTACATATCAGACAAGAATTCTTGGTTTTTTCAAGTAAGACTTTGAAAGAGACATTTTCTTCGTCACTAGAATTATAATTCCATATCTTGAACCAAAGATTAGCCTAAATATTATTTCCAAATAAAATTAATCTCAGGTTCTGTGTGAATAATATTATTGAAAGTTACGCACGCCATGTTAACTATATTTTGTATCTATTTACGCTTCCATATTAAAACTAAGAAATACCTATAATTTTGCTGCATACATTTCTATTTCAAAACAAGCTGTGAATCCAAAATAAACCTCTCAGAGTCGAGACTTAGGTTTTCTACCCACTTACGTTTTTCTTAAATAATTAAATAAATATAATTTATTTTATTTTAATCGGAAGTAATTGCCAATATTGCTTTCTGTGAACTGCGAACGCGGTCCGGATATCGCGAACACGTTTGCTCCGATTTGACAACTGCGAACACGTTCACAGACACGCAGAGACATGACTCGGAGAGGTAGACAAGCTGGGAAACCAAAATAAACCTCTCCGAGTCGAGACGAAGGTGTTCTACCCAATTAAGAGGTTTTTCTTAAATAATTAAATAAATATAATTTACATTATTTTAATCGTCATTGATTTACCTTAATTCTAGTTATCTTGTTTTAAGTAGCGTTATTCATAAAGTCATTTTAAACATAGCTATTGTTAACGTTCGACTTGATTCTAACGAACACCGTTTTCATGATTTTTGTAAATTTCGTATATATAACACGATTGATTCACATTAAATGATAAGAAAAGCCGCAGTTGCGTGAACCTATGGTGGAAGCCCTGCCTTGGGAGGCTAGATGTTTCTCCTAACCCTAGCCGATCTCCCGTACATCTTAACCCTAACGATGATAATGAAGTAGAAACCAATATTGCTTTCTGTTAACTGCGAGTGCAGTCCGGATATTCCGAATACGTTTGCTCGGAATTACCAATTGCGAATGCGGTGACAGACACACAGACTGGTCCAGTGTAATACCTCTCCGTGACGTCATCGTCCCAAAACAATTAATACGCCCGCCAAAGCAACCCGCCGGTGAGTCTAGAATTCTAGACTATACTTATCAGCAAATAAAACAACTTGTATAAATTTTAAAGTTGGAAAAACTTTATTGTATATTTTACAATTGGTTTCACACAATCATTTAACCAAATACCATATAATATTCGTGTTAAAGAGATAGAATTATACATAACATTAAAATTTTAATTTTAATTATTATTATGTGAGGGACTATGTGGAATAATACATTCATTTTCTTCCTCTACAATTTCCGTTTCAATGAAAGCTATCGCTTCCTCAACCTCTACGTCTTCCCCGGATTTCCCTTTCCTAACACTTTTAAGCGGTTGTACGCTATGCACTTTCAGCATCTGTATAATAGGCCTTTTTCTCTCGGTGTTTCCATTGGGTGTCGGGTTTGTTATAGCGCCGCCGCTGCTGCTGTTATTCTTTTTCGTTTTCTTCGAACTACCTTGCGAATTCTTCGGAACTTTCAGCGGTTTGGGTGGTTTCGGAGGTTTAGGAGCGGGATCTTTTTTAGGCTTTTCGTGATTATCTAGATGTTTTTTCAAATTACGCGCTACGCTAAAGGCTTTATTGCATAAATGACATATATGATTTTTCTCCGGGTTATGCAAACGGATGTAATGTTCTTTCAAGGTCGTATCTCGCGTAAATGTTTTTTGACAAACTAAACAAATGTAGGGTTTTTCATTCGTATGCGTCATCATATGACGTTTCAAAGTGCCGTTTTGAGAAAAACCCCGTTGGCAAACGCTACAAATATAAGGGGTTTCTTTCGTGTGTGTTCTAATGTGTCGTCTGTACGTGCTATTTTCACTAAAACCGCGATTGCACATTGAACAAACGTACGGTTTTTCTTTCGTGTGAACACGCTGGTGCTCTTTTAACGTGAAATTACGGCTAAATGTTTTAAAACAAACATTGCAAACGTACGGTTTGTTCGCTTCCGAAGCCGTCGCTTTAACAGCTTCGTTTATCGGAACTTTGCAAAAACCTGCAATAAATTACGGCGGTTTCGTTAGACTCGCAATTAGGTTAATGGGAACATTTTAGAGGCTGGAAAAAAGGGTTAAAGTTAATCCTAATTAAATTTGGCATTTTTAAATACCTATAATGTTATTTCCTTGTTCAACATGACCACCGCTAACCCAATATTCTTTTAATAAAGTGTCTTCTTGATGTTCGGTATTTTGATATACCACGTCTTGCGTCGCCGCCATCATTTTCTATAAAATTAATTTTAAATACATTTATAATTAAATAATTAAAAGAATTAGTGGCAATGGTAAATGTAAATTACGCGAAATTTAGGAATTAGGAGTACATAACGTGAGTGACTATGACGATAAAAAAGGCTTACTCGAAATTATATCCTCCTGATGTTACGTAAAACTTTAATTTTTTCCTAAACTTAATTTCAATATAAAGTAGGATTAACTCTAATAGTTATTATTGAATACATAGTTTCATAAATTTTATGAATTTTAATATAAATTTTTACATATCTCCTATCTGAGTGAATAAAAACACAGAGGGAAAAAAATAGACTACGACAAACCAAGGACTAATGTTTTTACTCTCAACTTTTTGGACTGTCCATTACACTACTTGTATCGAATGGTCTGCCAAGGGGTCTGCTAAGTCGCAGTTGCAGACCCCTTTTCCCATTTCTCGAAATTTAGCTTTGGGATTGAGAAAATCAAAGAATAGTGTCTCAAATAGTTCAATAATTATTCCTTTCTACATTATAATCGATTATTAATTTAAATAAATAAAATTTCCTTGGTGTTTTATTTCCAGCAGAGACCCTATTTTGGAAAAATGATTTCAAGGTGTCCCTGATCACAGTTGCAGAATGTAGACCCCTTTTCCCATATTCCGAAGTTTAACTTTGAAATTGAGAAAATTAAAGAATAGGTTCCAAAATAGTTCAATAATTATTCCTTTCTACATTATAATTGATTATTAATTTAAATAAATCAAACTTCATTGGTTTTTTTTATTTCCAGCAGACTACAAGATTTGTTTTTGACAAGTTTTTGGCCTTTTGAACATACCTCTATGAGACCCTATTTTGGAGAAATTATTTCAAGGTGTCCCTGATCACAGTTGCAGACCCCTTTCCCCATTTCTCGAAATTTAGCTTTGAAATTGAGAAAATCAAAGAATAGTGTCCCAAATAGTTCAATAATTATTACTTTTTGCAATATAACTGATTATTAATTTAAATAAATTAAATTTCTTTGGTGTTTTTTTTCAAGCAGACTACAAGATTTGTTTTTGACAAGTTAGGGCCTTTTGAACATACCTCCATGAGACCCTATTTTGTAAAAATGATTTCAAGGTGTCCCTCATCACATTTCGGAAAAACAAATATGGTGGATTGTGTAGTGGTTGCTTCAGCTGTGGTTAGGTTGTACCTGAAATTATTACGAAATTAATGGCAATTCGTGTCTTGTATCAATAATGGGAGCCAAAGACTCTAAACCATGTTGTATAACCTACGAGGAAGCGGTTAAAAGAGGTAAAAATTAATATTCATAATATTATTTGTTAAATAAATGAAAATTTACGTTAAGCCTTGGTTAACTGGGTGTTGCGCCTACATACCTAATTTTGTAAACATTGGTTTGGAAATCTTATCGGCAACCAAATTCTTTAAGTTATTATTACAAGGCCGTTTTTATAGTAATTAATGGGATAATTACAAGGCCTTTTTATAGTAATTAATGAGATACTACGTGTGTAATTTAGTAATTCCGAGATAGTCTTGTAAAGCACGCAAAATATTGTTTAAGGTTAACGATATGTACCATTGTGGTTTTCATTTAATCGTGTTTGTAGCATTTTGGATGCGTAATTTTTGTTTTAAATACATTTAATGTTGCTAATTACACTTAATATAGTTAGGGTTATCATAAATTCGGAAAATTCTGCAGGTTTTGTTATAAATTTAGTCAAATTATAACGTTTTCAGTTACCGATGCGGAGCTTAGACGTCTCAGAGACGCGTTCAAACGCGCCTCAAATTTAAGCGGCGTTATTACCAAGCCAGCTTTCATTAAAGAAGTTCTAGGCGAATTTGTCCCTATTAAATTAGCAGAACACATTTATCAAGCGTGTGGGGGAACGCTAAAAGGCATCACCTTTAAGGATTTATTGTGTGGTTTGGTTCTGTTGACCAATGGCTACAAAGAAGAGAAAATCAAATGTAACTGAATCCTAATTAATTTAATTTAAATTGAGCTGGATTTTGGTTGGTAATTAGGGCTGATTATTTTAATTACTTCTGGTCACAGTTATATTTAGTCTCTATGCAAATGAGCTCGGAACCCACGTAACCAAAGATGAAATGGTTAAATTGGTCCAAGCTTCGGATGGCGGCTACATATCAGAAGCAGTCGCTGATTGTTTCACAGAGGTATGTCACGTGATTATGTGTTTGTTAGGTTTTAATCTCTTTTTCTTAAGTGTTTGTAAATATTTACAATTTGTTTTGTTCTTTTCAGAGTGATAAAGTGTCGTTTGAAGAATTTCGAGATTGGTTGTACAATCACCCTGACGCTACGTCACTGACAAAGTGGTTGTTGTCCGAACCTTGTTCCGTCTCTCTATTCAATGATCTTGAAACGCCAACATTCTATCAAACATTAGCTGGAGTTACACATTGTAAGTTGGATATTGTGCAAATGGGTCGGGAATATTCTGTAAATGGGCGGGGAATTGTGTAAATGGGCGGGGAATTGTGTGAATGGGCGGGGAATTGTGTGAATGGGCGGGGAATTGTGTAAATGGGCGGGGAAATGTGTGAATGGGCGGGGAATTGTGTAAATGGGCGGGGAATTGTGTAAATGGGCAGGGAATTGTGTAAATGGGCGGGAAGTGTGTAAATGGGTCGGGAAACGTGTAAATGGGTTGGAAAATGTGTAAAAGTTTCGGAAACGGTCGGAAATTGTGTAAATGCGTCGGGAATTGTGTAAATGGGTCGAAAAATGTGTAAAATGTTCGGATAATGTGTAAACTGTTCGGAAAATGTGTAAACTATTCGAAAAATGTGTAAACTATTCGAAAAATGTGTAAACTATTCGAAAAATGTGTAAACTATTCGGAAAATGTTTAAACTGTTCGGAAAATGTGTAAACTGTTTGGAAAATGTGTAAACTGTTCGGAAAACGTGTAAACTGTTCGGAAAACGTGTAAACTGTTCGGAAAACGTGTAAACTGTTCGGAAAACGTGTAAACTGTTCGGAAAACGTGTAAACTGTTCGGAAAACGTGTAAACTGTTCGGAAAACGTGTCAACTGTTCGGAAAACGTGTCAATTGTTCGGAAAACGTGTCAACTGTTCGGAAAATGTGTAAACGTTTCTGAAAATGTGTAAAAGTTTCGGAAACGGTCGGAAAATGTGTGAATGGGCGGGGAAATGTGTAAATGGGTCGGGAAATGAGTAAATGGGTCGGGAAATGAGTAAATGGGTCGGGAAATGTGTAAACTGTTCGGAAAATGTGTAAACTGTTTGGGAAAGGGTCGGAAAATGTGTAAAAGTTTCGGAAACGTTCGGAAAATGTGTAAAAGTTTCGGAAACGTTCGGAAAATGTGTAAAAGTTTCGGAAACGTTCGGAAAATGTGTAAAAGTTTCGGAAACGGTCGGAAAATGTGTAAATGGGTTGGAAAATGTGTAAATGTTTCGGAAACGGCCGGAAAATGTGTAAATGGGTTGGAAAATGTGTAAAAGTTTCGGAAACGGTCGGAAAATGTGTAAACTGTTCGGAAAATGTGTAAATGGGTCGGAAAACGTGTAAACTGTTCGGAAAACGTGTAAACTGTTCGGAAAACGTGTAAATGGGTCGGAAAACGTGTGAAAGTTTCGCAAAATGTGTGAAAGTTTCGCAAAATGTGTGAAAGTTTCGCAAAATGTGTGAAAGTTTCGCAAAATGTGTAAACGGTTCGGAAAATGTGTAAACGGTTCGGAAAATGTGTAAACGGGTCGGGAAACGTGTAAACGGTCCGGAAAATGTGCAAACGGTCCGGAAAATGTGCAAACGGTTCGGAAAATGTGTAAACGGTTAAGAAAACGTGTAAACGGTCCGAAAAATGTGTAAACGGGTCGGGAAATTTCTAAATAGTAACATGAAGTAAATATATTTTTCTAGTGGAAGAATCAGATATAATAGAATTAGAGAAACGTTACTGGAGTCTAAAATCTCAGTCCCGAACTGGAAAATTTGACCTGGAAACGTTGGCACCGCTTATTCACCCTCCTGTACCTTTATCTCTCTGTGAAGGTAAGAACTAATTTAAAAGTTTAAACGCTTAACAAGTTTTTTAACTTCATTTGAACGCATTTTTCTTTGTTTGTGTTAGGAATCTTCAATGCTTTTGATGAAAACCGTGATGGGCACATTGATTTTAAAGAAATGGCTTGCGGTATCAGTGCCTGCTGTAAGGGACCACTTGTCGAAAGACAGAAATGTGAGTTTTATCCAAAAACAGATTTCTCTTTTTGGAAACATGTTTGTCTGTTCTTTTATGTGTGTAATTGGACATTTATATGTTGTGTTTCATAATTATGAATAAATTGTGTGTTATTAAGAGTTCAATGTAAAGGAATAGAAATAACAAAATGTTTGCGTGTTTAATATCTGTCTTTCATGCACTAATAATGAGCTATTTTTAATATCTGTGCCTTCATGCACTATAATAATGAACGAGGTTTAATATCTGTGCCTTCATGCACTCGTAATGATCGATTTTTAATATCTGTGCCTTCATGCACTAAAAATATCCGCGGTTTAATATCCGAGCCTTCATGCACTAATAATATGCGTGGTTTAATATCTGTGCCTTCATGCACTAAAAATATGCGCGGTTTAATATCTGCCCCTTCGTGCACTAATATGCGCGGTTTAATATATGTCCCTTCATGCACTATTAATATGCCTGGTTTAATATCTGCCCCTTCATGCACTAATAATATGCGAGGTTTAATATCTGTGCCTTCATGCACTAAAAATATGCGTGGTTTAATATCTGTGCCTTCATGCACTCATAATAATATGCGCGGTTTAATATCCGAGCCTTCATGCACTCATAATATGTGCGGTTTAATATTTGTACCTTCATGCACTACTACGAAAATAATTATTTTTATTATCTGGGCCTTTAAACTACTTCGAACATGTTCAGATTTAATATCTGTTCCTTCATGCACAAATTGAAAATGTTCGTGCTGAATGTTTGTGCCTTCATGCACAAATAAGGAAATGTTCTTGCTGAATGTTTGTGCCTTCATGCACAAATAAGAAAATGTTCGTGCTGAATGTTTGTGCCTTAATGCACAAATTAGAAAATGTTCGTGCTGAATGTTTGTGCCTTTTACCTCATTCAAACATGTTCGGATTTAATATCCGCGCCTCGATGAACTAATTAGAACATGCACAAATAAGAAAATGTTCCGATTTAATATCCGCGCCTTCATGCACAATTGAGAAAATATTCCGATTTAATATCTGTTCCTTCACGCACAAACATTGAAATGCCTAAATTTAATATCTGTACCTTCATGCATAAACATGGAAATGCCCGAATTTAATATCTGTACCTTCATGCACAATTTAGAAAATATTCCTATTTAGTATCTGTACCTTCATGCACAAACATGTAAATTTCCGAATTTAATATCTGTGCCTTCATGCACAAACATGTAAATACCCGAATTTAATATCTGTGCCTTCATGCACAAACATGCAAGTATTCCGATTTAATATCTGTGCCTTCACGCACAAACATGGAAATGCCCGAATTTAGTATCTGTCCCTTCATGCACAAATAAGAAAATATTCCGATTTAGTATCTGTACCTTCACGCACAAACAAGGAAAAGCCCGAATTTAATATCTGAGCCTTCATGCACAAAATATTCCGATTTAATATCTGCTCCTTCATGCTCAAAATATTCCGATTTAATATCTGCTCCTTCATGCACAAAATATTCCGATTTAATATCTGCTCCTTCATGCACAAATAAGAAAATATTCCGATTTAATATCTGCACCTTCATGTACATGACTAAAACATTCCGAAACACGTTTCTATTTCATAGTTTGCTTTAAAATATTTGACCAAGATCAAGATGGTTCGTTGTGTCGAAGCGAAGCGTATTCCATGGTTCTCGCTTTGTTACACGTTCGAAGTGAAAATATTTACAATAACAGTGATGTAAGCTAAGCGCCATTTATCTCAGTCATTACTTAAGTACTTTAATTTCAACTTAATTACGTAGTGTATAGCATACAGTAGTCAAATAGACGAGATAGTCGAGGACCTCTTTACTAAGTTTGACTCGAACAAGGACAATACGATATCCTTAGACGAGTATCTAGTCTGGTCTGTTGATCAAACGTTGCCACTTGACCTTCTTAACCTTTTGTTTCAAGTAAGGCCGGCCGTTTTATCAAACTAGATACTCGTCTACTATCTAATTGGTTGACTTAACCGTAGGTTTGTCACGTTGTATTTGGTTTAAAACCAACGAGGAAAGAAGAGGAAGGTGATATAGTCCGAAGTTGGTTGGAGAGAGAAGAGAGACGAGGTCTCAAAATTGGACAACTTTGGTTTTTGATTTCCATCGATTGGTGGAAGTCTTGGAATGATTATATTAATTATCAGGTTAGTTCGTCTCTACTTAATTATTTTGCCTATTTAGTTATTTAAAAGTACTCCGTTTTATCCGAAAACATAATTCGATTAATCGCGTTTTCTTTAATCGATTAATTTAGTTAAATTTGGACTATTGTTGGATAAAAGTCTATTTAATTAAATGTAGTGGGATTTCATTGGTTATTTAAAAGTACGCCGTTTTATCCAAAAACAATTCGATTAATCGCGTTTTCTTTAATCGATTAATTTAGTTAAATTTGGACTATTGTTGGATAAAAGTCCATTTAATTTAATGTAGTGGGAGTTCATTGGTTATTTAAAAGTACGCCGTTTTGTCCAAAAACATAATTCGATTAATCGCGTCTTCTTTAATCGATTAATTTAGTTAACTTTGGACTATTGTATAAAAGCGTATTTAATTAAATGTAGTGGAAGTTCCTCGGTTGTTTAAAAGTATGCCGTTTTATCCGAAAACATAATTCGATTAATCGCGTTTTCTTTAATCGATTAATTTAGTTAAATTTGGACTAATGTTGGATAAAAGTCTATTTAATTAAATGTAGTGGGAGTTCATTGGTTATTTAAAAGTACGCCGTTTATCCAAAGACATAATTCGATTAATCGCGTCTTTTTTAATCGATTAATTTGGTCAAATCCCCGGAGATTGTTCCATTAATTTCATTTTTTAAAGAACTGTCTATGTGAATCCTTATTTGAAACAGTATTTATTTATTTATTTATTTGATTGAAATATCAATTATATATACAAAAATATCCTGATAATTAGAGAATCTTTGCGAAATACGTTAATCGAAGTTTTTAATCGATTAAACGTCAAAAAATCGTGGGTTTTTCGGAATTTTATGTCAGGAAGAGCTTTCATACATGCAGACACTTAAATTCCTAGGTTGCTGAATAGTAATTTTTTTTTGGTTTGGTTTTAAGACCTTAGGTTTTTAATCGATTAATCGTCAAAATATCGTAGGTTTTTCGGAATTTTATGTCACAAAGAGCTTTCATACATACGCTTACGTTCCTAGGTTGCTAAATAGCTTTTTATTTTTTTTTGTTATGGGACCTTAGGTTTTTAATCGATTAATCGTCAAAATATGGTGGGTTTTTCGGAATTTTATGTCACGAAGAGCTTTCAAACATACGCTTACGTTCCTAGGTTGCTAAATATCTTTTTATTTATTTTTTTTGTTATGGGACCTTAGGTTTTTAATCGATTAATCGTCAAAATATGGTGGGTTTTTTCGGAATTTTATGTCACGAAGAGCTTTCATACATACGCTTAAGTTCCTAGGTTGCTGAATAGCATTTGTTTGGTTTTAGGACGTTAAATTTTTAATCGATTAATCGTCAAAATATCGTGGGTTTTTCGGAATTTTATGTCAGGAAGAGCTTTTATACATTAGCTAAAGTTCCTAGGTTACTCAATAGGACTTTTTTGTGGTTTTAGGACATTAGATTTTTAATCGATTAATCGTCAAAATATCGTAGGTTTTTCGGAATTTTATGTCACGAAGAGATTTTATACATTTGCTAAATTTCCTAGGTTACTGAATAGGATTTTTTTTGTGGTTTTAGGACATTAGATTTTTAATCGATTAATCGTCAAAATATCGTAGGTTTTTCTGAATTTTATCTCACTATGGGGTTTATGATGAAACATACGCTGAAGTTCATAGGTTACTGAATAGCATTTGTTTGGTTTTAGGACATTAGATTTTTAATCGATTAATCGTCAAAATATCGTAGGCTTTTCGGAATTTTATGTCACGAAGAGGTTTATGATGAAACACGTTAAAGTTCATAGGTTAATGAATAGGTTTATTTTTTGGGTTTTAGGACGTTAGCTCTATATACACAAACAGTGGAACATCGAGTCTGAAACGCTCAAATAAACTTCAAAAGAGAGTGGAATCGAGTTTGGCTCAATCTTTGGGCGATGGCAATTGTAACGTGACTCTATCGAGTATCGTTACGTTAGGGGAAGACGCCCTGGCTAGTCTCACCAGCAATTCTTCTTCCTCGTCCACAAACTCTAGTCCTTATCTCGGTTACGCCAGTGATAGCTTATCCAGAACATCGGGAGAATCCGTTCTTAGTCAAATGAGATCTACGCTCCAAACACCTGATATTCCACGAACTCCTAGTCATTCGCCTGGAATGGCCAGAAAATTGACCGCAATTCCGCCTCAAAGACCTCCCTCCATTGACAATTCGTCACTTGTAGTGCCAAATACATTGAAAGTAAGTAAACCTTATCAATGCTTTTAAGATGTTTGTGTTCCGAACGCAATATTACATCAGGGTTCGCACTAAACCTGCATAAGTCAGGGATTTGGAAAATAATGGGGGTCCGTCCGGGATTTAAAGTTTCTTCATAAAAAGTCGGGGATAGGTTAGGGATTTCGTTTTGTATGTCAAACCATGATGATTCGTGCAATGCTAAATATCGGCTGCAGGTGTCATTGTGAAGTGGGCTCTGGGTAAACACGTACTTAAAATGGTCCCAGGGATATTGGCAAAATTTCGTCAGGGATAAGGTGGAAAAGTCAGGGAGGGATTTTAAATAGAAAAATTTCCTCCGAACCCTGTGTTTTAATTTTATTTCAATCTCTATTTGATTAAATGTAGTATAAGTTTCTCTCGGTTGTTTAAAAGTATGCCGTTTTATCAAAACCTAATTCTATTAATCGCGTTTTATCTAATCGATTAATTTAGTTAAATCCTGGGAAATTGTTCCATTAAAATTGTCAGGGAAATTGGCAACATAAGTATGGCGTTTTATCAAAACCTAATTCGAATAATCGCCTCTTCTCTAATCGATTAATTTAGTTAAATCGCGGGAAATTGTTCCATTAAAATTGTCAGGGAAATTGGCAACATAAGTATGGCGTTTTATCAAAACCTAATTCTATTAATCGTGTCTTCTCTAATCGATTAATTTAGTTAAATCGTGGGAAATTGTTCCATTAAAATTGTCAGGGATATTGGCAACATTTGGTTAGGGATAAGCAAGGAAAAGTCAGGGATTTTTAGTATAAAAATGTTGTCCGAACTATGTTTTAAAATTTTATTGCTTATTATTGCCGATTAAATTTAATTAGGCTACAATATTAACTGGGGAAGGTGGAAAATTAAAAAAGAACACATTGCTCATGCGCGGACGTGATTTTGAAGTCGTTCCCGAAGCCATTTGGCGAGCGTTATTTCAATGGTATGGTGGATCACCTTCACTACCTCGACAAGTATGTTTTAATTCATCAATCGAATTAATGTTTTTAATTAACTAATATTCTAGTGAAAGTGTAAAGTATATTTTAATTTAATTAATGTTCCAGGCTATCCTACCTCAAAATGCTCTCCAACCTGAATTGGAACTCTATCCAATCACGTTGAAGCTTTTCAAGCATCACATTAGTAACGCGCCTAATCGGCAACCGGGAAGCGGTACTTGGAGTGGTGTCGTTAGCAACATGGCAACAGCCTATGGTATTCACCCTTTTTTCTCGAATAGAAGTAACGGTATGGTTTCACTTGCACATGCAATTTTTTATTTATCAAACGCATTCGTGTTATGTGATTCACTTAAATTTCGCTTCTAAAATGTATGATGGTTTTTTCCGCCTACTTATTAATCGATTAATCGATCATGTTTGAGAATAATTGTCGATGGATTTTCAAAGTACTTTAGACAGTTTTATTGTACATCAATCGAGTTGAGGCTTTAATGCATGTTTATTAATTACCTTAGTGCTTAGTTTTCAAAATCCCGACACAAATTAATCGATTAATCGAACAAATTTACAAATAATTGTGGATGGATTTTCAAAGTATTTTAGGCAGTTTAATTGCACATTATACAAATTGAAGCTTTAATGCATGTTTATTAATTACCTTAGTGCTTAGTTTTCAAAATCCCGACACAAATTAATCGATTAATCTAACTTTTCTGCCAGTTATTGTGATTTTTCAGAATTCGTTTTATTAGTATAATTGCACTCATTACCGGTTGAGACTTTAATGCTTGTTTATTATTAACCTTAATGCTTAGTTTTCAAAATTCCGAAACAAATTAATCGATTAATCTAACGTTTCTGCGAATTATTGTGGTGTTTTTCAGAATTCGTTTTGTTAACATAATTGCGCTCAGTACGAGTTAAGGCTTCAATATTTGTGTATTATTTATTCTAGTACTCAGTTATCAAAATGCCAAAACAAATTAATCGATTAATCTATCGATTTTTGCGAATTACTGTGAACCCGTTTTATCAGTCTAATCGCGCACTTTACAAGTTGAGGCTTAAATGCTGTGCCTAGTTTTCAACTTAATAATCGATTAATCGAACTTGTTTCCGAGTATTGAAAGTTGTTTCTGTTGGTTCAGTTGAGCACAACTCAAGTTGAGTCTTTAATGCTTGTATATTCTTAGTTTTCAAAATTTCAACAAATAATTAATCGATTAATCAACTGTTCTGCGAATTGTTGTAGTTTTCAGAATACATTTCGTCAGTTTAATCGCGCCCCTTATATGTTCAGACTTTAATGTTGTGCTTAGTTTCCAAAATCCCGACAACTAATTAATCGATTAATCGAACCATTTTAAAGTTATTTTCGTTGGTTTAATTGCGCGTCCAACAATTTGATGCTTCAATGCTTATTTATTGCATTTATGTTAATTGTGTAAATGTCGATTATAGTTATTAATTCGAGTTATATTAAGGAACCGGAGTGTTGATTACTTTCAGGAGCTTCTGCCAATGTTTATCCGAATCAGTTTAATTATCCGAAAAGGTATCTAGCGTACTTGGCATCTTTCAGCAGAATGGCTACTCTTCGGCAAGTCTATGACTTTCTATGCATAAGACTAAAGCTTCGGCCTGAAGATACGCGACTCTGGTTGTACAAAGATGATGTAAGTACAATATTTAATTCAACTAATATTAATGAAGTATCAATTTTTTGACGTTAAAAACCATAAATCTAAGTAATGGTAGCAAATATCTTCGATAAAGTACTACAGTATTATTTACTTAGATTTTAGCGATTAATCACATCGTTTTCATGGATAAATAGAGTAAATATTAGCGATTAGTCGATTAATCATGTACTTTATCGATAAATAGAATAAATGTTGTCGATTAATCGTGTACTTTATCGATAAATAGAATAAATGTTAACGATTAATCGTGTACTTTGTCGATAAATAGAATAAATGTTAGCGATTAATCGTGTACTTTGTCGATAAATAGAATAAATGTTAGCCATTAATCGATTAATCGTGTATTTTGTCGATAAATAGAATAAATGTTAGCCATTAATCGATTAATCGTGTACTTTGTCGATAAATAGAATAAATGTTAGCCATTAATCGATTAATCACGTACTTTTATCGATAAATAGAATAAATGTTAGCCATTAATCGATTAATCGTGTACTTTGTCGATAAATAGAATAAATGTTAGCCATTAATAGATTAATCGTGTACTTTATCGATAAATAGAGTAAATGTTAGCCATTAATCGATTAATCCTGTTTTATCGATAAATAGAATAAACGATATCGATTAATGACGTAGGTGTATCGATAAATAGAATAAATATTAGCGATTAGTCGATTAATCATGTGCATTTTTCGATATTTTGATTAAATGTTACCAATTAATCGATTAATCCGTTCAATCTTAGAAATACTGTGTCCCGTAATTTCGATCATTAAGTCAAATTATTGGGCTTTATTGACTTGTGTTATGATAACATTGTTAATGTGTTATTCCCAGAATAACTTGTCACTGCTAGATGAAGAATATTTGACTTTGGAGCAAATGGACATTGAAGACAATGAACAGGTTTTAATTGAAAGTACGTTAACAGAGGTCAATCAAATCATTCAATAACAATGAGCGTGTCGATTTTTAATTTTCGTAAACAGTCAGGAACAAGGACTTAACGTGGCCTGAAGAAATGTCAAACTTACTTAATGCTAAACTTGATCAAAAGCATCAAGGTCCCACTGAGAAGGGAGCTACTGGTTTGAATAATCTGGGCAATACGTGCTTTATGAATGCGGCGTTACAATGTGTCAGTAACACAAGACCGTTAACGTTGTATTTTATCAACGATCGACACCTCTATGAACTTAACAGGTGAGATTTGAGTTTATCATTTTGTTGTTGTATTTTAACGAGTTTAACATTTTGTTGTTGTATTTTAACGAGTTTAACATTTTGTTGTTGTATTTTAACGAGTTTAACATTTTGTTGCTGTATTTTAACGAGTTTTAACATTTTGTTGCTGTATTTTAACGAGTTTAACATTTTGTTGCTGTATTTTAACGAGTTTAACATTTTGTTGCTGTATTTTAACGAGTTTAACATTTTGTTGCTGTATTTTAACGAGTTTAACATTTTGTTGCTGTATTTTAACGAGTTTAACATTAGTTATTATGCTTTTAACGGAGTTTAACATTAGTTATTATGCTTTTATCGAAATTTAACATTAGTTATTGTGCTTTTATCGAAATTTAACATTAGTTATTATGCTTTTAACGAAATTTAACATTAGTTATTATGCTTTTAACGAAATTTAACATTAGTTATTATGCTTTTATTGAAATTTAACATTAGTTATTATGCTTTTAACGAAATTTAACATTAGTTATTATGCTTTTAACGAAATTTAATTTAACCTTTAATCATTTTATATTTCCCAAGAACAAACCCATTAGGAATGAAAGGTCACATAGCCAAACGTTACGGAGATTTGGTTCAAGAATTATGGAGTGGAACCTCTAGAACTATCGCTCCGTTAAAATTAAGGGTAAAACTAACTAACCTAATTCTAATTCTAATTTTAATTTCATATTTTATAGTTTATTAATTTTAATTCAAACAAATTAAGTTAACCCACAATTCCATTCCAGTGGACAATTGGTAAATACGCTCCAAGGTTTAACGGTTTCCAACAGCACGACTCGCAAGAGTTACTAGCCTTTCTATTGGACGGTCTGCACGAAGACCTCAACCGAGTTCACGAGAAACCTTACGTTGAACTGAAGGACAGCGATGGGCGACCGGACGCTGATGTGGCCCTAGAAGCTTGGGAAAATCACATTTTGCGGAATCGATCCATTATCGTTGACTTATTCCACGGTCAATTACAATCTTCGGTTACTTGTAAAGTTTGCGGACACGTCTCGGTCAGATTTGATCCTTTCAATTACTTATCTTTACCATTACCGATGGAAAGCTGCGTTCATACTGAGGTCATAGGTCAGTTGTTTCTTAATTGTTACTATTTTGGTTTGGGTTTAGGTTTAGTAATTAAGGTTGACCTAGGACTTGTTATTGAGTCTTTGGTTGTACGTTACGTTGTCTTTGTGTTTTTAGTCATGAAGTTAGATGGCAGTGTCCCTGTCAAGTATGGTTTAAGACTAAACCATGATGACAAGTATTCCGCTGTTAAACAACAGTTAAGTGCACATTGTCATCTCAGTCCAAATCAAATTGTTTTAACTGAAGTCTGCAGTTCCATGATCAAGGTAAGTCACTTTTGTTGTCTTTGAATGGTGGGTTGGTCTTGGTTAGAAACTTTTCGAGTAGTTGGAAAATCGATTAATCGGTCGATCGCAAAAAAGAGCGATTTCTCTTAATGAAAATTTATTAAATTAGTCGATTAATTTCGATCAATCTGAACAAAGGGAATTTACGATTACATTTCGATTAAACTGAACAAATAGTGATTTGCGATTAAATTTTGGCTAATTTAAACCAATAGGGACAAAAATTCGATTAATATAAACAAATAGCGACTTTGCGATTAAAATTCGGTTCATTTGAACAAATAGTGACTTTGCGATTAAATTTCGGTTAATTTAAACCAATAGGGACTAATATTCGATTAATCTAAACAAATAGCGACTTCGCGATTAAAATTCGATTAATCTAAACAAATAGCGACTTTGCGATTAAAATTCGATTAACCTAAACAAATAGCGACTTCTCGATTAAAATTCGATTAATCTAAACAAATAGCGACTTTGCGATTAAAATTCGATTAATCCAAACAAATAGCGACTTTGCGATTAAAATTCGATTAATCCAAACAAATAGCGACTTCTCGATTAAAATTCGATTAATCCAAACAAATAGCGACTTTGCGATTTAAATTCGATTAATCTAAACAAATAGCGACTTTGCGATTAAAATTCGATTAATCCAAACAAATAGCGACTTCTCGATTAAAATTCGACTAATCCAAACAAATAGCGACTTCTCGATTAAAATTCGATTAATCTAAAGCAAATAACGACTTCGCGATTAAAATTCGATTAATCTACACAAATACGGACTACGCGATTAAAATTCGACTAATCTAAACAAATAGCGACTTCGCGATTAAAATTCGATTAATCTAAACAAATAGTGACTTCGCGATTAAAACTCAATTAATTTAAATGAATAGCGACTCCGATTAAAACTCAATTAATTTAAATGAACAGCGACTATTTTTATTTAAATTCGAATGATATTAAACGAACTCGAGATAAATGCGGAGTACTTGATAACTCGCGATTATTCCAGGCAATATTACCTGATGACCAAAAAATTCGAATGGTTATGGGAACGTGTCTTTATGCCTACGAAATCCCAACACATTCTGATTTAAACGCGGAAGATGAAATCAAATATCCTAAAGAACCTCAAACATTCACGCAGATCCAACGAATGGCCACTAGTGGTAAGCGTAGACTTATTTCGAATTCACTGCCATAACACGTAATTACGTTTAAAATTGAAAATAATATAATGATCAATTCTTCAATCTTTAGCCAAGAGTTGTGTTGAAAATGGAGTTTCTCCGTCAGTTAGTGTCCGAAGTGTTAAAAATCAGGATGATGACGGAATAGTCACTTTTAGAGTGGGTGCAGATTATGGAAACCATAGTCCTGGACCTTCGTCTCTTCAGGTATGCTTACTACAATTATTTTTAATTACAATAAAATTAAAGTTAATTACAGTAAAATTAAAGTTAATTACAATAAAATTAAAGTTAATTACAGTAAAATTAAAGTTAATTACAGTAAAATTAAAGTTAATTACAATAAAATTAAAGTTAATTACAGTAAAATTAAAGTTAATTACAATAAAATTAAAGTTAATTACAATAAAATTAAAGTTAATTACAATAAAATTAAAGTTAATTACAATAAAATTAAAGTTAATTACAATAAAATTAAAGTTAATTACAATAAAATTAAAGTTAATTACAATAAAATTAAAGTTAATTACAATAAAATTAAAGTTAATTACAATAAAATTAAAGTTAATTACAATAAAATTAAAGTTAATTACAATAAAATTAAAGTTAATTACAATAAAATTAAAGTTAATTACAATAAAATTAAAGTTAATTACAATAAAATTAAAGTTAATTACAATAAAATTAAAGTTAATTACAATAAAATTAAAGTTAATTACAATAAAATTAAAGTTAATTACAATAAAATTAAAGTTAATTACAATAAAATTAAAGTTAATTAAAATTGCATATTGAAATATATTATTGTGAATCTTTACCATTTATAGTCTTCTGGTTGTGATAGTCTACCATGCGTGGACTCTATGGTTGTTAATAACGCGCCATCCAACTCTGTTACTACTAAAAGTTGCACCAGTTCACCAGCACCACCTCCCAATCCTCAAACGTGGAACCGAGATCCTCAAAAGTCTTCAATATCAAACAACCAGAGTTCTAGTGGTTCAAACAACCATCAGTCGTCGAGTTTGGGTATGGGAAGCGGTAGCGGTGGCGGTGGTGGCAGTTCCATTCCTCCGACGTCACTGGCCAACATGCAGTGCGGTTCCAGCAGTGCCTCCAGCCTTAGCTCCAGTCTAGTCAGTAATTCTTCAACTGGGGATTTGGTCGAACTCGCTCGCAAGAGATTTGTGATAGCGTATCATCGCAAGATGGTTAGTACCTTCATTTAGTTTTCTTTTATGGGGTCAGGGAAAACCTTGAAAAGTCAGGGAATTTAAAAATGGGCCGAAAAGGTCAGGGAAAATCTTAGAAAAAGATCAGGGAAAATCTTAGAAAAAGGTCAGGGAAAATCTTAGAAAAAGGTCAGGGAAAATCTTAGAAAAAGGTCAGGGAAAATCTTAGAAAAAGGTCAGGGAAAATCTTAGAAAAAGGTCAGGGAAAATCTTAGAAAAAGGTCAGGGAAAATCTTAGAAAAAGGTCAGGGAAAACCTGGAAAAGTCAGCTGGGAATTTGGTTCTGAAAATTCCGTGGTAACCCTGTTGTTATTTATTATCTGTTTGTTAGAATCGCCAAGAGGTGTATTTTCTGTCATCTCAAAAAACACGTCCGGCGTTATTTGGGTTGCCTCTGGTTTTGCCGTGTTCTGACGGAGCGACCACACACCAAGACCTCTATCAGATGGTTTGGATGCAAGTATCTCGCCTCGTTTCACCTCTACCGCCTTCTGAATCATCTGTCCCAAATCATGCCCAAGACTGGTGAGAATTATACACTCTTTACTAGTGCTTAAATGTCTGTGTGTCACATTATGTGAAAATAACCTCTTTACTACTTAAATATGTGTCCGGTCACAATATGAGAAAATAACCTAACCTAATTGATTTTTAACGTTAATTTCTTGTAGTGATGATAGTTTAGGATACGAATATCCATTCATTCTCAAGGTTGTACAAAAAGATGCGGTTCTTTGTGCCTGGTGTCCGTGGTTCAGGTAAGATTTGTTTTTTCAGGTTTTTTTGTAAACTCGTAGAACTGCAGTCATTTTCAATTCATACAAGCAAGTAGAACCTGGAAATGTCAGGGAAATAAATTGACGACTATAAATTCAGGGAAAGCTCAGGGAAATTTTTAATTTTCAGTAAAATTCAGGGAAATTGGTGAGGTTTGATTGAGTAAGGGATTTCAGGGAGTTTGCGATGATCGAGTAAGTTTGCCCTGAAGGGGTTGCTCCGACCAATCCCATAGTTATTACTCCAAAACCCCCTCCTGTAGTTTCTAGGTGGCCTTTCACCTGTAAATATCAGGGAAATACATGGGGAAAAAACTGAAATGTCAGGGAAATGGATTTTACAAAAGGGGTATGAATCCTGTTAAAGTAGTGTTCAATATGCTTTTGAAAAGATTAAAAAAAATCACCCTAAGTAATTTTCTTAAAAATTTTGTACCTACCCCCTTATTTTTAAGTTTTTTTTACTTGCGTTTAATAATGTTTCATCGATGTTAAAAAACATTTGAAATTACAATTAGAATTGTTCTTTCAACTTTGTTTGTACCAGGTTTTGTCGGGGTTGTCAAATAAGTTGCGGAGATACTGTATTCCGAGGTTCAGCCTATATTGCTATAGATTGGGATCCAACAGCGCTACACCTGAGATATCAAGCGCCTTTAGAAAAGGATTTCATAAATCACGAAAGCGTTGATAAGACTCGTCGTCAACAAACTGAACCAATTGATTTGCACGCGTGCCTCGAAGCCTTCACCAAAGAAGAGCACTTGGGAGAGGAAGAGAAATATTATTGTTCCAAGTGTAAAGACCATCAACTTGCTTCGAAAAAACTTCAAATATGGAGATTGCCTCCCATACTTGTAAGTAATTCACTTTTCTGCACTTTTCTAACGTTTTGAATCTAAACTGAACTCAATAGGAGGGTTGTGCTAATGATTTATTTGTTTTTTTTTTTGTATTTTTCGCGATTAATCAATTCACGTTTCGCGTAGTTTTACTTTTGGCGATTAATTGATTTACCTTTCGCGTAATTTTACTTTTGGCGATTAATCGATTCACGTTTCGCGTAGTTTTACCTTTAACGATTAATCGATTCACGTTTCGCGTAGTTTTACCTTTAACGATTAATCGATTCACGTCTCGCGCAGTTTTGCTATTGGCGATTAATCGATTCGTGTTTCTCGAAGTTTTACTATTGGCGATTAATCGATTTATGTTTCGCGTAGTTTTACCTCTGGCGATTTATGTTTCGCGTAGTTTTACCTTTGGCGATTAATCGATTTATGTTTCGCGTAGTTTTACCTTTGGCTATTAATCGATTCACGTTTCGCATAGTTTTGCTTAGGCGATTAATCGATTCGAGTTTCACGTAGTCGTATATTTATAGCGATTAATCGATTCGAGTTTCACGTAGTCGTATATTTATAGCGATTAATCGATTCACCATATTATTATTAAACGCATTCAAAGGAAAGGTTACGAATGGTTTTGTGTAATTTTAACGCAGATTGTTCACCTGAAAAGATTCCAGCTGCTTAACGGGCGTTGGGTCAAATCTCAAAAGATCGTCCGTTTTCCATTTGAAAACTTCGATCCGAAAGAATACCTGGCCAAAGTTCCAAAATCCACGGTAGCTTTGGCGGCGCGAGAGAAATTACTTCGAACGAAAAACTTAAATAACAATAACATTAATCAAAATAACGGTGGCGATGAAATAATCAAATCGAGCTCGACGTTGAACGGCGGCTTATCTTACAACAACGTCAAAAAAAGTAGTCCTCTCGATAATTGCCGTCCCAACGCTCCCGAATCTCCCAGAAGAGATCTAGGGATCAGTACCAATCAAGTCCAGATCCTGAACTGCGATGAATTAGCCGAGAGGGTTAAGAAAGAATCGAGTTCATCCAATCAGGCGTTACCTACTTGCCAGGAAGACCAATCGACGATACCCAAAATTACCGATTTTCATCGTCATAAACTGCTCAAGGGATATAATCCATACGACTTACATTATAAGTTGTACGCCATAGCGGTAAGTTTACTCGAACACTGGTGTGCTAATAGTAACCTTTGAACTATGTTGAAATTATGTTATTTTACTTTTTCGTTATGTGTTTTTTATTGCAGTGCCATTCGGGTATTTTAGGTGGTGGACATTACGTTTCCTACGCTTGCAATCCAAACAATCGGTGGTATTGCTATAATGACAGCAGTTGTAAGGTAAGTCTTTTTACTGTCTTACTTTTGAGGATTTATTTATTTATGTTTGTAACAATATGGGGACATAGCTTTAAACCTCCGGAAGTATCATTCTCGCATGTGTTGTAGGAAAACATGGTTTGCTTGATGTTAAACCATGTTTTAGGGTTGTTTACGTGTGGTAAAACATGTTTTAGGGTTGTTTACGTGTGGTAAAACATGCTTTAGGGTTGTTTACGTGTGGTAAAACATGCTTTAGGGTTGTTTACGTGTGGTAAAACATGTTTTAGGGTTGTTTACGTGTGGTAAAACATGTTTTAGGGTTGTTTTCATGTGGTAAAACATGTTTTAGGGTTGTTTACGTGTGGTAAAACATGTTTTAGGGTTGTTTTCATGTGGTAAAACATGTTTTAGGGTTGTTTTCGTGTGGGGAAATATGTTTTAGGGTTGTTTACGTGTGGGGAAATATGTTTTAGGGTTGTTTACGTGTGGGAAAATATGTTTTAGGGTTGTTTTCGTGTGGGAAAACATGTTTTGGGGTTGTTTACGTGTGGGAAAATATGTTTTAGGGTTGTTTTCGTGTGGGAAAACATGTTTTGGGGTTGTTTTCATGTGGTAAAACATGTTTTAGGGTTGTTTTCATGTGGTAAAACATGTTTTAGGGTTGTTTTCATGTGGTAAAACATGTTTTAGGGTGGTTTACGTGTGGGAAAACATGTTTTATGGTGGTTTCCATGTGGTAAAACATGTTTTAGGGTGGTTTACGTGTGGGAAAACATGTTTTAGGGTGGTTTTCATGTGGTAAAACATGTTTTATGGTTGTTTCCGTGTGAGAAAGTGTTCTATGGTTGTTTCCGCGTTTTAAAACGTGTTCAAGAGTTGTTTCCGCGTTTTAAAACGTGTTCAAGAGTTGTTTCCGCGTTTTAAAACGTGTTCAAGAGTTGTTTCCGCGTTTTAAAACGTGTTCAAGAGTTGTTTCCGCGTTTTAAAACGTGTTCAAGGGTTGTTTCCGCGTTTTAAAACGTGTTCAAGGGTTGTTTCCGCGTTTTAAAACGTGTTCAAGGGTTGTTTCCGCGTTTTAAAACGTGTTCAAGGGTTGTTTCCGCGTTTTAAAACGTGTTCAAGAGTTGTTTCCGCGTTTTAAAACGTGTTCAAGGGTTGTTTCCGCGTTTTAAAACGTGTTGAAGGGTTGTTTCCACGTGGGAAAACATGTTCTGGGTTGTTTCCTTGCGGGAAACATGTTCTAGGCTTGTTCCACGCGAGAAAACATGTTGTAGGCTTGTTTCCACGCGAGAAAACATGTTGTAGGCTTGTTTCCACGCGAGAAAACATGTTCTGAGGTTGTTTCCGCGTTTAAAAACTTCTTTTAGGGTGAAACATATTTGGGGGGACGGGATGAACAGTTAAAAATATTGTATTTTAAAATGTGGCGCGCGCATTGTTTTCAGGAAGTACAACCGGACCAATTAGACGCGGATTCAGCTTACATGTTATTTTACGAACGAGAGGGTGTAGATTACGAAGCGTACCTCCCTAATGTGGAAGGACGCGTTCAAGATACCAAAGAAATTGATGACGAGTTTGAAAGTGATTTTCGAAAAATGTGCAGCATTCAATAATAATAATAATTTTCAAAAAGTGATTAGTGAATTAAGCCGGAATATTTTAATTTAAAATATTAGATGCTAAAATAATTCAGCGTGCTATAAAAAATTGACACCCCCCGTCGGACAACATGTTTTTTACAAATTGCGCAGTAGGTATAAATACATATATATATATATATCTTGTTCATAGGTGCCATGAAAATAAATATAATTTAAATATTAATTAAAGTAATTAAATCATAGCCAAACACTTCAATTTAATTTTTTTCCATTAATTAAATATATATTAATTCCTTTTTTTCTTCTCAAATTAAATTAATTATAAATAATTAATTCCACTTATTAATTAATTCACGCAATTTAATTATTATTAGCTCAGTTTAAATTGTTAATTAAACTGTTTAATTTGTATGGATGTCTTTAAGTTTAAGTTTAGTATTAAATACTTAAAATTGCAGCCATAAAATTTTATTTTAAACTAGGTTTAATTAATTAATGCATAATATATATATATTTTAATATGAAAATATTAATTAATTTTATTGTTGAAATTGCGCGAAACTGGTCACAAGAAATCCTATGTCATTTAAAGTAATTAAGATGTAAATTTAATTAATTAAAATGTGCTTTATTAAAAATTAATTTTTAATTTTAAAGACATCCATTTTTGTTTTTTTTTCAAGAGCAATATTCTATATTAATGTTAATTGACACGAAAGTACTTTGTGATAATTTTTAAGTTTAATTCAATTTAATTAGTTTAGAGAAATTTAATTAATGAAGTAAATTCTAATTAAAAATGATGGCGAAATTGTGATGTGATTGTCAGTAAAAAAAAATACGAAATTAATTTAGAATATTTAAAAAAAAAAACATTTTGTTGGTTTTTAATGGTTCATTAATTATTTCAGGTTTTTTTTTCTAGTTTTTAATTAAACTGGTTTAATTTTAATCCAATTTTGATTGGAAACAATAATTTTCAACTATTGGGAAACGTCTTTGAAAAAGGTAAGTGGATCGTAACATTAACATGTATGGGAAGAGAAGGTAACTCAATTCAATATTAAAACGGTTCGTAAAATAAGTTTTTCCCAAGATTGTGTAAAGAAAACTTCATATCTGATATCAGAAGTATATAATAATACTTCTCTTCGAGAGAAGTGTACCACAAAGCGGGGTGAGTCTAACGTCACTCTTCCCAACATTGGAACACTTAGAGCAAGGTTACTAAACCGAATCACATACACGATAAATAGTTCCCTCATCATTACTCTATTAGCGTTTAAATATTTGGCAAGACGCACTCGTGCATTTTGTCCACGTCAAGACGAGGTTTGTGGGATGATTGCTGGAGTTTAAGTGCCAAACAACTATTGAATTCACCTTACGGTGCGATGCCCATTTGTAGTTTGATGAGCGGGAAAGCAAACTAAAAGGGGGAGCCTGGAAAGAATGACGTTACATAACTAAAGCATTAAGAGGATACAGAGTGTCATCCTTCCTCTATTATCCCCTTCTGCTGATATTTAATCCTTCCCAAGCGTTTTTATTTGTTTTCTCGCCAAAATTACACCTGGCATAACAATTTATTTTTTGATAACCCAAGGTAAAACAGAGTGCGAACTGAGAAGCAATTAAAACAGTCGGTAAAACGAAAGGGTTGTGTCGAGAAGTACAAGTATGTTCGAGTCCCGTTGATGGAACGAATATTAATAAATTTTCTGAAATGATTAGTGCCATCTCTTAATCCAAACGGAAGGCAGAAATTGAGGAAAGTCTAAGTTTAGAATGATTATCGCTTAGAGTATAGCTTCTGTGGCTCAGTCGGTAAAACGGTTGAGTCGTGGAGTGCAGAGACTGGCAGGTTCGAGTCCCGTTGAGGGAGACATCTCCTTACTACCTAATACCCTATTATCCCCCTACTGTAAACCCCCTACTGCGACCCCCTGCTGTTACCCCCTGCTGCGACACCCTGCTGTTTCCATACTGTTACCCCCTGCTGCGACACCCTGCTGTTTCCATACTGTTACCCCCTGCTGCGACCCCCTGCTGTTACCCCCTACTGTTACCCCCTACTGCGACCCCCTGCTGTTACCCCCTACTGCTACCCCCTGCTGTGTCCATATTGTTACCCCCTGCTGTTACCCCCCGCTGCGACCCCCTACTGTTACCCCCTGCTGCGACGCCCTGCTGTGTCCATATTGTTACCCCCTACTGCGACCCCCTGCTGTTACCCCCTGCTGTGTCCATATTGTTACCCCCTGCTGTTACCCCCTGCTGCGACCCCCTGCTGTTACCCCCTGCTGTTACCCCCTACTGTTGCCCCCTGCTGTTACCCTCTGCTACGACCCCCTGCTGTTACCCCCTACGGTTGCCCCCTGCTGTTACCCTCTGCTACGACCCCCTACTGTTACCCCCTACTGCGGCCCCCTGCTGTTTCCCCCTACTGTTACCCCCTACTGCGACCCCCTGCTGTTACCCCCTACTGCGACCCCCTGCTGTGTCCATATTGTTACCCCCTGCTGTTACCCCCCGCTGCGACCCCCTGCTGTGTCCATATTGTTACCCCCTGCTGAGACCCCCTACTGTTACCCCCTGCTACGATCCCCTAAAGTTACCCCCTGCTGCGATCCCCTAAAGTTACCCCCTGCTGCGATCCCCTGCTGTTACCCCCTGCTGCGACCCCCTACTGTTTTTTTTGTCAATAGTTAAACTAAGCTAAGCAAAGCTACGCGAAACTAAGCTAAGCGAAGCTAAGTTAAGCGAAACTAAGCTAAGCTAAACTAAGCTAAGTTAAGCGAAGCTAAGCTAAGCGAAGCTAAGATAAGCTAGGTGAAGCGAAGCTAAACGAAGCTAAGCGAAGCTAAGCTAAACGAAGCTAAACGAAGCTAAGCTAAGCTAAGCTAAGCTAGGCTAAACGAAGCTAAACGAAGCTAAGCTAAACGAAGCTAAGCTAAGCTAAACGAAGCTAAACGAAGCTAAGCCAAGCTAAGCTAAGCTAAGCTAAGCTAAACGAAGCTAAACGAAGCTAAGCGAAGCTAAACGAAGCTAAGCTAAGCTAAACGAAGCTAAGCTAAACGAAGCTAAGCTAAGCTAAGCTAAGCTAAACGAAGCTAAACGAAGCTAAACGAAGCTAAGCTAAGCTAAGCTAAACGAAGCTAAACGAAGCTAAGCTAAGCTAAGCTAAGCTAAACGAAGCTAAACGAAGCTAAGCTAAGCTAAACGAAGCTAAGTTAAGCTAAACGAAGCTAAACGAAGCTAAGCTAAGCTTAACATAGCTAAACGAAGCTAAACGAAGCTAAGCTAAGCTAAGCTAAACGAAGCTAAACGAAGCTAAACGAAGCTAAGCTAAGCTAAGCTAAGCTAAGCTAAACGAAGCTAAACGAAGCTAAACGAAGCTAAAGGAAGCTAAGCTAAGCTAAACGAAGCTAAACGAAGCTAAACGAAGCTAAGCGAAGCTAAGCTAAACGAAGCTAAACGAAGCTAAGCTAAGCTAAACGAAGCTAAACGAAGCCAAGCTAAGCTAAACGAAGCTAAACGAAGCTAAACGAAGCTAAGCTAAGCTAGGCTAAACGAAGCTAAACGAGGCTAAGCTAAGCTAAGCTAAGCTAAGCTAAGCTAAGCTAAACGAAGCTAAAGGAAGCTAAGCTAAGCTAAACGAAGCTAAACGAAGCTAAATGAAGCTAAACGAAGCTAAACGAAGCTAAGCGAAGCTAAGCTAAACGAAGCTTAACGAAGCTGAGCTAAGCTAAACGAAGCTAAACGAAGCCAAGCTAAGCTAAACGAAGCTAAACGAAGATTAACGAAGCTAAACGAAGCTAAACGAAGATTAACGAAGCTAAACGAAGCTAAGCTAAGCTAGGCTAAACGAAGCTAAACGAAGCTAAGCTAAGCTAAGCTAAGCTAGGCTAAACGAAGCTAAGCTAAACGAAGGTAAACAAAGCTAAACGAAGCTAAACGAAGCTAAGCTAAGCTAAGGTAAGCGAAGCTATACGAAGCTAAACGAAGCTAAGCGAAGCTAAACGAAGCTAAACGAAGCTAAGCTAAGCTAAACGAAGCTAAAGGAAGCTAAGCTAAGCTAAACGAAGCTAAACGAAGCTAAGCGAAGCTAAGCTAAACGAAGCTAAACGAAGCTAAGCTAAGCTAAACGAAGCTAAGCGAAGCTAAGCTAAACGAAGCTAAACGAAGCTAAGCTAAGCTAAACGAAGCTAAACGAAGCCAAGCTAAGCTAAACGAAGCTAAACGAAGCTAAACGAAGCTAAGCTAAGCTAGGCTAAACGAACCTAAACGAAGCTAAGCTAAGCTAGGCTAAAGGAAGCTAAACGAAGCTAAGCTAAGCTAAGCTAAGCTAAGCTAAACGAAGCTAAATGAAGCTAAACGAAGCTAAACGAAGCTAAACGAAGCTAAGCGAAGGTAAGCTAAACGAAGCTAAACGAAGCTAAACTAAGCTAAGCTAAGCTAAACGAAGCTAAGCTAAGCTAAACGAAGCTAAACGAAGCTAAACGAAGCTAAATGAAGCTAAACGAAGCTAAACGAAGCTAAGCGAAGCTAAGCTAAACGAAGCTAAGCTAAGCTAAACGAAGCTAAACGAAGCCAAGCTAAACGAAGCTAAGCTAAGCTAGGCTAAACGAAGCTAAACGAAGCTAAGCTAAGCTAAGCTAAATGAAGCTAAACGAAGCTAAGCTAAGCTAAGCTAAATGAAGCTAAACGAAGGTAAGCTAAACGAAGCTAAACTAAGCTAAGCTAAGCTAAACGAAGCTAAGCTAAGCTAAACGAAGCTAAACGAAGCTAAGCTAAGCTAAGCTAAGCTAAACGAAGCTAAACGAAGCTAAACGAAGCTAAACGAAGCTAAGCGAAGCTAAACGAAGCTAAACGAAGCTAAACGAAGCTAAGCTAAGCTAAACGAAGCTAAACGAAGAATAACGAAGCTAAACGAAGATTAACGAAGCTAAACGAAGCTAAACGAAGCTTAGCTTAGCTTCGTTTAGCTTAGCTTAGCTTAGCTTAGCTTCGTTTAGCTTCGTTTAGCTTAGCTTAGCTTCGTTTAGCTTCGTTTAGCTTAGCTTCGCTTAGCTTCGTTTAGCTTAGCTTAGCTTCGTTTAGCTTCGTTTAGCTTCGTTTAGCTTAGATTAGCTTCGTTTAGCTTAGCTTAGCTTAGCTTAGCTTAACTCCGTTTAGCTTAGCTTAGCTTGGCTTAGCTTAGCTTCGTTTAGCTTCGTTTAGCTTAGCTTAGCTTCGTTTAGCTTCGTTTAGCTTAGCTTCGCTTAGCTTCGTTTAGCTTCGTTTAGCTTAGCTTAGCTTAGCTTCGTTCAGCTTCGTTCAGCTTCGTTTAGCTTCGTTTAGTTTCGCTTAGCTTCGTTTAGCTTCGTTTAGCTTAGCTTAGCTTAGCTTCGTTTAGCTTCGTTTAGCTTAGCTAAGTTTAGCTTCGTTTAGGTTCGTTTAGCTTCGTTTAGCTTAGATTAGCTTCGTTTAGCTTAGCTTAGCTTAGCTTAGCTTAGCTCCGTTTAGCTTAGCTTAGCTTAGCTTAGCTTAGCTTCGTTTAGCTTAGCTTAGCTTCGTTTAGCTTCGTTTAGCTTAGCTTCGCTTAGCTTCGTTTAGCTTCGTTTAGCTTCGTTTAGCTTAGCTTAGCTTCGTTTAGCTTCGTTTAGCTTAGCTTAGCTTCGTTCAGCTTCGTTTAGCTTCGCTTAGCTTCGTTTAGCTTAGATTAGCTTAGATTAACTTCGTTTAGCTTCGTTTAGCTAAACGAAGCTAAGCGAAGCTAAACGAAGCTAAGCGAAGCTAAACGAAGCTAAGCTTAGCTTCGCTTAGCTTCGTTTAGCTTCGATTAGCTTAGCTTAGCTTAGCTTCGTTTAGCTTAGCTTAGCTTCGTTTAGCTAAACGAAGCTAAACGAAGCTAAGCTAAGCTAAGCTAAGCTAGGCTAAACGAAGCTAAACGAAGCTAAGCTAAGCTAGGCTAAACGAAGCTAAGCTAAGCTAGGCTAAACGAAGCTAAGCTAAGCTAGGCTAAACGAAGCTAAGCTAAACGAAGCTAAACGAAGCTAAGCTAAGCTAAGCTAAGCTAAACGAAGCTAAACGAAGCTAAACGAAGCTAAATGAAGCTAAACGAAGCTAAACGAAGCTAAACGAAGCTAAGATAAGCTAAGCTAAGCTAAGCTAAGGTAAGCGAAGCTAAACGAAGCTAAACGAAGCTAAGCGAAGCTAAACGAAGCTAAACGAAGCTAAACGAAGATTAACGAAGCTAAACGAAGCTAAACGAAGATTAACGAAGCTAAACGAAGCTAAGCGAAGCTAAACGAAGCTAAACGAAGCTAAGCGAAGCTAAACGAAGCTAAACGAAGCTAAGCGAAGCTAAACGAAGCTAAACGAAGCTAAGCGAAGCTAAACGAAGCTAAACGAAGCTAAGCGAAGCTAAACGAAGCTAAACGAAGCTAAGCTAAGCTAAGCTAAACGAAGCTAAAGGAAGCTAAGCTAAGCTAAACGAAGCTAAACGAAGCTAAACGAAGCTAAGCGAAGCTAAGCTAAACGAAGCTAAACGAAGCTAAGCTAAGCTAAACGAAGCTAAACGAAGCCAAGCTAAGCTAAACGAAGCTAAACGAAGCTAAGCTAAGCTAGGCTAAACGAAGCTAAACGAGGCTAAGCTAAGCTAAACGAAGCTAAACGAAGCTAAACGAAGCTAAACGAAGCTAAACGAAGCTAAGCTAAGCTAAACGAAGCTAAACGAAGCCAAGCTAAGCTGAACGAAGCTAAACGAAGATTAACGAAGCTAAACGAAGCTAAACGAAGATTAACGAAGCTAAACGAAGCTAAGCTAAGCTAGGCTAAACGAAGCTAAGCTAAACGAAGGTAAACAAAGCTAAACGAAGCTAAACGAAGCTAAGCTAAGCTAAGCTAAGCTAAGCTAAGGTAAGCGAAGCTATACGAAGCTAAACGAAGCTAAGCGAAGCTAAACGAAGCTAAGCGAAGCTAAACGAAGCTAAACGAAGCTAAGCTAAGCTAAACGAAGCTAAAGGAAGCTAAGCTAAGCTAAACGAAGCTAAACGAAGCTAAACGAAGCTAAATGAAGCTAAACGAAGCTAAACGAAGCTAAGCGAAGTTAAGCTAAACGAAGCTAAGCTAAGCTAAACGAAGCTAAACGAAGCCAAGCTAAGCTAAACGAAGCTAAACGAAGCTAAACGAAGCTAAGCTAAGCTAGGCTAAATGAAGCTAAACGAAGCTAAGCTAAGCTAGGCTAAACGAAGCTAAACGAAGCTAAGCTAAGCTAAGCTAAGCTAAGCTAAACGAAGCTAAATGAAGCTAAACGAAGCTAAGCGAAGGTAAGCTAAACGAAGCTAAACGAAGCTAAACTAAGCTAAGCTAAGCTAAACGAAGCTAAGCTAAGCTTAACGAAGCTAAACGAAGCTAAACGAAGCTAAATGAAGCTAAACGAAGCTAAACGAAGCTAAACGAAGCTAAGCGAAGCTAAGCTAAACGAAGCTAAACGAAGCCAAGCTAAACGAAGCTAAGCTAAGCTAGGCTAAACGAAGCTAAACGAAGCTAAGCTAAGCTAGGCTAAACGAAGCTAAACGAAGCTAAGCTAAGCTAAGCTAAATGAAGCTAAACGAAGCTAAGCGAAGGTAAGCTAAACGAAGCTAAACGAAGCTAAACTAAGCTAAGCTAAGCTAAACGAAGCTAAGCTAAGCTAAACGAAGCTAAACGAAGCTAAGCTAAGCTAAGCTAAGCTAAACGAAGCTAAACGAAGCTAAACAAAGCTAAACGAAGCTAAACGAAGCTAAACGAAGCTAAGCGAAGCTAAACGAAGCTAAACGAAGCTAAACGAAGCTAAGCTAAGCTAAACGAAGCTAAACGAAGCTAAACGAAGAATAACGAAGCTAAACGAAGATTAACGAAGCTAAACGAAGCTAAACGAAGCTAAACGAAGCTTAGCTTAGCTTCGTTTAGCTTAGCTTAGCTTAGCTTAGCTTCGTTTAGCTTCGTTTAGCTTAGCTTAGCTTCGTTTAGCTTCGTTTAGATTCGCTTAGCTTCGTTTAGCTTCATTTAGCTTCGTTTAGCTTCGTTTAGCTTAGCTTAGCTTAGCTTCGTTTAGCTTCGTTTAGCTTCGTTTAGGTTCTTTTAGCTTCGTTTAGCTTCGTTTAGCTTAGCTTAGCTTCGTTTAGCTTCGTTTAGCTTAGCTTACCTTCGTTTAGCTTCGTTTAGCTTAGCTTAGCTTCGTTTAGCTTAGCTAAGCTAGGCTAAACGAAGCTTCGTTTAGCTAAACGAAGCTAAACGAAGCTAAGCTAAGCTAAGCTAAACGAAGCTAAGATAAACGAAGCTAAGCTAAGCTAGGCTAAACGAAGCTAAACGAAGCTAAGCTAAACGAAGCTAAACGAAGCTAAGCTAAGCTAAGCTAAGCTAAACGAAGCTAAATGAAGCTAAACGAAGCTAAACGAAGCTAAGCTAAGCTAAGCTAAGCTAAGCTAGGCTAAACGAAGCTAAGCTAAACGAAGCTAAACGAAGCTAAACGAAGCTAAGCTAAGCTAAGCTAAGCTAAGCTAAACGAAGATTAACGAAGCTAAACGAAGCTAAACGAAGATTAACGAAGCTAAACGAAGCTAAACGAAGCTAAACGAAGCTAAGCTAAGCTAAGCTAAGCTAAGCTTAGCTAAACTAAGCTAAAGGAAGCTAAGCTAAGCTAAACGAAGCTAAACGAAGCTAAATGAAGCTAAACGAAGCTAAACGAAGCTAAACGAAGCTAAGCTAAGCTAAACGAAGCTAAACGAAGCCAAGCTAAGCTAAACGAAGCTAAACGAAGCTAAGCTAAGCTAGGCTAAACGAAGCTAAACGAAGCTAAGCTAAGCTAAGCTAAACGAAGCTAAACGAAGCTAAGCTAAGCTAAGCTAAACGAAGCTAAACGAAGCTAAATGAAGCTAAACGAAGCTAAACGAAGCTAAACGAAGCTAAACGAAGCTAAGCGAAGCTAAGCTAAACGAAGCTAAACGAAACTAAGCTAAGCTAAGCTAAGCTAAGCTAAACGAAGCTAAACGAAGCTAAGCTAAGCTAAGCTAAGCTAAACGAAGCTAAACAAAGCTAAACGAAGCTAAACGAAGCTAAACGAAGCTAAACGAAGCTAAGCGAAGCTAAACGAAGCTAAACGAAGCTAAGCTAAGCTAAACGAAGCTAAGCTTAGCTAAACGAAGCTAAACGAAGCTAAACGAAGCTAAGCTAAGCTAAGCTAAGCTAAACGAAGCTAATCGAAGCTAAGCGAAGCTAAGCTAAACGAAGCTAAACGAAGCTAAGCGAAGCTAAGCTAAACGAAGCTAAACGAAGCTTAGCTAAGCTAAGCTAAACGAAGCTAAGCTAAGCTAAGCTAAGCTAGGCTAAACGAAGCTAAACGAAGCTAAGCTAAGCTAAGCTAGGCTAAGCTAAGCTAAGCTAGGCTAAGCTAAGCTAAACGAAGCTAAACGAAGCTAAACGAAGCTAAACGAAGCTAAGCTAAGCTAAGCTAACAGCAAAAGGCAACAGCAGGGGGTAACAGCAGGGGGTCGCAGCAGGGGGTAACAGTAAGGGGGTAACAGCAAAAGGCAACAGCAGAGGGTCGCAGTAGGGGGTTAACAGTAGGGGGATAATAGGGTATTAGGTAGTAAGGAGATGGCCCCCTCAACGGGACTGGAACATACCAGCCTCTGTACTAAACGAAGCTAAACGAAGCTAAGCGAAGCTAAGCTAAACGAAGCTAAACGAAGCTAAACTAAGCTAAGCTAAGCTAAACGAAGCTAAACGAAGCTAAGCTAAGCTAAACGAAGCTAAGCTAAGCTAAGCTAAGCTAAACGAAGCTAAACAAAGCCAAACGAAGCTAAACGAAGCTAAACGAAGCTAAACGAAGCTAAGCGAAGCTAAACGAAGCTAAACGAAGCTAAGCTAAGCTAAACGAAGCTAAGCTTAGCTAAACGAAGCTAAACGAAGCTAAACGAAGCTAAGCTAAGCTAAGCTAAGCTAAACGAAGCTAAACGAAGCTAAGCGAAGCTAAGCTAAACGAAGCTAAACGAAGCTAAGCGAAGCTAAGCTAAACGAAGCTAAACGAAGCTTAGCTAAGCTAAGCTAAACGAAGCTAAACGAAGCTAAGCTAAGCTAGGCTAAACGAAGCTAAACGAAGCTAAACGAAGCTAAGCTAAGCTAAGCTAGGCTAAGCTAAGCTAAACGAAGCTAAACGAAGCTAAACGAAGCTAAGCGAAGCTAAGCTAAACGAAGCTAAACGAAGCTAAGCTAAGCTAAGCTAACAGCAAAAGGCAACAGCAGGGGGTAACAGCAGGGGGTCGCAGCAGGGGGTAACAGTAAGGGGGTAACAGCAAAAGGCAACAGCAGAGGGTCGCAGTAGGGGGTTAACAGTAGGGGGATAATAGGGTATTAGGTAGTAAGGAGATGGCCCCCTCAACGGGACTGGAACATACCAGCCTCTGTACTAAACGAAGCTAAACGAAGCTAAGCGAAGCTAAGCTAAACGAAGCTAAACGAAGCTAAACTAAGCTAAGCTAAGCTAAACGAAGCTAAACGAAGCTAAGCTAAGCTAAACGAAGCTAAGCTAAGCTAAGCTAAGCTAAACGAAGCTGAACAAAGCCAAACGAAGCTAAACGAAGCTAAACGAAGCTAAGCGAAGCTAAACGAAGCTAAACGAAGCTAAGCTAAGCTAAACGAAGCTAAGCTTAGCTAAACGAAGCTAAACGAAGCTAAACGAAGCTAAGCTAAGCTAAGCTAAGCTAAACGAAGCTAAACGAAGCTAAGCGAAGCTAAGCTAAACGAAGCTAAACGAAGCTAAACGAAGCTAAGCGAAGCTAAGCTAAACGAAGCTAAACGAAGCTTAGCTAAGCTAAGCTAAACGAAGCTAAACGAAGCTAAGCTAAGCTAGGCTAAACGAAGCTAAACGAAGCTAAACGAAGCTAAGCTAAGCTAAGCTAGGCTAAGCTAAGCTAAGCTAAACGAAGCTAAACGAAGCTAAACGAAGCTAAGCGAAGCTAAGCTAAACGAAGCTAAACGAAGCTAAGCTAAGCTAAGCTAACAGCAAAAGGCAACAGCAGGGGGTAACAGCAGGGGGTCGCAGCAGGGGGTAACAGTAAGGGGGTAACAGCAAAAGGCAACAGCAGAGGGTCGCAGTAGGGGGTTAACAGTAGGGGGATAATAGGGTATTAGGTAGTAAGGAGATGGCCCCCTCAACGGGACTGGAACATACCAGCCTCTGTACTCCACCACACAACCGTTTTACCGACTGAGCCACAGAAGCCATACTCTAACCGATAATCATTCTAAACTTAGACTTTCCTCAATTTCTGTCTTCCGTTTGGATTGTGAGATGTCACTAATCATCTCAGACAATTTATTAATATTCTCACCCACAACGGGACTCGATTATGCCATCCTCTGTACTCCACGGCTCAACCGTTTGAATTGCTTCTCAGTCCGCACTCTGTTTTACCTTGCGCTGTTTTATTACCTATGCTGAAGCAACTATTTGCAGCATAAGTCCCATCATAGCTCTTCGACCATGGTGTCACTACACAGAACATATCCACTTCTCCATATAAGCTAGGTAGTCTTACCCAAAAAACCCACAGCCATACCTGTTCGCCGTTCATGTCTTCTCTCCATCTTAGTATCACCGCAGCCATCATGATTATCTGCCTTCACTCATACGGATAAATTTAAAAAATTAGTGTTTGTATGAAAAATAATCAGACAATTATATTTATATATATAAAGTTGTTTTAATATATCCGATTTTAAAAATTGATTATAACTATATAATATTTTTTCATGTCATACTTGCAGGTACGCTGCTTGTTTTAATGACTAGATTCCTTGGCATTAAACAAACTTAAATATAACCGAATGAGGAAATTAGCGTTACAGTATTTAACAAGAGGTAAGACAATTTCACAATCAATATTACACCTTAAACAGCAAACGGAAATCTAGCCATTTTATTTTAATGTTCCTTCGTATTTACTAAGTTTATTTGCATTTAAAACATTTTTTTTAATTATGTTTTAAGTTTAAAACATTTGAAAGAAAAACGAAAAAATTTTTAAGTTTTTTTTTTTTCGAAATCTGCATCGGAAAAAAAAAATTTAATTATTTTGTGATTCGGTGAAAAAAATGTTTTAACAAAATCCTTTGAAAAATGGTACAATGATAACTGAACTGAACTGAGGTTCAGTTACACTTATAGTATAGTTTTATGTTGTGTGTAGAAAAATTGACGCGTTAGAAATAACATTGTTACAATATTACGATCATGTTAGAAAAATGTTAATTGAAAAACAGAAAAAAAAACAAGAATATTCATCGTAAGTACTAATTTCATATCAATGTCAAAGGTTAAAGGTTAACTATATAGAAATTATATATATACATATCCGAGTCAAAAAAACACTAAAATTCAACAGCTCCAACATAATATTTATAAAAAATCTGTGATTTTAAAAACCATGACTATGTAATAATAATATTTCAAAGAAATAATATTTTTTAATGAATTTTTAATTATTTATTTATTTATTTATTTATTTATTTATGTATTTATCACTTTATTATCTTTTAAAATAAAATTTTGTATAATTAAATTAATTTAATTATAATCTAAATTATGTCGAATTAACAAGGCACTCAAGGCAGTCCACACGAAAATAATTTTAAATAAAAATTTTTAAAAATTTAAAATTTTTATTTTTTTTTAATAATTTAAATTTTTGAAAAACTATTCAGAATATAATATTTTAATCGAAATAATTAATATATTTAATTAACCGGGTCCTAATTAATTTACTACTAATTACAACTAGATAAATTTCTTAAGAAAAATGAACAAAAATATTGCGTGCAAACTTAGTCTTACTCAAATTTCTTCCTAATCAATTTGATTTTGAAATAAAATAAAATCAATGTTGTTAAAAATATCTTAGTACTTAATTCTGATAAGCGCGTATAGACACTTAATCTTAACAGGCGCAATTAAAATTAGAGATAAAACACTGTTTCTTAACTGAACTGATAATTATAATCCCAAGTGCTCTTATATTTCTAAAATATTTAAATCAAATTGAATTTAAATCAATGTTTATATAAAAATAGCTTATTCTACAATAAAAATACGTTGCTATACTTTTTAATCAAATTAAAGATAACGTGTGCAAATTTGAATATTACCTACAATGCAAAATGTAGGCCTAAATCTATTGCTTTAATTCGTGGGGACCACCTTGACACGTAAATATTTTCAAAATAACACTCGTTTTTTCAATCAATCAATATATTTGGTACGATAATATTCAATTATGATTTGTTTTTTTTTTCAAGGTTTCATTAAATTGTATTTGATTTACAATATTTACATAATAACAGCGATAAACTAAACAATATTTGAACTAAACAATAAACCCCTACACGTACGTGCTTTTAAGGGTTGCGTATTACAAAAACAAGGAATCTTAAATTGTACGACAAAAAAAAATATATGAAAAGTAACGTGAAATATAATCCATTTAATGAACAACTAAGCTATTAAATATATTTAAACAAAAGTGGATACCGTTTTACTTGTAACACTGGTTTGCGTTTCACTATTAACGTATTTATAGCTAGTTCCGAATTTATTAAAACTAACCATGAAAATGTATCCACTTTTGTTTAAAATTGACCTTAAATTCAAAGTCAATCTCAAAGTGTCACATAATAGAAAAAAAATACCCCCATCGTCTAAGTTATCGTATTTTACCCAAAAAATTTGTACGACCTTTAAAATGAAATTTGAAAATGAATTGGCATTATTTTTAATGGCAGTTGAAACTTTTATTTTATTTTGGTTTTTTTTTCGAATTCTCTCTCAAGTGTTGAACTTATGGACGGACTTAAGAGTCCAAACATCTCACTAACTTCGTTCAATTAATTATAATTACAGGATAATTATTAAACCACCGCTAAAACTACCTTCCAAATTGCATAATGAATTAAGTATTTTAGAACTACAACTTTTAGAATAGATTAGATTTTACCAATCAAAATTACCAATTTATTTTCAGGTTAATAAACAAATCAGGGAGGTAACCAAAATGCATATTGTCATATTGGTTTAAAAATTTCGAGAAACTGCCTGCCAGCCGTTAATGGTCAGGACAATACTTTTGCGGCCACACCATAATGGCACAAAAGTAAAAATATACTTTTGTAGCCATAAAAGGCGCAAATTTGTTTCTAATTAAAATTAAAATTTGTTAATCAACTTCTTACGAATTTCGCTAAGAGCAAAGGTCAACAAATATTAAACCAATATTAAAAACAAATATCACTTTAACATTAACTCCCTGATATTGCATTCACTGCAAACTATGTTGCAACAAAGAAAAAATATATTATAAGCTAATTTCGAGTTAATTACGATACTAATTGAGGCATATAACGCAACCATAAGTAACACAATAAGAAAAAAAGCATACAGGGTTAACCTTTGAACCCAAAAAGAGTAAAAATTCATCATTTGAACTAAATAATCTAATGAATTTTATTGTTACTTTCCGATACTGCGTTACTTATGATAGAAAAGCCCTTAAACAGCATTAATTAAAGAGTCACCAGCGCCATCTACTAGAAATTTTTATCCCTATTTTCTACCAAGTTAATTGGTTATAGACTTAAAAAATTTACAGAAAGGGAGGATTGTTGTAAGAGTGGCTTAAAAGGCCTGTAAAAATTGTTTCGAACTTAGCTTTTTCATTCACTTTTGCGAGTTCTTCTTCTCTTTCTTAGCGATAGCTCTCGTTGCTTCTTCAGGCAAACGTGAAGGGTCCGATAATATGTTGGTGGTTGTACAAAGGTGCGTTAACGAGTTCAAAACCACTGTTAACAAAATTGGAATTCAATTTAATTTTTTCTGTTCTCAAAATTCCCCCAAACCTATTTTTGGCCTACTTTTAAAATTTCGCCAAACCTATTTTTGGCCTACTTTTAAAATTTCGCCAAACCTACTTTTGGCCTACTTTTAAAACTCCCCCAAACCTATTTTTGCCCTACTTCTAAAATTCCCCCAAAATCTATCTTTGGCCTACTTCTAAAATTCCCCCAACCAATTTTTGACCTACTTCTAAAACTCCCCAAGCCAATTTTTGGCCTACTTCTAAAACTCCCCAAACCAATTTTTGGCCTACTTCTAAAAGTCCCCAAACCAATTTTTGGCCTACTTTTAAAATCCCCCCCCCCCCGACCGTTTTTGGCCTACTTCTAAAACTCCCCAAACCAATTTTTGGCCTACTTCTAAAATTCCCCCAAAATTTGTCTTTGACCTACTTCTAAAATTCCCCGAAAATCTATATTTGGCCCTACTTACTAAAATTCCCCCAAAATCTATCTTTGGCCTACTTCTAAAATTCCCCCAACCAATTTTTGACCTACTTCTAAAACTCCCCAAGCCAATTTTTGGCCTACTTCTAAAACTCCCCAAACCAATTTTTGGCCTACTTTTAAAATTCCCCCCCCCCCCGACCGTTTTTGGCCTACTTCTAAAACTCCCCAAACCAATTTTTGGCCTACTTCTAAAATTCCCCAAACCAATTTTTGGCCTACTTCTAAAATTCCCCAAACCAATTTTTGGCCTACTTCTAAAATTCCCCCAAAATTTATCTTTGGCCTACTTCTAAAATTCCCCCAAAATTTATCTTTGGCCTACTTCTAAAATTCCCCCAAAATTTGTCTTTGACCTACTTCTAAAATTCCCCCAAAATCTATATTTGGCCCTACTTACTATAAATTCCCCCAAAATCTATATTTGGCCCTACTTACTAAAATTCCCCCAAAATCTATATTTGGCCCTACTTACTATAAATTCCCCCAAAATCTATATTTGGCCCTACTTACTAAAATTCCCCCAAAATCTATCTTTGGCCTACTTCTAAAATTCCCCCAAAATCTATCTTTGGCCTACTTCTAAAATTCCCCCAAAATCTATCTTTGGCCTACTTCTAAAATTCCCCCAAAATCTATCTTTGGCCTACTTCTAAAATTCCCCCAAAATCTATCTTTGGCCTACTTCCAAAATTCTTCCAAAATTCCCCCAAAATCTATCTTTGGCCTACTTCCAAAATTCCCCCAAAATCTATCTTTGGCCTACTTCCAAAATTCTTCCAAAATTCCCCCAAAATCTATCTTTGGCCTACTTCTAAAATTCCCCCAAAACAATTTTTGGCCTACTTCCAAAATTCCCCCAAACCAATTTTTGCCCTACTTCCAAAATTCCCCCAAACCAATTTTTGGCCTACTTCCAAAATTCCCCCAAACCAATTTTTGAGGTACTACAGAAAGAAATACAATGAGAGTCACTTACTAGGCCTAAGTAGCGCCAAACTGCAATGTTGTTCCAACCAAGTGATTGTAGTTTTGCAAAGGTCATCCATGTTGGCTGTCGAAACCGTATTCGTGTAAGATTCTAGTAATGGGTCCATCAATAAGCTGAACTGAATGCGGTAATTAAGTTAAGGAATAATTGCCATTTTAAGGTAATTAAGTTAAGGAATAATTGCCATTTTAAGGTAATTAAGTTAAGGAATAATTGCCATTTTAAGGTAATTAAGTTAAGGAATAATTGCAATTTTAAGGTAATTAAGTTAAGGAATAATTGCCATTTTAAGGTAATTAAGTTAAGCAACAAGTATTTAAAAGTAATTAAGTTAAACAACAAATATTTAAAAGTAATTAAGTTAAACAACAAATATTTAAAAGTAATTAAGTTAAGCAACAAGTATTTAAAAGTAATTAAGTTAAGCAACAAGTATTTAAAAGTAATTAAGTTAAGCAACAAGTATTTAAAAGCAATTAAGTTAAGCAACATTATTTAAAAGTAATTAAGTTAAACAACAAATATTTAAAAGTAATTAAGTACTTAAACTCTAAAAAAAGGAATAATTTTGAAAGGATACAATCCAGAATTTCCAATTTTGCAATGTGTTTGATTTAACGTATTCATCAAATCTTTCCCTCATATGATTGGTTCGCTGAAAAGGCACTGGCGCTCCCGAAGCTGGTAGCTGGTTTTGGTACGTACTAAACATTCATTGTTATTAACTTATTAAGAAATTAATTCATATTAAATTTAAATATTAATATAACAGTAATTAATTTACTTGATAGTTTGATTTAATTCATCTATTTCTTTCTTTAATTTTTCCGCTTCAGATATTTGATGTGTTCGTTCCGCTTTCAAAGACCTGATGTAATCCACAGCTAAACATATATTACAAAAACGGTTTTGCAATTTTTCCACAATTTTCAAAATAATTTTCACATGATTTTTCTAGCTGACTTCAAAGCAAATCTCAGGGCGGAGCCAATTAGTTTTTTATAAGCTTAGCGGGATAGCTAGTCTGAATTTTTTTTAGCTATTTTTAAAAAAAATCCGAACTTTTTGGTCTATTTTTTAAAAAAAATCCGAATTTTGTGACCTATTTTTAAAAAATCCGAATTTTGTGACCTATTTTTAAAAATTCCGAATTTTGTGACCTATTTTTAAAAATTCCGAATTTTGTGACCTATTTTTAAAAATTCCGAATTTTGTGACCTATTTTTAAAAATTCCGAATTTTCTGGCCTATTTTTTGAAAAAAATCCGGATTTTCTGGCCTATTTTTTGAAAAAAATCCGGATTTTCTGGCCTATTTTTTTAAAAAAATCCGGATTTTCTGGCCTATTTTTTAAAAAAAATCCGGATTTTCTGGCCTATTTTTTGAAAAAATCCGGATTTTCTGGCCTATTTTTTTTCAAAAAAAATCCGGATTTTTGGCCTATTTTTTAATAAAATCCGGATTTTCTGGCCTATTTTTTAATAAAATCCGAATTTATTGGCCTATTTTTTAATAAAATCCGAATTTATTGGCCTATTTAAAAAATAAATCAGAATTTTTTGTCCTATTTTTTTAAAAAAATAAAATCAGAATTTTTTGTCCTATTTTTTTAAAAAATCAGAATTGTTTGGCCTATTTTTAGAAACCGAGTTCTTTTGGCCTATTTTTAAATTCCCCGACTTATCCAAGTCTTCCCTGACCTGTAGCAACTCTAATATCTTACAATGTAGCAAAATAATTACTTTACGTTAACCAAAATAGACTTAAACAAAAAACTTGCCGATAATTTCAACTAACTTCTAAAATTACAGCACAAACACTAAAAAAATCTGATATTTACGTACATTTCTGTAGCATAGCGGCTTTACTGACTTTTGAGCTTGGATTATGGCAAAGAGAAGGTACCAAGACGTGTAGAGCTTCAAACCCATGCTGAATTAACCCCAAACAAAACATCAAAATTAAAATTAAAATTAAGAATCGCTACAAGCTCAATTAACACCAGACAACAATCGGCAATAAATACCTTAATATTGCACCTCCGTTTTTGCTCGGCATTAATATGGCAAACCCTTTTATGTTCTTTGTACTGTATTTTTTCCTCAGAAGATTTGGGCCGGAAAATTTTGGGAGTATGCGAGCTAGCCTGGAAAATTCCATGGGGTTTTTAAACTTAAGGAAAATGTTTCAACAATTGGGACACGCTATGTATGGTCTTACACTAAAAAACACTACCTGAGAAGAGGACTCTGAACTGCCTGGTTTTTGAGCACCTCCCAGAGTAACGCCACTCGTAGCCGAGACGGGCAAAAGTTTTTGGGAGGTCAATGAAGAACCAACTAATAACGTGTTTTGAATCTCCGAGACACCAGGCATCTAAATAAAAAATTGTAACACAATTCAGTTTTCCTGTTTCTCAAATTCCACGAATTTCAAATAAACCCGCCCAAGAACAGATAAACCCGCCCAAGAACAGATAAACCCGCCCAAGAACAGATAAACCCGCCCAAGAACAAATAAACCCGCCCAAGAACAAATAAACCCGCCCAAGAACAAACAAACCCGCCCAAGAACAGATAACCCCCCCCCCAAGAACAGATAAACCCGCCCAAGAACAGATAAACCCGCCCAATAACAGATAAACCCGTCCAATAACAAATTAACCCGTCCAATAACAAATTAACCCGTCCAATAACAAATTAACCCGTCCAATAACAAATTAACCCGTCCAATAACAAATTAACCCGTCCAATAACAAATTAACCCGTCCAATAACAAATTAACCCGTCCAATAACAAATTAACCCGTCCAATAACAAATTAACCCGCCCAAGACCAAATTAACCCGTCCAATAACAAATTAAACCGCCCAAGACCAAATTAACCCGCCCAAGAAAAAATTAACCCGCCCAAGAAAAAATTAACCCGCCCAAAAACAAACTAACTCGCCCAAAAACAAACTAACTCGCCCAAGAACAAATAAACCCGCCCAATTTGAAAGTAATCCACCAAAACTCAGAGGAATTTTTATCGAACTAATTAGAAGTTCTATTATAATTCCTGGTTTTTGAACTAATTCCAAATTCAGTAAGTCAAACTTACAGTAGTTAAAGTAACGGGTGAAAGTACAAGAGTTTGAGGTCCACTAGAGGTTGGTGGAACTGTCCCAATTATTGTAACCGTCGGATTTGTATTTGACGTTGAACTAGATGAACTTGTACCATCAGGTGTTGTTGAATAAGCTACCGTAACAATGAACAATCGCTTCTGAAGCAACCCCTCTTACTACAAACATCACCACGGCTACTTACCAGTTGAAAGAAGTTGAGCCAAGACCGTATTAGTCCTTAACCTGTTATTTGTGGTTGTAGTAATGGGGGATATAGGGGACATACTCATTCCCATTGGTAGAAGCTGCGGCATTTGTGAGGTAGGCATGGGCTGAATGTTCTGCGGAGCCGCTGATAATATTGGTTGTACCGTCGGTTGATTGTTAAGATTGATATTTGTCAGGGATATGGCTTGTGGGGGTTTGGCACTAATGGCTTTCAAGGATCCGCTAGTGTGTTGCGGAGACGAGACGCTCCTTGAACGAGCGCGTTGCTTCACAACCTGCAATAGTAATTACAAAGTTGCTTTGCAATGGGGCCCTACAATGAGTGGCAAGTGCCATCATGACCTTAAAGATAGTTTTTAAGGTCATGAAGGCCCTATTTTAATGTTTACAAAGTTTCTTCGCAATGGGGGACAACAATGAAAGGTAAGTGCCATCATGACCTTGAAGATAGTTTAGAAGGTCATGAAGGCATTATTTTAATTTTACAAAGTTTCTTTGCAAATGGGGGACAACAATGAGTGGTAAGTGCCATCATGACCTTCAAGATAGTTTTTAAAGTCATGAAGGCCCTATTTTAATGTTTACAAAGTTTCTTTGCAATGGGGGACAACAATAAATGGTAAGTGCCATCATGACCTTCAAGATCGCTTTCAAGGTCATGAAGGCATTATTTTAATTTTACAAAGTTTCTTTGCAAATGGGGGACCTAGAATGAAAGGTAAGTGCCATCATGACCTTCAAGATAGTTTTTAAAGTCATGAAGGTCCTATTTTAATGTGTACAAAGTTTCTTTGCAAAGAGGGACAACAATAAAAAGGTAAGTGCCATCATGACCTTGAAGATAGTTTAGAAGGTCATCAATGTCCTATTTTAATGTGTACAAAGTTTCTTTGCAATGGGGGACAACAATAAAAGGTAAGTGCCATCATGACCTTGAAGATCGTTTTCAAGGTCATGAAGGCCCAATTTTATGAACACAAATTTGTTTCTGGGGGAAAAAGGTTTGAAGAACTAACCTGTCCCTTAGGTACAGCAAATTGCACCTCTTTCTGACTCGCATTCTGATTGGACGCAACAGGTGACTTCATTTGCAAATTCTCCGCCGAGAACCCGGGCGTCAAATGTCCAGTATAAGAATGCCTTCGATACCCAGGTGTATCCATCCTTACAGTATTGCGCCTGGTTTTCGTTAACATATGGGCAGGTGCATTAAATTTGAAAGGTTCTTCAGCAATCTGCCCTTGCTGTTGCTGCTGCTGCTGCTGAGTTTGTTGCTGTTGCTGCAGGGATAAGACCTGAAACGTGTGAGCATTCGATGGAGGCGCAATTGCAATCGAATTCAGCGATCCCAGCAATTGCGACGAATGAACGGGTGACGTATTTTGCCGATTAATGTTAATTAATGATGAGTTTGAGTTCTTAACTAATTGATCAGTCGTGTAGCTAGAAGATGACGCAAAACTACGTGATTTAAGAGAGTCAGTCAAAATTTGCGATGACGGCTTGGGTGGTTTAAGAATTGAATTTGAGTTAACGAGGGATTGCGATTTATTAATCATTTTTGGCTGTATTAGAGATCTCATATTGGGCTGTGTCGTTGGTACGCTACGTCTAACCGGAGATCCAGGATAACCAACCGTTTTTCCTTTATGTTTAGGGAAAAATACGCTAGCAGTTGCCGTTTGTGGTCCAGGACTTAGAGACCTTGGCATAAGTTTAATCCCAGATGCACTAACAGCAGCGTCAACAACGGGTAATTGGGACAAGTGGCTACCACCACTAGCGGTCGGTGATTGTAGCACAGTTTCAGGTGTAAATGAAGATGGGGTATCCATTGATTGGTTCCCCATGAGTGGGGACACTAGACCGACGTTAGAATTGTTAAAGCTGTCGTTAGAAAACACTGGTTGTTGCTGTTGCAGAGTTGCTGGTTTCAAAATACGCTCTTTGGCCTTTGACAGCTGATTACCGTTGTTTTGAGTTCGATTTGATGCAAGCTGGGAAGGGTACGATGGTGGAGGGGGTGCTGCTGCCATCTGAGCATTAATTACCGAAGAGAAATTCATATTGGACAACAAATTATTGTTGTCCATGGATGAATTAACAGGCGGCATTTGTTTAAGCGAATCCGACATCGGACCTTCTTCGGGTAAAGTAGCTAAAGGACGTGATTGGAAGAAATCTAAACGGTAATTGTTAGGCATGATTATTTGTAAGGTACTTGGGGATGGTTTTTATAATATTACCAGGCCAAAACCATTTACCGTGTAATGGTTCAAGAGTATCCATAAAATCATCTAAAGAGGGTTGCAGCTGGACAAGTCCGGGTTGGATCAAGTCAGCGATACCCGCTCGAGCTAAATGCAATATTGGCTTAGTGTCAGGTAATCAGGAAATAGAATAATCTAGGGGTCAGACACTTGCTAATCAAACTGACCCAATGTACGCGCAGTAACAGAGTTCTGAAGTATATAAGACTTCTCTTTGAGAGAAGTGTACAACCACAAAGCGGGAGGGGTAATTGTAACATGATTCTTAATGGCAACATCAGAACTAAAACATTTGGAGGGCACAAGGTTACTAAACCGAATCACATACGCGATAAATCGTTCCCTCATCATTATTTTATTAGCGCTTAACTATTTGCCAAGGCGCATGCGCTTGTGCAGATTTTTGTCCTTCGTTAAGACAATCAAGATTTGTGGGTTGACTGCTGAGGATTTAGTAAATACCAAACAGTAATTATAGAATTCACCCTAGCACGGTGCGAAGTTACCTATCTGAACTTAGTTTGATGAGCGGGAGAACAAACCAAAATGGTGCCATGAGCCCGGGAAGAATCATGTTACATAGCTGAAGCATTAAGAGGATACAGAGTGTCACGCTTCTTCTATTATCCCCTTCTGGTAAGGTATGCTTTGTGTAGTGGTTAACGCGTAAATTTCTACACAATTTTAAGTATTTCTTGGGTAGTCGTAATTTTACAAGTGTCCATTGACCCCCAGTCATATTTTTACCAATTTCTCTGGGATTTGGGAAATCAAACGGTTCAGAAGGAATCAAACTCGCGAATAGCGTATCGGTAAAGTCCATGTTTGTTATGTCATCGTCTAAACCACTGGCCAAGCTACTGTTTGACCATGAAGGAAATCGGAAATCCAAATCCATGGCCGTTGTCTGATATGTTTAAACAGGTTTTATCATAAGCATGTTCAACTAAACATCAATCTAGTCTACAAGGCTTACGGAATTGTTTTCCATGTATTTTAAACATCGCATGCGATCCCTGTAGAACATGCGACATTTTTTGTACTCTGCTACGACTGTTTTGATACCCCTTTTCAAGTATTTGCCTTCTAAAACAACCGCTTCCGGTTTATTACGCGTTTCACCCTCCAGAGGCGAGGCGAATTGGCAGACAAATGGTTTGCGTTTGGCAACAACTATTACGCGACGGAATATAACGTTATTGCCAATTGCCATAAATGTTTTACGCTAAAAACGTTATATTGACATACATTGAAGATGCCACGCTCTCCAAATTATATTGTTTAGTCGGATTTTCTCCTTCAATCTCATTTTTACGCCTTTGAACGTTTTCCATCTTGGCGAAGTTAACTTGCCACTTTAGAAAGAATGTTATGCGCGTGTCAGGTACAGGTCGCATTATAGTTTTAGTATAATACACGAGAAGCTAACAATAGACAATTTTGATACTGACAAGTGACATATATGTAAATAAGAAAAGTAACAAGATGGCCCCGGGCATATTACACTTTTGCTAGGGCAAAAGAGTCACAACAAAAAATGCGGAAGGATGGGGAAAAGGTTTGCCCAGCCGGAAGGGGTCGGAACAATAGTTTTACAGCTCTAAAGAGCGCAAAACTAAAAGTTCAAAAATTTGCAGGAAAATAGTAAAAATTGTCACAAGGATTGAAATTTCGAATCTTTAAAGCTCAATGTCAACAACATTGAAAATGAAATAAATTACGCAATTGTTTTTATGATTTTTATTAATTTTATTTGAGCCTAATTTTAAAATTTGAAAACGAATTAAAAATTTAGCAAATGTTTTGATGAGTTTTATCATAAGTTCATAAGATACGTTCCCCATAAGTTTATGAAGTGACGTAGGTTATAGATTCTCGTAAAGCGACGCCTGGTGAACCGCTGTCAAAGGCTTAGTAGTGCAGGCTAAATAGGAAGATGGACTGGAAAACCAAGTGTAGTTATTTTTCGCTTGTAGTTCTCTCAGCAAGTCTCTAGCATTAAGTAGCTTAATACTTATGGAACATATCTTATAAACTTATGGTAGAAGCAATTAACCCCATTGAGGCAGAGCCATTAGATATAAAGATTAGAGTTGACTATAACTGGTTAATGTTCTTACTAGTGTCATACTTATCTAATAAACACATTTAAATTATCTACTCTTAAATATAAATAATTCCATTTAATTTAATCTAAAAAATTCGAACTGGAAATCGGGCAATTTTTAAAGTTAAAGCTATCTCAGAAGCCTTAATTACCATGCCGGTACCCATGGTCGCTCACTGGTAAAGCTAAGCCTGTGACGTTTTACGTAGGCATTGACGTCACAACTGAGATAGCTCTATAGCAAAAACACATAGGGAAAGCCACTTATGAGGATTTCATGAGTCAACAAAAATTTTCTCTGCAATTTTTTGGAATTTTGGTATTGATATGAATGATATGATATGATATGATATCAAATTGGAGTATTCAACTTTTTAGGGCTCTTGAATAAGAAAAAAAAATACTAATTTTCTAAGTTTGACAACATTTTTGAGCAAATATTATCTCCAAGGCTTTCTTTAAAGCAAATATCTGATACTGCAGCACCCTAGTATGTAAACTACACACCAATTTAACTTTTCCAAAGGCAGGAACCAATCGGACCGCGTCCTCGAGGGCGGAGCTAAAACTAGAGCTCCACCCCTTGACTATAGGGACATCTAGTGGCATTTGCTTAAACTAAAACCATAGCTGAGACTTCCTTTAAAGCAAATTTCCGGTCCTGCATCAACCCTAGCACACCAATTCAACTTTTCCAAAGGCAGGAACCAATCAGACCGCGTCCTTGAGGGCGGAGCTAAAACTAGCGCTCCACCCCTTGACTATAGGGACATCTAGTGGCATTCGCTTAAACTAAAAACCATAGCAGAGACTTCCTTTAAAGCAAATTTCCGATCCTGCATCAACCCTAGCACACCAATTCAACTTTTCCAAAGGCAGGAACCAATCAGACCGCGTCCTTGAGGGCGGAGCTAAAACTAGCGCTCCACCCCTTGACTATAGGGACATCTAGTGGCATTTGCTTAAACTAAAAACCATAGCAGAGACTTCCTTTAAAGCAAATTTCCGATCCTGCATCAACCCTAGCACACCAATTCAACTTTTCCAAAGGCAGGAACCAATCAGAACGCACCCACAAGGGCGGAGCTAAAACTAGAGCTCCACCCCTTGACTATAGGGACATCTAGTGGCATTTGCTTAAACTAAAAACCATAGCTGAGACTTGCTTTAACAATGACCCCCACTAAACAAACAAATATCGGCAATTAAATACAAACGTAATTAAGTTAATAAAGATAGTCAAACAAAAACCCTTGAAGACATATTTACAAATCTTAATCTATTAAAACGTAAAATGAACGATAACCCTCAATCAACGAACCTAAGAAGGGGTTGCAACCAATAACCAAATATTACCAATTAAACCCGACCAAATGCAATTTAATTAACTTTAATTAAATTATTAAACACATGCCTTAAAGCTACATAAAGAAAAAGGCAGATTTTAATTCCAAAATTAACAAAAACGGGACATAACTAGCGGAGAAACAAATCACAACATGGCCTTCAAACTAAAAGACAGAGCTCTTACCTGTAAACCAATGACATGCACTTTAATAAATTCGTCAATGAGTCATCAATAGAAATGCTTTGTACAATTCCCGCAGGATTAAAAGTGGCCAACTGCATATTTGAATCACCACTGGTGGGTAACCCAGCAGCGGCACCCATGGAAACATCGGGAAGATGAGTTTGTAAGTTAATAATTTCCTCTGGTTTTGGTGTTAAAACAACTTGATCCGTATCATCAACATTAGGAGCGAGTAAAGAAGCTTCATCTTCCTCTTCTTGCACCTTTGAATCGTCAATTTCCGATACCATAAAATGTCCACTATGAATAGTTTCCCTATTGGACTTTTCATCCAAATCTAAATCTAGGCTATCGAGCATTCCTCCGTCGCCAAGGCCTAAGTTAAAATGAATCCTCGTATTCGTATTTCGATCTAGTGGCATTTTCGCCCCTCCAAATTCCAGCATGGAAACCATTAAGTTGATTTTAATTAGGTTAGGGTTAACAAACTTTGTTTCTAATTGAGGATATTCCTTTACTGACGAATAAAAACATTACACAGTGGACTATGATGTCCCCCTTGCAATAACGCAATGCACACTGTTATAACGATGGCCCTCGGAAACTGTCTCAACGCGCGACTAAAAATAACATCAACAAACAATATTCAAATGGCCATACTGCTTTACGGAACGGAAGACAGCCTTGAAAAAAATAACACTTGTTTTTATGTTTTTTAACGATTTTTTTGTCGGGACCAGATGGCACTTCGAAGGATACTGAGAGATAACGGGTTCATTTTTCAAGTAGAAATGCAATCGGAATGAAAAATTGAAACATTTCTAAAGCCCACTCGATCACGCAGTCCATGGATTGGAAACAGGGCCGGAAATAAGCACAGGACACTGGACATTGTCCAATAAAATTTTAAAATGTCCCATAATTTTTTTTAAAATTTAAGTGGGTCACTGGATATTTTGACCTATAAATTTTCCGAAGTTTTGATACCTTGACTATGGAGAAGCGACACCATTTTTGCACACTCCAGTGGACAATGTCCTATAAATTTTCCAGTCAAACAGGGGGTCACTAGACACATGTCCTATAACAAATTTTTCTTATTTCCGGCCCTGATTGGAAATACTAAGTTTTTCAGACCACTAGGAGTATTGATACCTATTACAACAGAAGGCGAGGCTACTTGGTCCTGCACTTCGTCCGCCAAGAAGCGTGGTCTCCTGGTGTAAATGGTATCAATCATCCTAGTCTGAAAACTATGTATAAATAAAAGCATAAGTTTATAAGATATGGTCCATAAGTATGATACACTCGGTGATTAATTTTGCAGGACTTCCATCCTCCTATTTAGTCTGTACTAGGCCTTTGACAGCGCCTCACCAGGTGTCGCTTCACGAGAAACTATGACGTTTCACCTATGTCACTTCGTGATAAGCTTTCAGTAACCAGTGACGAACTTATGGAACATATCTTATTAGCTTATGGAGGCAGGTAGCTTTAAGATTAACTAATTCAATATCTCCCAATAAAAATAATGAAAACACTTATTAAGACTTGACGAAGTTTATTTGTGACAAAGTATTAATTGTTTACAAATGATGCATAATCATAAAAATATTCTAAGTTGCATTTCTTCTTTAACCCACAAGGCTTTTTTGTAAAAAAATTCTTATCTACAAGTATTTATGTATGGAAACTACGAGAATTGCAAATACAGATATTGTCGCCTTGAAAATACGGGCTAGAAATAAGTAGATTTCTACACCATACACTAGCTAGATTTTCCTGATTGGTTGAACCTAAAGACCGATGGATGACGTGCCCACTTCGCGCCATTTTCGAATAGAGTTCCAACCTGATTCATATACGGCTATAATACAAACCTTGAAACCTTTTTCATCAACTTCACCATCAGGCTGGGAAATAAGCATAATTTTTAAACTAGTCCTTGGGACTCAATGCCAGTGACCCCCTAGTTTCCGAAATAATAAACTGGTCTCCAGACTGGTCCCCACCCTTGTTCTCCTATAGATTTGCAATTAATAAACTAGTCATTGGGACCAGTGACCCTCACGTTTTGAATAAAAAAGTGGTCCAAGCTATTAATAAACTGGTTTTTGACCTGTAAACCTGTCTTATTTCCTAGCCTGTTCACCATGAAGTTTGGGTTTCGTTCAAAAGTTTATTCTTTTCGACGTGGAGTTCTCAGGTTAAATTATAAACGATTTAACCATGTTACCATGGTAACAGATCCCTGGTTAAACCATAAGATCCGATGATGGTATAAGATTTTGCGTGGGTCATTTGGTCACGTTGTAGACCACATTTTTAATTACAGTGACTTTAAAAAAATTTTTGTAGACAATAGAAGATTCGTAAGGCCAATTTTTACTATTTCGAAACTTAGGAAAGGGTAGGATATGACGTATTGTTGACTAACTTTATTTCACTGTAATTTAAAAATATGCTCAACAACGCTTACAACTCTCACCACGGGAAGGTATGACCACTCCGGCTTCGAGAGTCACCTGTAAAAAGCGGGTTAGCACAAATAAAATAAATAAAAACACCAAAATAAAATATTTTTTATAAATATTTTTACATCATTTCAAAAAAAAAAAAATAAAAAAATAAAAAAAAAATAAATCAGTAATATTTTATAATGATATTAATTATATTTATAATATTAAAGTTAATTATAGTCAAGTTAATCAGTCAAGTCAACCTTACAAGTATTTACAGCAACGCGATATTTACAGCCACGCGATACGCGTCAAGTCAAGTCATGATGATGAAAAATCGCGATTTACAACTTAAATCTAAACACATAAACAGTTCAACAAATGAAGTAACCGCAAAGTTTCAATATAATTAAAACATTACGTTTACATATAAATAGGCACGACATTTGTGTGCCACAATTGGAAGTAAAGTGGTTAATTTAGGAAGGGATTGGGGCGCCTTAACAATTGTATGTGGGCCCTACTCGGTGCCGCAACCCGGAGGTTGTGCAGGCGACACCATTGCCCATGTTAGTATCATAGATAGCATCAACATAAACCCCATAACCGGTGGACGACCTACGTTAGAGTGAAGCCACACGGAAAGGGGGTCCCTCCAATAACAACATTGTACAACGCGACTACAATTTAGTCTCAGGTGCGGGCATAATAGCTCAACGCAGAGATAAATGGACTCTCATAGAGTCGAGACACTCTGGACTTGCTTTCAAATATTGCATAGATCTAGCTCATAAACTCAGAGGACGTGTTTAAACGTCAAACTGCTCTGGTTTATTCTAGGTCACTATTCAGAGGTCAAATTGGACCATCTCAAATGACGCTTTCTAATTTTAAAAAATATACTGAACTAATTAAGTTAAAGTAAGTTAATTAATGTAATTAAATACAAGAAAAGGAAAACTTAAAAGAGCGTACGGCAAAGCGCTCGCTCGTTTTCCTAGATGGACATTCAAGTGGTCAAACTGAACCTTGTCCAATACTAATTAACTAAATATCTAAATATCTAATTGGTACAATGCGTTATTGATAGGACACAACACAAACATATAGTAGGTAAATATGATCTGCAGCTGCTGAGGGAGTTGAAAAGTTAATACATGATTATACACTTTAAAAAATATCTAATGGGCGATTTGTTCACGTCTGGTGGTCATGGTTCTTAAAAATAACTTCCCAGAAGCCAGATGTGAACGCCTCGACACCATTGTAAGTCCTGGCTAAAAGCTATACTCCTAACGTCATTATTGACGTGTTTTTGAAGTTCTTGAAGAAATAGAAGAATCTTGAAGAAGTCGCGATTTCCTTAAACTTGCGCGAGACGATACGCGCCTATTCCTATTATCGTCTTTTAATTATCGCGATATAACCGTCGATTCTCGATGACTGATGTCCCTAAGCACATCGTTGGTAAGTTGTCGTTAATTAGGGTTAAATTGAGGAATTGTCTAATAAAAATTAGGTCGTTACATTATAAATTGTTAATTCATGGGGCAGTTGATAAAATAATGGTTTTAGATCCTAAATTTTTGGAAGTTAGATTGATAAATAAATGTTAGATCCTAAATTGTTAATTCAAAAGATTAGTCAGTAAATTATGTTAGATTTAAACTAAACTCTTCATTCAATTCAAAAGGGTGGTCAATAAAATGTTAGATAAAATTTGATTGGTTAAAATGTTGGTTAGTTTGAAACTTTAGGGATTTTTAATAAACGCTAACACTATCAGCGATATCCGATTTTCCGTCGTCGTACCGCCTGAAAATACCGCGACCGAATCTCCACCAACACCAAAAATAATAACACAAAATATCACAACTTTATTTTGAAAATACAACAATATAATTAAATTAAAATACTAAACAACCCTATAGTTTAAGTCCTAAACACCGCGGTCTCCCAGAGCTCCTAGCTGAACTTCCCTAGATTCAACTAAACCCTGAAAAACTAATACCGCGTTTGAGCTCTCATTGAAGACCGCGGAACGAAGCAGCTACAACTGAACTGAACCTGATTTACAAAATACTCTTAACCATTTAAATAGAGGGACATTAGCCCTTCATTTCAATTCAACAATATTTCAAAAATTCATTTTCAAATTTTCGCAAATCATTTCGGTAATTTTTCAAAAATAATTTCTAACCTATAATCAAGAGTCTCTCATTGGTTATAATCAAAAATAGCATCAGCCAATCATAGGCACTTTGAAAAAGAATCGTATTTCACCAATTAAATTTTTGCAGAATTTACATAAATTCCCATAGAAAGTTACTATTTTTTATGCGAATTTATGCAATTTAAATATAAAATAACAATTTTTCAAATATGCACATAATTTCACTTTATGCGCATAATAGCATAAAAACATTCGGCAAATTCTTATATAGTTAAAATCATATTGCAGCGAAATTAACAAAGACAGTATTTCAAATTCGAAAATTAGAAAAACTGCGCTTTTGGAAATTTGCACATTTTTTGCAGAAATGCAAAATTAGAAACATTAAGTCTATTTTTGAAAGCAAAAATAGACAATCCCAAGTGCCGTAATGTTCAAAGAATAAAATACACTGTAAAGGCATACTTAAATGTATTCACCGAAAATCTTTTGGTTCATTTAAGTATCCTTTCAAATAAAATTCATCAATTTTCAAAACCAATTGAATTCGCTTTAAATCTATTTATCAATAAATATAAAAATATTCAATTTAAGTCGCATTTAGATGGCGGTTTAATATTGGAGAGACTCTTGTACCTTAAACCTAATCTCATGGCTTAACTCTTAATTAAAATTAAATGAAACTACAACTCACTGCGACCACGTACATGTCGATACCCAATTATTGTAGATCTACGAAGAACACCGTTGATGTAATGACGTCATCCATGTATTAATCATCCATTTGGTTAAATCGTCTCAGTCTTTGTCTGGAACAATTGTAAAATATTAATCCCAAGTCCAGAAAGCCCAGATGGTACATAAAAACAATATGCCTATTTATATTTCATTTCTTGCTGCTCATTTAATTTTAAAGTTTGCCAATATTTTGCTCTAGTTAATGTGCTCTGCTTAAAATGCGCTCAAAAATTACTATGGAGCTTTAGTTTAGTAAATCAGGTTTGAAATCAAAAACATTGAAAGAGTAGCGGCGAAAACTACGCGTTCAAAATTTCATTCAAAGTTAAGCACAAATTATGTATTACAAAACTTCGAAAATGTAGTATTGGCAAATTTAAACTTCTCGTCTTAAAAGGAGGGTGAATGGGAAACAAAAATAAAAGATATAAGTTATATCATTTCCATTTCACCCTTCCTTTAAAATGCAGCATAGCATCTTTGTGCTTCATTTCAGTATTTATAAATCATTTTTATTCAATATTTATAATGTGGCAAATGTGCTCAATATCCAAATATGATGCATTATTGGAACAACCATAAGTAATAAGGTAACAAAAAGTTACTGCAACTCAGCAAAAATTCGTATCAAATTCAAAACAACTCAAAGGGCAAAATCTCGTATCATATTCAAAACAACTCAAAGGGCAAAATCTCGTATCAAATTCAAAACAACTCAAAGGGCAAAATCTCGTATCAAATTCTAACACCTAAACAGGCAAAAATTTCCTTCCAAACTCAAAAACACCTTAAAGGGCAAAAAATATCGTGTCAAATTCAAAAACACACCTTTAAGGGCAAAAAGATAGTTTCAAATTAAAAAAAAAAACACACCTAAAAGGGCAGAAAATTAGTTTCAAGTTCAATACATCTCAAAGGGCATAAAAACCATTTAAATTCCAAACACCTCAAGGGGAAAAACACTCATGATCCGAAATGAAATATACTAGTGTGTGACTGGCTAACTAATACCGGACTTCACACGCTAACATGCTCGAAGCTGATTGGTTGATAACCTTTCTTATAAAACTTCAATCAACGCAAGTTTGAAAATAAAACCACAATAGAGCACAATTCTAATAAAATACGAAAAAATGTTGAATTGATGTTTCAAGACAAGAGTCCCCATTTAATTTCAGCTATAGACATTGTCGAGGCATTTAAATTTAAACGATATTTGAATCTAAGAAAAGTATTAAGCCTAAACTTAAACAAATGTAAAATGTGAAAAATGTAGTATCGTATGCCTGATTCAAGACAAGGCTTAAGGGAAAAATTTGTTCATTTCATTTATAATTATATTTAAACACTGAAAATTCTTTGATATTTGCGATGTAGTAAAGCTCATTAAACATTTTATCCAAATCGGATTATTTTTCATAACTAAAATAATTGAAGTTCAACCTTATGCAAATGTCGGGATGGTCACTTAACCTTCTTTTTCGCGAATGTTACAGCGAAGGGGAAACGCGAATTACGCGAGGGTTACAGCGAACGCGAAGGGAAACACGACGGGTTAACGCGAATGTTACAGCGATACGCGAACGGGAACGGGAACGGGAACAACCGATTACACGTAAAATCAAGTGACCAGTCCTTATTTGCAATAAAGGTTAAGTAGCTCTAGGCAAATTTTAAATGTTATATTCATTTCGGAATAGTAAATCCAGATTTGGAAAAACGTTTCATTAATTTAACTAAATTCGCAAATTAACGTCAATTGAAATGAAGCCTATTTTTCGAAAATGCCCAAGCCAAATCTAAGAACATTTCTTCAAAAATTCCCAAGCTTATTTTTCGAAAATTCCCAAACCAAATCTTAGAACATTTCTTCAAAATTTTTTCGTATTTTTGGATACTGTATTTCAACTAAAAAAGAACTCCCTAACTTGACACTCATAAGTTTATGAACCAATCAGAGACGAGAATGAAAGGGCCCGCTTCTCGATAACGTGTTCTAAACTAACACTAACGAATTAAACTCACATTTGGTCTATTTTGAAACAAATCTAAAATTATCATTACATTGCACTGAAACTAAAAACTAACTACTTCATGCCTTTTATAAATGAATTACCTACTAACAATAGGCAATGCCAAAGGCTTCAAAAGTGCCACCAATGCAAGATGTAGACAATTTACAAACATGGAGGATTCATACCATTTACACCAGGAGGCCGAGCTACCTGGACGACAAAATCCTCCAGGTAGCCCAACCTCCTGTGCAAATGGTATGAATACTGCATGTTTGTAAACCATCTTTAAATTTACCATTTCCGAAGAATTACCAGATTTACCAAAACAGTAATATAGTTACAGCAGGTTCCCCAGAGAAAACAAATTTTAATACTAATACCTTGTCTATTAGGCCAAAAATAGGTCAAAATTCGACCTCTAAAATTTAAATACGCAATATGCAAATCGTACCTAAATAGTTCTCTTGGGAGAGAATGAGATTGTTATCTATTGCTTTCCGCCAAAATTAAAATAGATCAAAAATAGGTTAAAAGTAACCGACTTCAAGAATGATACCATTAAATTGGCGAAGTAGTAATTTTAAGGGAATATAAAGAACTCTGGGAAGCCTGCCTAAAGATAGTCCGATGTGTAACTTAGGACAAAAAACGTATTACCGTTTAAGGTGTCCATGTATTCCACGTCATCTACATGGACTTGAGTCCTGGACAGTCTCGGGAATATTTCGTTTGGAATTTAAAAACGCCTGTTGAAAATTTAAAATATTAATTTAAAACGAAACTAAAACCCAAATTTATCTTAAATTGAAGTACCTAGTATCGCTTAATTTAAATTAAATTAAAAAAAACTGAAATCCAAGTTAGTCTTAAATTGAATTAACAAAAATTTTTAATTTTAATTTAAATTTAATTTAAAATAACTAAAATCTAAATTACTCGTAAATTGAAGTAACTAAAATCGCTTAATTTAACTTAAATTAAATCTACATGACCAAAAATATAAATTAATTATAAATTGAAGTTATTAAAAACGCTTAATTTAAATTAAATTTAAAATGAATAAAAAAGTCGTAACCTAAAAGCTATAAAAATCGGCTTGACTTAACCCGAAACCCTGTATTAACTTCTTCACCTAACTTCGGTACAAAATGGCGGTCCGGAACTGAAGCCATAACGCGCTAATCAAAAAACAATGGTGAAAAAATACCGATGAAGAAGCTTCGACGGAGGACCGGCCGCCATTACGCCCTAATCGTAAAACAATATCCCAAACGCTAAGCCTAATTATGAGATAATTCATCACTTAACACTACAATTAGCAAGAAATCTTTTCCCTCGTCAATCTAAATAATACGTTAGGAATTCCGTATTTAATCAATTTAAATTAAGAAAATAATTAAAGTTAGGTTTATCTATAGCAAGCTTTAAATACTATTTCAATGCATAAATTAACCTAATTCCGATTATCTAACCTCGAGAAAAATGCGAGCAATTAAAATCTTCCTTACCTCTGTGAAATTGGCGTTAAACTGACGATTTTCGAGCTGGCTTCTTGCCGGCAAGAGCCAGGGGGTGAAGCCGCCCACAAAGGAAACTCGGTCTACTGGTGACGTCACGAAAAATAGACCCTAGAAATTAAATGGAGTAATTTTCTCGGAGTTAATATGAAAGTTCTTTAAAATAGCATTAAATGCATTTATGTCTAATTTAATATTGCTCCATGGTGGGAGATTTCTTGCAGCCAAGGCAAAACGGCTTTAGTATCAAATCAATAATTTTCGATGCATTTACTGTATTTGGCCTTTAATTATTACGTTTTAATTACTAATTTAAACGATATTAATGTTGATTTTAACTGATAGATGGCTAAATAAAAAAATTGTAGGAAAATCAGTTGTGACATCATTTTCTCACCTCATGCCGTTAGTTCATTCCTGTTCAATTCAGTTCCAGCTGATTTTGAATTGAGGGAGAAGTGAATCACAGAAGTCGACGACAACGGAAAAACGAGCGTCCAACGATGACGTCACGAAATAGACTTATACTGTTTTCCATGGAGTAGTTCTTTTTTTGGAGTGAGAAGGAAGTTTCGTTAAAAATTAGATTAATATTGGTGGTTACAATACAGAAGGAATGCTGTATCCACTAATTTGGCTGTCATAAGTTCCCCTTTACCTTTGTAAGATTTAGGAGGGTGTGACGTACTCGGGATTCGGGAAACTGAAATCTCTCTAGATGCGTACTTAAGAAAATTAATATTCCATATTAATCGAACTATCATTATAATTTGCTTTATTGTCTTTCAATAACTAGCCTAGTAATTATAACTTAAACACTGTTGGTTACTTTTCTAACAAAAGATTAATTTTCACTGAAAATAAATTTTATAAATACCATTTCTACAGAACACATTTTAAATTGCACAAAATATGAGATCAGATTTTCATTTATTTAAGAATTTTAGTATTTACGAATAAAATATACAAGAACACCAAAATTAAAACGTGTTAAGAGAAATAGTATATATAAAATTAAATTTTCAAATGGTTAAATAACAAAATTAGAATAAAAAAGAAAAACTGATATTATTTTGTTTTATATTAAAAAATGAAAAAGTTAATAAAAAAACATTAATTTAAACAACATTTAATAAATTTAGAACATGTTTTTCAATCATTCTTAACGATCTTTTGGACCCAGAGGCGCTTACGATATAATAGCGTCCTATTTCTCTAACGTTGATGTCTGTCGCCCTTGAAATTTTTAATAAATTCAACCTCCACAATTCCACGTGCATTTTGACGTAATCTTTCTCGATTTTCATTGGTTCCATCTCGAACTCGTGGGCAGTTTTGTAATCGAAGCCGGGTTCCTTTAACCCAATCGCGTCCAAGTTCCCACTAACAGCTAACCGATGATAGGCGGCCATTGACTTCTTGCCCAAAAACTTTTGCTTTCTCAAGGAATAAGTTGACATGTTATTATCCTTCGTTAGGAATCGCAATGAAGCGCAATTTTCCAGGAAAGCCACGATTAGTTCGATGCAAGAAAGGCAGCGGTCGCTCTGAATTGCAACCAGACTTTTGAAGAACATTCTCATCAAAAAGTTCACCGGAGAACCTTCGTGAGATCTGTCTTCCATAAATAATACGCTCTCCAGGTCAACAATGCCAACTGAAACTGCCCATCGAAGCAAAATTCGTAAGGCTACAGTGACGTCATCAAGACGCAAGGTTTGAAGCTCTGAATTTTTGTTGTAAAGTTCAACAAAATCGACGCAACTGTGTTTAAAAAATTCTTGTTTTACTCTGATGGCAATTAAGCTTAATATACTTGTAACATTAAGTTCCTAAGATATGTTTCATAAGTTTGTTAATCTCTGGTTACAAACCGGAGCGTGTCATGAAGTGAGTTAGGTAGGTCATAGATTCGAGGTAAAGAGACGCCTGGTGAGGCGATGTCATAGGTTTAGTACACAGACTAAACAGGAAGATGGACTGCAAAAGTGAGTGTAGTCAATTCGCGCTTGTCGTTCTCCAACTAGCTCTCAGCATTACGAAGTATTGGTAGTGTAATAACTATGGAACATATCTTATAGGCCCTAAACTTCAGGAAGAGTAAATTTACTTACCGTTGTTGTATGGCCTGGGTTAAGGGTTTCAAGTAATTAAAGTTCTTGACGACATCTTTCAAATTGGCTTGAATTTTCTCCAAGAACGGGTTAAAGGAAGGTGCGACCTTATCAATCTGGTAACGACTGCGCAAGTTCACGAGGTATTTCCAGCAAATCCATGGAAAACTCAGAAATGTGTCGTTCGGGTTGAGATAGGTGACGCAATACCAAGCGGAAGCCTTCATGAACATTTCTTCCGTCAAGGTGTCCAAACTCACGTCTTGGCTATAGAATTCCTCCAGAAATTCTTCTTCGAATGTTTTCCAAAGTTGTCGAAGTGATCTAGAGACAATTTCTTCGATGTCCATTAGTTCCTTACGTTCCGCTCGTGAACGGACGCTGATGTACGCTTTGCCACAAGCCTGGAATTCGTCTTCGATTCCGTAAGTGTTCAGAAGAAGGGATAGCAGTTTCTTGTACTTCAGGCTGGACTTGATGGCCGCTTCACGGTATTTTTCCCAACCAGGATGAACCAGCAACATATCAACCTGAAATGAAATAGAGTTTCACATTTACCACATGCCTAGATACGTGAAGTACACAATGGTTCCTATTAGCTAAACCACAAGTTCATAAGATACGTTCCATAAGTGTATCAATGGTTATTGAGAGCTTGTCATCTAGGTGACACGTCATATATTTCTCGAAAAGTGACGCCTGGTGAGGCACTGTCGAAGGCTTGGTAAGCTCAGACTAAATAGGAAGATGGAAGTCCTGCAAAATTAACCACCAATTCTCTCTACTCGTTCAAGAACTAGCTCTCACAAAATCTCTAGCAATTCGAAGTGTAGATGGTGTCATATACTTATGGAACATATCTTATAAACTCATGTCTGAATGTATTTGTCCTACAACAAACTGGGCTTGAGGTCATAATCTTTGCAAATGGATTCCAAGCCTCCGAGACGTATGACACAATATCAGAAAAGATTTCTTACCTCATTATACTTCTTAGTTGAGAGAGACACTACATTTTCTTCTTCGTAGTCTTTACAGATTCTGTACAACTTTCCTAAAACCCTTTTAGAACAATAGGTGTTGGCCAAACTTCCCTTTTCCATGAAGTCCGGGTACTTCTTGGGCTTTTCATTATAATCGAGCTGGACTTTCTGTCCATTTTTAGCAAAATCAACGGCAATTGCGAATTTGTGAGCGATTTTCTCGCATAAAGGGTGTTTCAAGCCGTAATGCAAGTCGTCAGCCAGGGCCAAATGAGCGTTGCCAATCAGACCCACTTGGTCGTTGATGATGTATTGATATAAGAAGTGTAGCATGTCGATTACCTTCAAAAATAAGTCTTTAATTTTATAGGAATTTCAAATTAAGTTACATTAAAGAGACTTACAGTAATTTTCGAAAACTGAGTAGTTTCAATTGGCACAGGGAAATTGGATGCAGGAGAGTTACCACCTTCGAAAAACAATCCTTTTTCCCATAAAACAGTGTATTCATCGCCATCTAGATCGGAGCCTGGTTGAAAGATGTAAATCAGTAAAGATTTCGTTCTTAATAAGTTGTTCGGTAATCATGACCTTGAAGATGCCTTCAAGGTTATGGTGACACTTTTTGATATTGAAAATTTCTAATATCCCCAAAACCCTAAAATTCACACGCACTAAATTCACTGATAGTCTTCATGACCTTGAAGATTGTCTTCGAGGTTACGATGACTCTCGTTAGGACACCGAAATTTCTATATAGGTGATACTTACCAGCCATTTCATTTGGATGAGGTCTTGGACCCTTTTGAGGAAAGACAATACAATCCACAATATGATGAAGTTCCTCAACGTCGACCGCCTTGAACATTCTGACGTCACCAAGTTGAAGGCAAGGATTTTTGGTAACTAACACTTCACCTGAAAAGTGGTTGACAATTCATGTCGTAAGCTACTCGTTCCAACACTAACTTGACTGATAAACATTGTTATATACCATTCACAATGGTAGTTTCGCGATTGGTTTCGTAACCATCAATTGCATCCGTGTATTGCACGAAGACCTGTCCGTAACATAGCTTCCCAGATTCGTCCAGGACACCAAACATATTTCTACCCAAACCGGGATCAATGGCTAATCGCGATTTTTTCCTGATACCATCTGTTCAAATTAAAATTAGGCTTAGCGGCATCCTTAACTAGTAGCAGAGATAACTTAGTAAAAACTGACCAATGGCGACTCGATGTTGAGCCAGTAACATATTCCTGAAGAAAGGTTCGATGTTCAAAGAAATTCCGACATTCTTTATGTCGTTGTACTTGATCTTGGGAATGACACTGTGAGCAGTCAAGTACTCCGCGGCTTTAACATCGGACAAGAGCATTTCCGTTAAGTTTTTGAGCATATCCTGTTGGATCTTCAAGAAGACTGCGGCAGGGACGCCTTTCTGGTCCAAGATGGTAATCAGTTGACGATTAAGCAATACCGGCACTGAAGAATATATAGATTAATTAGTCAAAATATAGCTAGGTTTATTTTAATTGTTATACCCGGTGAACTTTTAGCCACAACTTCCAAACGCTGGCTTTCGCTACAAACGAACTTCTTTTGACTTTCACGGAAAACAATGTCGCGGTCTGTCAATGTCGGATCTACGGTTAACATTCCTTTGTATCCAGCGCAACGAAATTGGATGGCACTTGGAACGTACTCATATCCAAGTACAGTCGCAGTCTGTAAAAATAAAAATTCAACGAATAAAATTTTCATGGGCAAATATATTCTAATTTAGTTTCATAATTTTTAAAGAATATGATTATAAAAAATTAACAATCGACCTCTTTCATCAATCTGCTAGATATCCTTCCAACTCCATCGGAAAAAACATATGGTTTTCCACTTGCTGGATTAAACCCACCAACGATGTCCGGTTCGGTCGTGACCATTGAAGAATCAAGTGGCACGGCTATGGCATCCTCACTATGCGAAAAACATTGTCCCATTCTAGCCATAAACCTCGATACGCTCCTAATTTCCGAGAAATTTCCCAACCAGGATCGGATTGATTCAGCAGTGTTCCCTTTCTCGTCTTCGGCATACATGTAAACGCCATGGTCCCTGAGCTGCGAATTGGACCATCCAAGAAATTCGAATTTTCGATCACCGACCGTGATGCCTTCCTGCAAGGGTTCAACGACAATGTTTCGAATGAAGTCGTCTTCACACTGAGAGGCAATGTTGTTTAATTTGCCATAATCGTCATCGCGGAATGATACGCGTAGTGTGAAATCGGCGTTGTATTTGCGAATAACACGATTTTCGAAGCCAATCTCGGCTGGATAGAACACTTGACGAGTTGGGGTGATAAATACTCTCCATACCTATGAAATGAGTAATTAAGATAACTGGATTTAATAGTGTTTATTATTATTAAATATAATTAATTACAATCAAATGAACAATTTGTTAATTTTAAAACAACGATAAATATTTGAGTCTTATTAATTTACAAGCGTGTTACGTTACTCTTCAACGTTTTAAGTGAATGACCAATCAGAATTCAATGGAAACTAAAATCATTTAAAACTACTAGTTAGCCCGTACTTGTACTTATGACGGACGTCACAGGGAGCGTCCCATGGCAGACGCCATCGCGCTAGAAATATTTTGTGTAATTACCTTTTTGGTTCTGGGTGGGGTTAGAAAGCGTTCCTCATTATCCTGTTCATTTTTTCGCTTGGAGTATGTGTCGAAGAGCTGTTCGATGGCCTGACGGTAATCCACATTGACGCCTTCATCCAAGGCATGCAAAACCTCCTTCAATACGCTGTACAAAACGTGGGAATCCTCGAGACACATCCGATTCAACATGAACATTAGACTTTGGAATTCATCCAAATGCAAATTTTGCAGTTGCATAACGAAACTGCGCCTCATAATCGCGTTAAGTAAGTAAGTACATTGATAAGCCGGTAGCTCTAAACGCGGGACTGTTGTGGGCGCATCCAAATGATGACATCGCATTACGACATACGCGATAGGATGCTGGTTAGTTTTCACGTAAAGGCGCGAAAGAATTTCCCGCGCTTCGTAATTGTTCGTTATTTTCAAACTGACAGTGTTGGAACGACCAATCACGTCTCCTTCCAAGTAGAAAAAATTCGTGACGCGTTTTTTGACGTAGGATTTATTGGTACCGTTTCCCTCTTCGACGTACGCGTAGATGGCCGGTGGATTAATTAAGTTCAAGTAGATGGTAGTTGCGTCAGTTTTGTCCACCATGATCTGACGAATGTTGGAGTACCTGAAGGCCAAGGCGTGTTTCCTGCCGAAACGTAATTGAACTTGACGCGTGTCGTGGTAGAAATCGGCTTCGACAGACATTGCAGGGTTACTTTCGAAAACGAAGTGCGAGTAAAAATTCGTGGCGTTTACGAGAGTGCCCAGTTCGAATCTTTTGACGGTTATGTTCTCGTTGGACGCTTGAAGCGTGTTTTGAAAGGCGTTGCTGGAATCGGAAAGAAAGGGCTTCTTTAGAGAGAAAGCAGATAAAGTACTGAACAACTGTAAATTTCTTAAGCCTTGACATTGAAATACTGGTCCATAATATGAACTTCCTACCAGATAGAAAGTTACGACCAACTGTTCAACTTTTGCAATTACAACCGCACCAACGAGAGTTCCGTTGTAAAACTCAGATTATACAACAAAAGGTGAGCAGTTACCTGAACAAAAATATATATCGACTAATGTTTCCAAGTAATTTAAACTTTAAGCACTAATTTTAAAATGTATCATATTTAATTTCGGAACATATTTCAAGAGGAAAACATGTTGTAAATAAATATTTTGTTTAACAAACTAATAAAACCTCTCTAAATTTAAACTTAAAAAACATCAAGGTTAAAATCTAAGGATAGTAAATTTGATAAAAATTAAATAATTTGAACTGTTTTTAAATATTAACCTTGTATGGACGATTAGCCAAGGAATTCCTTTCATAGTTTGGGCCGCGACGTGCTTAAGAGCGACGTTCGTCGACTTGGTCCCAATTGGAGCTTGAAGGACAACGGAATATTTTGAGACCTTCCGGAACCATTCTTTGATGAAAAATTCGTAGATTAAGTAGTGGGAGACGTAGCTACAAGCGATATGTTCCTCTTTGACAAAGGCCTTGACTTGGACGTGAAGAGCTTGGTCCTTTATGGCCAGAGTGTTGGAATTGGCTTGAATTATTGGGTTAAAGTAATTAACGTCCACCAAGCAAGATCGAAGTAAACTTTTAAGTTCCTGATAATTGTCATTTGAGAAGTAAGGATCGTGAATGGAAAAATTGAAGTCTAGTTCCACCTGAAACGATTTCACGAATATTAATTTTACAGCAAGTCTCGGCCATGGCTTAGTTTAAACAAATGTCACTAGATGCTCCCATAATCGAGTTGCCCAACATATCTTTTGAGTTTCTGTAACGGCTCAGAACTTGTTCTCAGGTTTTGAAATGAGAAAGGGATAACCTGATTGGCTCGATTTTGCCGTGCGCAGAACCGGTTTTACCCCAAGAGTCAGACTCTGTCGAGACTAGTCCAATCCTATCCTTTAGATGGAGACGAGACCCAGCCAACTTGTTTATCTGTTGGTTAGGTCTATTTGTTCGTCTGTAGCCCTTCTTGACCAACTACCAATGCATCCGACAATTCCTCCCCCATTTTTGGCATCCCACCCAGCCCGAGACGTTCCACAGTTAGCGCGCCTATTTCTCTAAGATTTCGCATCCTCCCTCATAACCCTTGGTATGATATCTAGTTTAGACTTACCATTTTGGTATCCCGTTTTTTAACAATGTGCAATGGCGAATGAACGCGGAAGCAATCGAACTTGGGTAAATCGTCGGCGTTGCCAAACAGGTCCTTGTTGAGTTTAACGTATTCAGCGTATTTTTTCTCCAATTTGCTTTTATCTCGAAGAACTTTGATAACATTTATTTTATTATTGCGAACGCTGAAAAAGGCCATTAACTAAATCACAAGAGACTAAAACTTAAGTAGTTTAGATATTAACTAAGCAAGTCAACAGCCAACGAACTTATAGCTGTAGTAATAAATAGCGCTACAAAGAAACCTCTGTCACCTTGAATTTGACCTCTAAAAACAGCGCGCCCTTTTTTGGCCTAATAGACCTAAGATATAAAATACCTACTTCGAACAGAGTTAGGCCTAAATATTTGTATGGCTTAGCACCGACACCTTTGCTAAAAAACCTCTATAATATAATAACGACTTGTCAATTTACACGAAACCGTGACCTGAATGACCTCAAAGGTTTGCCGTTTTTCCTTGGCTGCTTGCACTCTGAAACCAAGGAGTATTATTAACCATACCTTACTTCAATGTAATGCACTTTTAATTAAGCTTCAATTTTCACTCCAGTGCAAACTCCATGCAAAATGGCAATTTAAAAAGTGATATATGTTTAAAAATAATCCAATCGATATTTTGTAAATTATTTTATCGGTTAAGAAAACAAAGTCTATGAGCGGCTTGGTTTTACTTAAAATTCGTAATAAAAGTAAGATAAGCATGTTTTGAGGGACCAAGGTTTGCGCGTGCTGACAACCGAAGCTATCGAATAGAGCTATCGCAGAAGCCTTATTGTGACGTCATCCATTCTATTGGCCCATAGAACCAACCAAAGCGGTACCAAACATGGCCGCCCACTGCCAAAGCTAAGCCTGTGACGTTTTACCTGGGCACTGACGTCACAAGTGAGATAACTCTATACGCTAAGCTGCCGTCGAAGATAGGGCGTTGCCTATCCTCTAATACGTATGCTTGTACAAGAGGTGTTTAGTTTTGAAAACCGTTAAAAACAACTTGTCTTACCCATTCCGTTTTCGGCCATAACCTCTATCTACAACAAAGCTTCAAGAAATTTGCAGTGCATATCATACTTATTGATATTATGATACTTCTTACGCAAGTAAATAAAATAGACAACTTTGTTGATAAAAATAATTAATTTTTTTCTAATAAAATTCAGTTCTACATAATGATTTGTCAATGTCTGCCATAGGTCGGACTTATTGGAAATTTCCTTAAAATGCTGTGTTTCTTGAAGAACGCTTTGCCAATTGGCAAATCGTAGCAATTGTTTAAAATCCTTGCTCTAGCTTCTTCCGGTGAATCTGCTTCGTCCGCCGATAAAACTAAATCGTGTCCCGGAACTACGGTCACATCTTCCTTCCATTTTAAAACGCCACGTTCCTCTTCAGTACCTGAGCAAGCATCGAAGCTTGTACACACAATTCAAGCACACCAATAAACCAATGATAACCCACTTACCTCTCATTGTGTTGTCCAATAGAACGCCTACTACACCCGCCACAAAAATGCCCGTGCTTAAAAGCACTGTTAAAAGCTGATCCGCAAATTCGCTGCCTTTTGAAAGTATCGACATACTTATTGTTATTATCATACAGCTAATTTTCTTAACGTATCTAGGCGGATTTTGTGGTAATTGCTAGACTAATCATTATCTATGACGAATTTTAGCTCGCAAAAATGCTCTTATCGCTGCCTGTTGCAGGGATACTAGATGTTTCAAGAGGGATGAGGAGCCCGAGCTTTTTCACGTTCATTCTTACGCGGCAGAGGGTTCATTTAACGGGAGTCTAAAACGAGCGTTGTCTTCTTTTTCCCCTTTCAAGGACAAATTGAAGTCGTATTCCGAGTATTCCTCCCCCATTTTTTACGCCCCACCGGACCTAAGCCATTCCACACATCCTGCCTCTCATCCTTGATTTGGCCTTGAATGGTACAAAAAACTAGAAATCCGGTAGACGGTCCTACTGCGCATGACACGCCGATAACGCTTCCACAATTTCCGCCTCCCTTCGAATCCCTCTTAAAACATCTATTATCCCTGCTGATGCACCTTTAACGTGCGTCTGACCTCGTGTTCCTACTAAGCCTAACCAATCCAATGAGATCACAGTTAGAAAGACGCCATCAGAATTATGAGGCGAGGCGAATACTAAGTTTTCAAGCCCGGCCCACAAAACCCGCGTAAAAATTAACATGATTCCTATTCATGCTTAACTTTTATAACAAATATTTACCAGTTTTTATGGCGTCCGGATGTTTTTCCATCCAATTGGGCCCCATTAAACCCATGAACATGCTGAACCCGACAATAAAGACATTTCTGGTCGAGTTCAAATCAATATAACTCAAAGTTGAAAGACCGACTGCGGTTACAACTGAGGAAACGAATGGAAAGATACCACCCAAGATTGGATCGGGCATTATAATGAACAGTGATCCAAACTTGGAAAAAATGCTCAGGACAATCATTAGAAGCGCTGCCCATTGAACCACTCGACGGCTACCAACCTGCAGCGCCAGATACAATTGCGTAAGTCAAGTCCCATAAATAATGTTTTAGTATACGGACCTTCGTTACTCCTATGGCTCCAATATTAGAGCTATAAGACGTCAAGGCACTTCCGGTTCCGAAAATTCCCGCCAAGAAACATCCAAACCCCTCCATGCTAATACCTCGGTTGATGGCGTGGGTCGGTGGCGGTGGAGCACCTGAAAGTTTGGCGCATGCGTAGTAGTCACCAACGGATTCCATTATCGATGATAAAACACCGCAAAGGATTCCACATATTGCACCGACACTGAATGTTGGCGCTCCCCATTGCCCTACGTAATTTTGCTATTTAAACGCCAAGGCTTAAAGCAAAGATTCCTCCTAACATTTCCCTGGTCTTAAATCATTCATTACTACTAAAAACGCTAAACTGATAATTAATGATGCTCAAATTAGCTTTTAATAGGTCATTTCGATGTAACTAATAGGGAAAGACACGGAGATAAAACTCCGCCTTCTATCTCGCTCTTTGGCGCCTGCGCTATAGTCATTTTGTATCATGAGAGTGCGCAAAGACGAATGGCAATGTATCAACCCCCTTGTACGTCCCAATACTGAGGGTTACCTATTCCTTAGTATATACGTATAAAAGATCTATTAACAAAACCTGGGCGCAGACAAAGCTTTCTCTTTTAAACAATGTCCTCGCAGTCTTTCTTGCCTAACATTTACGTACTTTCTTCCAGGGATAATTATTTAAAAGCTAATAGTTAAAAACTCAAGAAAACTTAAGAATTATTAATTATCGATTCTAGCATTTTTAGTAGTAATGAATTACTTAATTCCAAAACCTACCAGGATAAACTACGCGAATCCAAGGACTATCATCTATTACATTGATTCTCAGATCTGTTCGGGCTCTATCGCCTTCGGGTAAAGCACCCGATTCCGTTAAAATGAAGCATAAAAACCACGAAATTATGATTGTGATAAGAACCTTTTGAAAATGTCGGATCAATCACCTCTTATCTTAACATTTTTTTAAGGTATTTTAACTTACAGGGAAGAGTTTGAAAACTGGGAAACGTCTCGTCTTCCAGCCTTTACCTCTCGAATAAATTAAACAAGGAACCTCCACCTCATCACAATATTGAGATAAAACTATCAAAATGGCCATCGTCCTGTACCAAAGACAAGAAATGACAAACCACTTAAACCTTTCTCGAAATAGATAAAGTTGAAATTATCTTAGTATGACATAAGTTTAATAAATTTTCTGAGTCATAGTTGGAAGTCTTTACAGACACGAGCTATTCGGGAATTCCCAAGCAATAGTTATATGCCAAATTGTTCAGTACTCTCTAAATACTGAATATCTGGCGTTGGATTTACACATAATAAAATTTTGCTTTAATGACCTTGAAAAAAATAATCATTAAACCCGAAAACCACTTGTTATCGAGGGTTTAAAACTGGCAGATGCTTAGAATATCTCTGATGATTGACTAATATACTAAACAAGCTGATTACACCATTATTCCTGACCGTATATAAAATTATTTTTGACGTTTTAAATAAGTTGGGAATCAAACTAAATATCATAAACAGCATAATAAGAATAAGTATGACATTTCCCATACAAAATTTCTTAATGTTAGTGAGAAAAATTATAACATACCCAAGTGATATAAACCAGTTCGAACTCGCAGTTTCACCAGCTTTTTCGAAGAAACTGAGCCCGATTAGTGCAATAACCGGAGCTATCGTTACGGGTGAGACAAACTTCATCAAATAACCAACAAGACCAGTAACTCCAAGAAGCATTTCAACGAAAGACGCCGCTATTATGGCTCCTTGAATCTAAAAAGTTACTTGGAATGTTAAAAAGAAAAGAAAAAATATATTTAAAAACATTTGCAAATTTTCTTTCACCTCTCTCATTCGAATTTTCCAAATTTCTTCTTCGTCTTCCAATAAAGTGGAAGTTGCGCTTGCGTTATGTGGCAACGAATAACTTCCATTATAGGCTGGGTTAGATAACATATATGAAGGGCATTTCCATTGAGGTAGGTTAAGTATAGCCAGTGTTGGAAGAAGGTACGCGAAAGAATTGCCTTGAATTATGGGTAGACTACAAATAAAACAATTTGTAGTGATATTATTTCAACAATTCTGCTATCAAAGGCAAATTTTAAAAACAAAAAGTGACAAAGTCAAAGTAGAGCGCTGATTGGTCGACAAAAGAAGCTAAATTGAAGTCAAGGTCTGATCGGGATACTGGGCACCACAGTAGGCTTTCATTAACCTCCCATGTTGCACTTTCTGTTAAACTATTTGCTTTTGTTTGTACGTGATGATCTTACCGCGATCCAAAAGTCGCTTGCAAAAGTGTTGATATTCCGGTGACGAAGAAGGTTGTTGATATAAGGTGACCTTTATTGGGACTATTGTCAAGCATGCATAAAGCCGGTGCTAATATAAGTGGATAGGCTATAGATCCACTTAGCATTGTCAGGTAATGCTAAAACACATTTATATATATTCTTTGAGCGGATTGCATTGGATCCAATCAATTAGATTCATGTAAAACGTACTTGAAATCCAAATAAAATGCACAAGTACCATTTTGGTGCATCTTCAATACTGTAGATAAGTCCATTTGTCTTTGGTATCATTGTAATAGATAACTTTGCTAAAAATATTTAAATTACTATTTACTATGTTCATCAAAAACAATTTTGCTGTAAAAAATTATATAGTTACGTTTTCGAACGCACTATATTTAATAAGGCGTATTAATACACAATGTTAAATCTAATTAGAAACAAAGTAGTGACCGCAATAGAAGTGTAATAAAATTTAACATTAATTTCTAACGCCGTGTTTTTATTAAATTGGCAAATGTAACTGAATATTTAAATAATTTAGGAATTTTATAAATAAATCGCGGAAAGACTTTGATAAAAAACATTATATAACATCAGCAATCAATAGCTGCCAAATGACAGCGTGTTTCTCATTTATAGCTATTAAAAGAAGTACATAATACTTTTCTTCGAGAGAAGTGTGCCACCACAAAGCGGGAGGAGTAATTGTAACATGATTCTTCCCAACATCATTTTACATTTGGAATGCCCAAGGTTACTAAACCGAATCACATACGCGATAAATAGTTCCCCCTCATCAATGCTCTATTAGCGCTGCTTAACTATTTGCCAAGGCGCATGCGCTTGTGGAATAATTTTTGACCCCCACGTCAAGACAATCAAGGTTTGTGGTTTGATTGCTGAGGATTTAGTACCAAACAGTAATTACGCATCTGAAGTGTGATGAGCAGGAGAGCAAACAGAAAGGAGGTCCCACGCCTGGGAGGAATCATGTTACATAATTAAAGTACTAAGAGGACACAGAGTGTCATCCTTCTTCTATTATTCCCTTCCACTATTACTTTTTGGTAAAATATTAACGTTCAAACGTAAATAAAAAATCCTGGCGGTCAAATGCCGATATTAAAATATTAACTGAATAACAAAAAAAGTTATCTCCAATCTCTGTTACATTCGCGAAACTCACCACAATTTTATAACTCGAAGGTGTTAATTACATATAAAACGACAATAAAATTTAATGGCTCTTACTTGAAATCAGAACTGGTTCGAACAAAGTCACTCAATTGTTGTCGACTTCCCGACAGGGTCTGCAATGACGTACGCAGCGATGAAATTGGATCCAATGGCTAATCCAATTCCCACGTACGTATCTTCGATGGTCGTTGCACGTGCTATTGCTATTGCTAATGCCGTCTATTAAATTTTTATTTCTTTTACATATAAATCACTCGCCTTATCCGCGAATGTTTATAATATAGTTATCGCAGTCTATATTAAACAAAGACATTGAGGAGTCTACTCGTCGAAGATTGATGCCTGTAATTCCTTCGCGCTAGACGAAGAAAGAGGAAGAACGTCTTCAAGAGACATAACCGTAATTTTGCAATCAATCGTTCTAGATAAAATGTCGTAACTTACTTTTCCATCGATTCTAGCCTATATTGTAATCAGCAGCCAGTCTAGATAGGTATGCTTAAACAGCGACAGTGCGTGATAATATGAAACAAATTTCAGGTTGAAATAACTAGCTAACTTCTGTAGCAGGGTTCGGACGAAATGTTTTATTGAAAATCCCAATTACCCTATACCAAACGAAATCCCTGACACATTCCTGACTTTTTAGGAAGAAACTTAAAATTCCTGACTTTTCCCTTCCATTTTCCAAATCCCTGACTTATCCAGGTTCCATACGAACCTTGTGTGGGTTTCGGGGAATTAGGGAAAGTGCACTTGTGTATAAAATTATAACGAAGAAATTAAAATAAAACCTCTTTAACTTAATTAATAAGACTTTATTTAATAACGTGTTAAACCAAATTTCGTCTCTGTACAGCAGTTTTTCCTTGACTTTAACCGTATATTTTTAAAACTATTACTTTAATAAATAAACTCATCAGGAATAACATGTTTTACGTACACAGTTCAACGTTGCAATTTGAATAAACCCATGACGTTTTCTTTACTAAACCCATATTCCCTTACTTTGTAATTCTTATCAATTTCCGGAGTATTGTCCAGGGCCTTCGAGATAGGGGAGAAATTCGGCCCGTACTTCAAAGGGGCCCGGGCAATCTGTAGGGCGGTTTTGAAGGGGGCCCGGGCCATCCGTAGGGAGGTCTTGATGGGGGCAATTTCGTTATTTTCCCGGACCCCGCAAAGTCTCTCGACTGCCCTTGTATTGGCCGATTTTTAAATACTGACATTTCCCCAGACCTCTTCGGCCCATTTCTAACTTATTTGACCTTTACTCCAACCCCGAATTATTTGCGAAAGACCAAAATATCAGAATTGAAGTCAGGTTTACGAAGTGACCTACTCTACTTCAATTGAAACCATTTAAGTACATCTTTAGTGGAATAACGGGCATGCGGGTCCATTTTATTTTGGAGTTACGTTATCTTGGATGTGAAGTATCTATTTATCAATTGTGTGATATAATATCGTTATTGGACTTCTACCGTCTTCTCGAGAGAGTGATTTTCCAAAATCATCTTTTTGTTTTTCGCGGATTACAAAACGGTTAACGCGCTCGTCAATTATCTCGAGTGCAGAAAAATGAATCATGACCAAAAGAAGTACGGATAATATCATAAGCTTATAAGATATGTTCCATAAGTATGATCATGAATCTATATAACTATGAATATACAGCCAATCACGAGACAAGAGGAAGTGACGGTTCGAATTTACACACCCCCGGACTCCCCCTCCCTTCTCCCGCTCCTAACACTAGCAGACACGTGACTGATGTCTCCTTTCGCTAAGACCCGCCCAAACCTTATCGAGAGGTTAGACAGCGTAACGCAGCTGTATATTCATAGTTATGTAGATTCATGGTATGACAATACCTAAACTTCGTAATGCTACTGATAGACTTACAGCTCGAGCTAGTTCGAGAACGACGGAAGCGAGTCAATTGAACTCCTACATTCGGTGGTTAATTTTGCTGGACTTCCATCTAGACCCTATTTAGTCTGCAATCATTAACAGGGATAGATTTATTTTTGGAAGTAAGAATGAAGAACAGAGTAATATCTGGGCGCGCGTCAAAGTCCCGGACCCCTTCCACGGGACCGGGGGAGGGTATGAAAGATGAGGCGGGTAATAGCGACAGAGGTAAAAAGTTATTACGTATTTTTTGCCGGCCCCTTCAGCAACGTCATCAAAACGTAGTTTAAGTGATCCAATAGGATAATTTAAACTTTTCGTTACGTGTTAGAGGGAGGTGCTCTATACTGGGTGGTCTATGAGAGTCGGACCACTCTCTTTGGTCGGACAGAAGCAAATACTAACCGATAGACTGCATTCCTACTTCTAATATTAAATCTGTCCCTGGCATTGCCTCACCAGGCGTCGATTTACCTCGGATCTATGACCTACCTCATTCACTTCATGACAAGCTCCAGTTTCTAAGTTACCAGTGACAAACTTATGGAATGAACATATCTTATGAACTTATCATATTATTCAATAATGGACTTTGTATTTTTCAAGAGGGTAGACAAAGAAAATATATTTTAGTGCGTATCAGGGTTTTCGTTTCGAAATTGGCCCAGTTTAAAGTCCACTACGTCAAATTCGAGATTAGTTCAAATCCATTTCCATTAATTAGTTCTTGTGTGTAATAACAAAAATTTGTTGAGTGAAAAAGAAATTGCAATAAGATATAACAATAATGTTTCATTTGAACTCCAACAACTCAAAACCATGAAATATTCAGTATTCAAGGTCGGAAGCAAACACATTTCAGACAAAATTAAGACCACAATTCATGTTTTTAAAACAACACTTTAATGGTGAAGATCAGGAATAAATACAGCTAACAGAATTCATAGTGCAGCTATTTTATCCACGTATCTAGGCGTATTTTGTGGGCTACATGGCAAATATGTCTACAAAATTATTCCGATTGGCTGTATGTATTCCTGATTGATACAATTTTAAGATATTTTTTGAAGTACACTTCGATGTTTGTTTTCAACTATTCACGAGTTTATGAACGAGAAGAATAAGGGAGTCAAGTTCAGTTCGAACTTGTTCCAATTGCCTGTTTTTATCAACGAGCATCTCTCGAGTTCTTCGCAACTCATCTGTCAAATGAGAGGGCGTGAACTCCTGAAGTTGACGACGCAAATTCGATAATTCCGAATCTCTTTCGTCATACCTTCGCCCCCCAACACAATACTAAGTTCAACTTCTCAAAGGCAAAAACCGAAATTATATAGGCCTAATTTCATTCTTAGTTCTTACATTTTTTCAAGTTCCTCTATTTTTTTCTCCAACACCAAAAATATATAAAGATCCTAAAATAAGCATAAGTAACATAAAAGAAATAAGTATGTTTGAATGGAATGATTGTGTAATTTCTCTAAGCCTACTGAGTGACGATACATTATATCAAAAGCGTATAGATATAAAAAGAAAACGTATACACTTCATTAACCATTCCCTTTGGCTGTAGACGACATGTAAACTGAGAAGTAAACTACCCTCCTCTAAATCAGCCACCTACTGAAACTACCCAATCAGGGCAGAGCTTCTTGACGTCATAGGCTCATAGAAAGTAGTAAATACATGATGCTGGCGATCCAAACGTTAATTTTTGGTAATAGAGTAATCTGATACATTATAAGCCTATTCACGGGAAGGCTTGTTCCCTCTGCCACGGGCGAGAAGATAATCAACACTATTCTGTTGGTTAAGAAGTTAGGGCTTCTAAGTATTACACGGCGCGAGCAAGTTTCAACGAAGTGTATGCCTACTTTTGGTTTTAATATCTATATACTTTTCATAAAACTTAATATAAAACGTGGCTGTACATGGGATCTCTGAACTTTTTCTGGTGTAGCACAATACGTATTAAGTGTTTTTTTAGATTACGAATGATATCAGAGAAAATTATGCCCACAATAATAATTTACTTACGTTGGTGTTTCCACTTAGCACGTTTTGCAATTTTTGATCGAGCCGTTGATTAACATTCTTCAAAGTCCTATTTTCCTTCGAAACAATTTCGTTTTCGTTTGTTTTATCAGCTAGCTTTTGTTCCAGTATTTTACATCGCAATTTTTCCGACTCTAGACTTTGGATCAAATTCAAAGTTTCCGTCGATGATAACCGACTCTCTAACCAAGATGGCGTCTTAAAACATCGAAACAACTCTTCGATATCAACCTCAATCTACCAAAATTAGTGAAGTATGAACACATTTGTTTTTACAAATTGCTGCAAATTTACATTTCGCGAGGTTTCCTCGTTTTTATAACGTATTTCTTCGCATTGAATTGCAACGTTTTTTACGTGCGGTTTTTCAAATTGCGTATTGCACGCAACTACACATTGATATTAAAAAAAATACGTAAGATATGTTACTATAGGAATGTTGGCTTAAAGTGGTGGAAACGACACATTCGCTATTTGCAAAGTACCGAATCATTGCCTTTCACCATGGCGCTGCGGTGTTCGCCATGGTAATTACACTTTTGCGAGGCGTACTTTTACAATTCATCGTTTATTTTCGCTCTACGACAGTAATTTGGGATTCGTATTTAAGACGCTTGGGACTCGGGAATCGCCGAATACCGAATGTGTTTCCACACCGGTTTAAGCTTTTACCATTTTTTGTAGTGCATCCCACGTGACCATATTGAGAATTTTGACTTTCTAACTTGGAGACTACTTGCGAGTAAGCTTGCTAATAAACGGTTAACTTATTAAAGGGTCTGTGGGTAGAAATTATTTTAATTACGTCATGGGCACGTGACTTATTAGAGGCGTGACGTTGTTCAAAGAACCTTAATTCGTTTTATTTCAAAAACGAGCACTTCAGGGAATAGGCGCTGCAATCTCGTGGAGTCTTTATATCTTGACGTCACGTGGTGTCCGTGACGTATTTAAAATAATTTTTACAAACCCGACTAAGCCATCTTTATAGTTCCTTTAACCAAAAGTAATATATATATATATATATTACTTCTGCTTTAACTCATCAAAACTTAAAGAAACTATCGGCGATTGCAAGCCAACAAACAATCACAAACTTTAAGAGCAGTGTGATGATCTTGCAATGACTTAAGCGTTTCTTTCGTGATAGAATCCTTCTTTTCGAGTTCGGAAAATAACTGTTTGATATCATTTTCCAATGAGGTTAACGGACCTTCTGTACCACTGGTGCTCTAACATCGACAATACAATACGCGAGTAAGGTTTTATTATAAAGAAAATATAACATCCATTGTTCAGGAACAACAATACAATTCCATGCAAAGGGCAATGGAAGTTACATTTAAATCAAACAGACGCATACCTGTAACTTTTGGTAGAACTGTAATTGCTTATTAGAGGTTTCGTTGTCTTTTTGTAACCGAGTTACTTTCAACTGATTCAACGCCAACTCTTTTTCGAGATGGTTTATTTTAAGTTTCAAAATATTATTTGAGTCATCGGCTTTTTTCAACGCGATCTATTTTCAAAATATCGGTCAAATAATAATTCTTTCAAAACACATTTATTATTACATTTTCCGCAGTGAGAGTTTCAACTGTTTTCTTCAATTCCTCGTTAGATATTTCAGTGTCTTTCAAAAGTTTCACTAACCGTTTATTTTCCGTCTAACGGAAATATTAATTACATCGTGAAAAACAACCCAGTACTTCCGGTCATGGGACCCTTGTATAAAACAACTTACATCTAAATTTAAATCCTGCGTTGAAACTTTACCAACTTTTGGTTCAACCTTTATTGATTCAAGTTGTTCAACTTTTTCCCTGAACCCAAAATCATACAAGGTAATTAAAGGGAATGTAAAAATAGCATCGTTGGGTTTGTAAAATTATTTGAAATTTGTCACAGGCACCACGTGACGCCAAGATACACGAGAACGAGGTTTCAGAACCAATTCCCAGAAGTACTGGTTTTCGAAATAAAACCAGGGATGGATTTAATTTTTGGAGTAGGAATGGAGAACAGAGTAATGTGGGCGCGCGTCAAAGTCCCGGACCCCCTTCCACGAAAGAAGAGGCGGGTCGTAGCGACAGAGGTAAAAAGGAATTACGTATTTTTCGCCGTCCCCGTCAGCAACGTTATCAAAACGTATAGTTTAAGTGAGCAGCCAATAAGGTATAATTTTAACTTTCCGTTACGCGTTGGAGGGAGGGACTCTACACTGGGTGGGCTATGAGTCGGAATAACTGAAGTAAATACTAACCGTTCCGTTCTCCATTGCTACTTCTAAAATTAAATCCATCCCTGATAAAACGAACTAAGTATCTTTGAACCACGTCTTTTCTCAATCACGTGGTGCTTATGACGTATTTGGAATAATTTTAACCCACTCGCACCGATGCCAGCCCTGCTTTACAGAACCTTTAAACACCGTGTTTTTCAAAATAGTTACTGAAGAAAACGACTTACTTCAGCGTGGCCATTTGAAATGTTGCCTTTTGCTTTTCCTTCAACAAATCAGATTGCGCATTCCTCGAGTTAACTTTCAACTTTTTAACTTCATCGTTCAACTTTATGTTTTCATTTTCGTATCCTTTCATCAACAATTCCAAATGTTCGTGATCTCGTTTCAACTTTTGAAACTGTGTTAGTAGCAAATCAGATTTGATTTTGCTTTCCTGTTGACGTAATGATGACACGATGCTTTCGTTCGAATTGAACACGTGGGGTTTAGCGGAACTTAATCGTGCGAAAACGGTGTTTTCAAATTCTTTCGGTGTAGTTTTTAAATTTTTCGAAGAAATTCCGGATTTTGGTGAAGAATTATCAGATTTCTTTGATTTTAAAGGAGAAACATTTCCTGTTTGTGATAAGCGTTTCGGTGACGTTTGTGACAAGGTTTTCGATGATGGTTGTGTGAAGGTTTTCGGTGACGTTTGTGACAAGGTTTTCGATGATGTTTGTGATAAAGTTTTCGGTGATGTTTGTGACAAGGTTTTCGGTGATGTTTGTGTGAAGGTTTTCGGTGGCGTTTGTGACAAGGTTTTCGATGATGGTTGTGTGAAGGTTTTCGGTGGCGTTTGTGACAAGGTTTTCGATGAAGTTAAGTTTTTTAACGATATTTGTGACAAGTTATCCGACGACATTTGTGACACTGACGAGGTTTTCGGCGACGTTTGTGACAAGTGTTTCGATGGTGTTTGTGACACGTGTTTCGATGGTGTTTGTGACATGTGTTTCGGCGACGATTGTGGCAAGGATTTCGATGAAGTTTGTGACAAGTGTTTAGGCGACGTTTGTGAAGTTGCAATGAGTGGATCATTTTTAGGTTTTGATGATGATTTTAAAATATTTGATTTATTTATTGAATTATTTGTGACTGATTTGACACTTGCGGTCTGTGAGACATTCGCACTTTTAGGTAGTTCATTCTTTGAAATTTGTGAAGACTTTAATAAAGTTAGTGAACTTGGTTTTGATTGAACAATTTCTTCCGATTTCGACCTAATTAGGTCTCGCGAAATAGGACTTTTATTGGACGGGGTTTTTGCAGTAATATCTGACACAGTTTCTGATTGGTTAACTTTACTTGAACCTTGCAATTCTATTGGTTTTTGGTATTCATTGGTTGAAACGACGCTACTTTCCTTAATTTCAATTGGATCCTTCAAAATAGTTTCGGTTTCGGTTTTAGGTTCAGTTTTATCGACTTTAGGCGCAGATTGCGTATTAGTCTCAATAGCTTTCTGAATTTTAACTACATCAACACTTATAGGTAGTGAATCAGGTATTTCACCGGGTTTTGGAATAAATTTTGAATCTTTATCGATCGACAAATGTTCAGATTGTTCAAATTCATCACTAACAGAATTTTCTTCATTACTATCAACATCTGACAAAATTGTTTTAAAATAAGGAACAAATATTGTGTTTGGAAAATGAAATGAACAAGACTGGTAGTTAAAGGGACTGTTCATAGTGGGCTGCGGACTCAGGCTTGGAAATAAGTCTACATGACATGTTTATTAATGTGTTGGACCACTTTTTCAATTCAAAGCTTGAACCCCAACGGTCCCAAGGACTACGTACTTTAATAATTTCAACCTAAGGGGCACTGGTCCTTAAGACTAGTTTAATTATTCAAGGACCACCTTGGGAATAAATCCTTATTTGGAACTCTGCTGCAGAGCAGAGTATTTGACAAATCATTATAGACATCGTTCCAAAATGTACTACGACCATTTTCAGTCGAAAATATAACTTCTATAACAATTTTCATAAGTTCATAAGATATGTTCCATGATAAGTTTGTCATGAAGTGAGTGAGGTAGGACATAGATTCAGGGTAAAGCGAGAGACGCCTGTTGAGGCGCTGTCAAAGGCTTAGTAATGCAGACTAACTAAATAGGAGCTAGATGGAACTTAATCCTGGCTGCAAAATTAACCACCACCGAGTGTAGTTAGGACTTCAATTGACTCGCTTCCGTCGTTCTCCTTCGAACTATAGCTCGAGCTGTAAGTCTCTCTCAGTAGCATTACGAAGTATAGTTAGCGTCATACTTATGGAAGGAACATATCTTATAAACTTATGACCCACTAATATTCGGTCCTTTTGCAATTGCAACACACGTGTGAACTAGGACATAACAAGTTCACCAATATTTTAAGCCTTCCAACAGCTACCACTTCAGGAGTCCCTTTAACACCCCCATTTCCTAACCACTTCATTACCTTGACCATCTGAATCAACACCAACTTCTTCATTTTCCCCGTCATCACTACTTGTATCATCCTCACTTTCAAAATCTGCGTCATCCGGTGACTGATTTGACACTTCTTCTTCTTCGTCATCATGGACGCTTTCAGAATCTTGTTCAGAATCACCGTTTTCAAACTCAAAATCAAATTCGTCATCATCGCTACCTTCATCTTCTTCCTCAAAACCCTCGGAATAATGTTCGTCATTTGACATTAATGACTTATCAGACGTTTCATTGGTCCCCGATGTTCCTTCAGTCACCTCGGTGATATTTGACAAAGCTCTTTGAAGCGGGAAACGAATTTCATTGTCATCTTCAATTTCTTCCGAAATTTCGTCCTCGTCATCAGATTTGGACTCATTGCTAAGCCTTTGCGCGTTCGAACTTTGTTTTTGAAAAACTTGAGTTTTGTTGTGGGGTTTTGCTTCAACAGCTATTTCCTTCGTCACTGAGGTGACTTGGGTAAGGGTTTCCGATGGTTTGGTAGCGGTTTCAGTTGCACTTTCAGTTTCAGTTACAAGGGGTTTTATTTTTTGAGGAGAGGGTGACGTAGATGGAACTTTCTTTTTTAACCATGATTTCGCACTACTTGAACTGTCTATTTTTTGTTGCGATACAATTGGTTGTCTTTTACGTAAGTATAATTTATCTTCGTCTGATTCGGTTGAAGATACAGACTAGTTTTCAAAACGTCACAACAATATTGAACGTGTCATTATTGGGCACAATAGCCACAAAACAAATTCACTCCGCTGAATATTATTCCCGATGCGTGTTTACAAGGCTTAACGGGCGATTTTAAACTGACAAATCTAAGTCAAAATGATGCTTCAGAGCAGACGACGCATCATTTTGAGCCAGATTTATCAATTCAAAATCGGGTGGTAAGCCTTGGAACAAACATCGGGAATAAGGTGTATTAAACCAAGCTTAACCTAAACCTAAAACTATACAGAATCGATTAATTAACTGTCATATTCCCATAATTTTAACACGAAATTAAATGATTAATGTAATTTTAAAACCCGCTCGCTGCATAGACAATAGACTAATGGCACCCCATGTTATTTCCCCATAGAGCTTAATACAGTCGAAGGCAGAGGGCTGCCATTACCCTATGGTAGTATAGCACAAGCACAAGCACAAACGTATCTCTAAAACTAGTGGCATCCCACGTTACTTGGCCATAGAGCTTAATACAGTCAAAACTGGGAGACTGCCATTACTCTATTATAACCATAGTTGAAACCTTAATCGTTTAATAGCATCCTTCTTGGTTGTTACTTAGTCAAATGTATTATTTTTAATTTTATATGTATTTTTTAAATTAACGTGCATCCCCCTAAACAGGGGAGCCGCCCTGCTATCTTGCAATAACTAAGAGGGAAAGACAGGGGGTTAAAACTCAGCCTTCCATCTCGCTTTTTTGGCGCCTGCGCAGTAGTCAATTTTTTATCATGAGAGTGCGCAGAGACGGATGGCAGTGTATCAACCCCTTGTATGCCCCTTTTTCACATATCAAAGGTCTACCCTTGAACCATAAATTAAGCCTTTGCCTAACCATTCATTAAAATATTACAATGACAATAGAAATACATAAAATGTAATGTTTTACCTCATCTAAGAAATGCTTGAAATCATCAGCAAATCCACTTTTCACAAACGTTTTGTCTAAATCCGATGACAACGCTGATAAAGCGGGCGATGAATCCGACGACGTACTCACATTTCTACTAGCCATTTCAATTAAAAATTATCTTTAAACCATTGTTTTGCACTTGAACACACTTCAATTAAATTAAAGTACTTTTTAAATTAGTTAACGCACATAAATATATTTAAAAACACGCGGAAAACGAACAAACGACATGTTGTTTACTTTTGAACCGAATAGCCGATTCAAAATTTATAGCAGAAGGCTAAGCAGACAACCTTTATTAGAGAAAAATAACAAGTGCTGTAAATAAGTAAACTGAAAATGGGACACGATTTTTTAACATAATTTAATTCTAGTGACTTAATATCTTTAAAAATTGTTCATTTAAATCAAAAAATTAAATTAAAAAATATATAATAATAATTCAAGGCAAATTAAGGTACAAAAATTCGAAATTAATTTCACAAAGTTCAAGTTGACCTTGCTCCGGCCGAGGTCTGCTAAAAGGAAGTGTAGGGTTCTTAGCTCTTATTACGAATACGAAGCCAGGTACGTGTTAATTAATTTGTGAAGAAATTAGCATTTTATAAAATTATATCTCATTTTCATATAATTTCCCTTACTCCTAGATCGAAGTTACAATAAAATATGGCATCTGTGAAGAAAGCTGTGCAGTCACTCACTCTTAAGGTAAATTAATTTGACCCTGAATGTTCATGTGGGTGGATAAAATTAATGTACTCACGAATAACCTATAAAAGTGGTTTGCGAGTACAGAGATTCTTGTAGTAGTGGCAGCTCCACGCCTTTGACTGTATTAGGTTCTATAGTTAGTTACCAATAGGTGCCACAACTCTATGAACTAGGACTGGTATCTATGAGTACATGTATTTCTGTACTCATAGATACTTGTGTGGCAGGTGCCGGCCTTTGGGTATATTAGGTTCAATAGGAAGATAACACTGGGTGCCTCTAGCCTATAATTTAATAATTATAGAAGCTACACATCTGGTTGTATGTAGGCGGAATGTGAGTACAGAAATAAATGTACTCATTATCTATGTATGACATAGATAATTATTGTAGTGGCAGCTCCCTGCCTTTGAGTGCATTATATTCTAAGGGAAGATAACATTAGGTGCCACTAGTCTATGAACTAATAACTATAAAAGCTACACTCTTATTCTATACATGTAATAAACTTGTTACTATGAAACCTACTAACTCATGAGTACACTATAGATAATTATTGTAGTGGCATCTCCCTGCCTTTGAGTGCATTAGATTCTAAGGGAAGATAACATTAGGTGCCACTACTCTTTGAAAGATAACATTTAGTGCGAGCTATGTCAATAAATTCAATAAATTTGGTAGTATAAAACCATTCTGAGTACAAAAATATCTCCGACCCCATTCTGAGTACAAAAAATATCTCCGACCCCATTCTGAGTACAAAAAATATCTCCGACCCCATTCTGAGTACAAAAAATATCTCCGACCCCATTCTGAGTACAAAAAATATCTCCGACCCCATTCTGAGTACAAAAAATATCTCCCACCCCATTCTGAGTACAAAAAATATCTCCCACCCCATTCTGAGTACAAAAAATATCTCCGACCCCATTCTGAGTACAAAAAATATCTCCGACCCCATTCTGAGTACAAAAAATATCTCCGACCCCATTCTGAGTACAAAAAATATCTCCGACCCCATTCTGAGTACAAAAAATATCTCCCACCCCATTCTGAGTACAAAAAATATCTCCGACTCTTTCAAAGGGATAATGAATGATCAGCGTAATAAAAAAACTTTTAAGGGCAACTTATTTGTGGCACTATCTGGTCGAAATTACTCAACGGCGTCCGAGGCGACGTTTCAAACAAAACCCTACAAACTTCATAAATTGGACAGCGGCCCATCGACCAGCGTCACGGTGACGCGTGAGGACGCCCTCAACTACCACCGTCAAATGATGACAATCAGGCGAATGGAGGCCGCGGCTAACAGCCTCTACAAGGAGAAGATTGTCCGAGGATTTTGCCATCTGTACTCAGGACAAGTACGATCGACTTTTCCCAAGTACAGTTTTCGAGAAGTCTTGACGTTCGTGCCTTTTTAGGAAGCATGCGCAGTAGGAATGGAGGCGTCTTTAAGGAAAAGCGATAGCGTCATCACTGCTTATCGAGCTCATGGTTGGAGTTTCATGAGAGGACTCTCGGTCCTGGAAGTACTCACGGAATTGACCGGAAGGGAACTCGGTTGCGCCCGAGGCAAAGGTGGTTCCATGCATATGTACACTCATAATTTTTATGGTGGAAATGGAATTGTAGGAGCTCAGGTAATGTATTTACTTGTATTAGCGGAATTATAATGATGAGAACCACAGAATGTCCTAATCCAGCGCATTTTGTGATGAAATAATGCGCAAAATTGAATAGGAATTGTGAAAATACGCGCAAAATACAATACGAAGCGTGAAAATACGCGCAAACTTCAATAGTAAACTTAAAAATACGCTCAAATTTCATTGGGAAGCGTGAGAATACGTTCAAATTTCATTGGGAAGCGTGAAAATACGCTCAAATTTCATTGGGAAGCGTGAAAATACGCTCAAATTTCATTGGGAAGCGTGAAAATACGCGCAAAATCCGTTAGGAAGCGTGAAAATACGTTCAAATTTCATTGGGAAGCGTGAAAATACGCGTAAAATTCAATAGGAAACGTGAAAATACTCGCAAAATTAAATTCAATAGAAAGCGTGAAAATACGTGCAAAATTCATTAGGAAACGTGAGAATACGCTCAAATTTCAATAGGAAGCGTGAAAATACGCGCGAAATTCATTAGGAAGCGTGAAAATACGCGCGAAATTCATTAGGAAGCGTGAAAATACGCGCGAAATTCATTAGGAAACATGAAAATACGCGCAAACATCAATAGGAAACGTGAAAATACTCGCAAAATTCAATAGGTAATGTGAAAATACGCGCAAATTTCAATAGGAAACGTGAAAATACGAGCAAAATTCAATAGGAAACGTGAAAATACGAGCAAAATTCAATAGGTAATGTGAAAATACGCGCAAATTTCAATAGGAAACGTGAAAATACGAGCAAAATTCAATAGGAAACGTGAAAATACTCGCAAAATTCAATAGGTAATGTGAAAATACGCGCAAATTTCAATAGGAAACGTGAAAATACGAGCAAAATTCAATAGGAAACGTGAAAATACGAGCAAAATTCAATAGGTAATGTGAAAATACGCGCAAATTTCAATAGGAAACGTGAAAATACGAGCAAAATTCAATAGGAAACGTGAAAATACGAGCAAAATTCAATAGGTAATGTGAAAATACGCGCAAATTTCAATAGGAAACGTGAAAATACGAGCAAAATTCAATAGGAAACGTGAAAATACGAGCAAAATTCAATAGGTAATGTGAAAATACGCGCAAATTTCAATAGGAAACGTGAAAATACGAGCAAAATTCAATAGGAAACGTGAAAATACTCGCAAAATTCAATAGGTAATGTGAAAATACGCGCAAATTTCAATAGGAAACGTGAAAATACGAGCAAAATTCAATAGGAAACGTGAAAATACGAGCAAAATTCAATAGGTAATGTGAAAATACGCGCAAATTTCAATAGGAAACGTGAAAATACGAGCAAAATTCAATAGGAAACGTGAAAATACGAGCAAAATTCAATAGGTAATGTGAAAATACGCGCAAATTTCAATAGGAAACGTGAAAATACGAGCAAAATTCAATAGGAAACGTGAAAATACGAGCAAAATTCAATAGGTAATGTGAAAATACGCGCAAATTTCAATAGGAAACGTGAAAATACGAGCAAAATTCAATAGGAAACGTGAAAATACGAGCAAAATTCAATAGGTAATGTGAAAATACGCGCAAATTTCAATAGGAAACGTGAAAATACGAGCAAAATTCAATAGGAAACGTGAAAATACGAGCAAAATTCAATAGGTAATGTGAAAATACGCGCAAATTTCAATAGGAAACGTGAAAATACGAGCAAAATTCAATAGGAAACGTGAAAATACGAGCAAAATTCAATAGGTAATGTGAAAATACGCGCAAATTTCAATAGGAAACGTGAAAATACGAGCAAAATTCAATAGGAAACGTGAAAATACGAGCAAAATTCAATAGGTAATGTGAAAATACGCGCAAATTTCAATAGGAAACGTGAAAATACGAGCAAAATTCAATAGGTAATGTGAAAATACGCGCAAATTTCAATAGGAAACGTGAAAATACGAGCAAAATTCAATAGGAAACGTGAAAATACTCGCAAAATTCAATAGGTAATGTGAAAATACGCGCAAATTTCAATAGGAAACGTGAAAATACGAGCAAAATTCAATAGGAAACGTGAAAATACGAGCAAAATTCAATAGGTAATGTGAAAATACGCGCAAATTTCAATAGGAAACGTGAAAATACGAGCAAAATTCAATAGGAAACGTGAAAATACGAGCAAAATTCAATAGGTAATGTGAAAATACGCGCAAATTTCAATAGGAAACGTGAAAATACGAGCAAAATTCAATAGGAAACGTGAAAATACGCGTAAATTTCAATAGGAAACGTGAAAATACGCGTAAATTTCAATTGGAAACGTGAAAATACGCGTAAATTTCAATAGGAAACGTGAAAACACGCGTAAATTTCAATTGGAAACGTGAAAATACGCGTAAATTTCAATCGGAAACGTGAAAATTCGAGCAAAATTCAATAGGAAACGTGAAAATACGCGCATATACCTAAAATAATGAAATTATTCAAGGAAACCTATAGAAAACATGAAATATCGTGCAAAACGAATATAGAAACACTAAAACACTAAAACTCGGCATAACTCCTTTAGGTTCCCCTTGGTGCAGGCATAGCTTTTGCCCACAAATACACTGGCACCGACAACATCTGTTTGGCTCTGTACGGCGACGGTGCCGCTAACCAAGGTCAAGTCTTTGAAGCCTACAACATGTCTAAATTATGGAACCTTCCCGTCATCTTCATCTGCGAGAACAATGGCTTTGGAATGGGCACCAGCGCCGAGAGGGCCGCGGCCTCCACAGACTATTATACCAGAGGAGATTACATCCCTGGAATTTGGGTTGACGGAATGGACGTCTTGGCTGTCAGAGAAGCCACCAAATTCGCCGGAGATATTTGCAGGGCTGGCAAAGGACCCGTTGTCATGGAAGTAGCCACTTATCGTTACCATGGACATAGTATGAGTGATCCAGGAACTAGGTATGTGTTAAACGGTGTTGGTATTATCTGGGTTGTCCTAAGATTCCCAATTAAATTTCCCGGATTTTGTTCCAATTGCCCCGACTTTAACACGACATTTTTGGCCTATTTTTAAAATCCTGAACTTTAACACGACATTTTTGGCCTATTTTTAAAATCCTGAACTTTAACACGACATTTTTGGCCTATTTTTAAAATCCTGAACTTTAACACGACATTTTGGCGTATTTTTAAAATCCTGAACTTTAACACGACATTTTTGGCCTATTTTTAAAATCCTGAACTTTAACACGACATTTTTGGCATATTTTTAAAATCCTGAACTTTAACACGACATTTTTGGCCTATTTTTAAAATCCTGAACTTTAACACGACATTTTTGGCCTATTTTTAAAATCCTGAACTTTAACACGACATTTTGGCCTATTTTTAAAATCCTGAACTTTAACACGACATTTTTGGCCTATTTTTAAAATCCTGAACTTTAACACGACATTTTTGGCCTATTTTTAAAATCCTGAACTTTAACACGACATTTTTGGCCTATTTTTAAAATCCTGAACTTTAACACGACATTTTTGGCCTATTTTTAAAATCCTGAACTTTAACACGACATTTTTGGCCTATTTTTAAAATCCTGAACTTTAACACGACATTTTTGGCCTATTTTTAAAATCCTGAACTTTAACACGACATTTTTGGCGTATTTTTAAAATCCTGAACTTTAACACGACATTTTTGGCCTATTTTTAAAATCCTGAACTTTAACACGACATTTTTGGCCTATTTTTAAAATCCTGAACTTTAACACGACATTTTTGGCCTATTTTTAAAATCCTGAACTTTAACACGACATTTTTGGCCTATTTTTAAAATCCTGAACTTTAACACGACATTTTTGACCTATTTATAAATACCCCCGACTTTTAACACTCCATTTTTGGCCTATTTTTAAATTCCCCTGTCGTTAACAAGCCATTTTTGACATATTTCTAAATTCCCCTGTCGTTAACAAGCCATTTTTGACATATTTTTAAATTCCCCCAGTATAACATGACATTTTGGCCTATTTTTAAATTCCCCCGCATATAACGCGACATTTTTGGCCTACTTTCAAATCCCCCGACTTTAAGACACCATATTTTTCAATTCCCCTAAGTTAAACGAACTTTTGCTCCTTATTTAAATTCCCCCGACGTATAACACGACATTTTTTGGCCTATTTACAATTCCCCCAACTTTATCACGTGAAATATTTGTCCAATTTGTAAATCCCTGGACTTCCAAAAGAGAATTTTCCTTGACGTGTTACATTACAACCCTGCGTACTACTATCCCTAATTCTCACGCCATAATTTCCCCTCAGCTACCGTACACGTCAAGAGATTCAAGAAGTACGTCAAACACGTGATCCCATTACATCATTCAAGGATAAAATCATCACGGAGAATCTCGTTACCAATGACGAATTAAAAGTTTGTCAATTACTTAATACTTACTCGTTTCTCTCTTCTCAACTCAATCCTGACTAAAACCCTGAATAATTCTGTCTGATTTCAGGCCATTGAAGCTGAAATCAAGAAAGTAGTTGACGAAGCCGTAGTCATCGCTAAATCCGCGAAAGAAATCCCCTTAGAAGAACTCTACGCTGATGTCTACTTTAACCCTGCCGTTGAAAAAATCAGGGGTGTCACACCATTTACCGAACATTACCATAAAAAGATCAACACTCCAATTAATTTAAAATTGTAATAATAATTAATAATTAAGATCCTGGTAACGTAAACTGCTTAAATTATCAATCAATCAATCAATATGAAACCATTGATGTAGAAATTAAAGTTAAACCAATTAAAGTGGATGGAATGGTGTGTCGGTAATAGGACTTTTGTTTGTTATAAAACATGTATAGGTTTGTTTGTTTGTTTCCCCAGAGTTTATATTAAACATTTTTGTTTGAGTTTGTTGCTTACATTCCTTAACTCCTTCCATATCTCACCGCCAAACTTATGCACAACATATCTTATGAAATCTTACGCTACAATGAAAGTACATCTGTATGCTATACCCTTTCTAACCTGTATTTGAGTGTTGACTTGTTGACTTACAAGCCTATGACTCGTTTTCCAGGTGTTTCCCATACCATATATTTCCCCGAATTCCCCATATATTCAGTAATAACAACGGAATTGGTTTTTTATAGTTGAAGCAACCCCTTCTGAGCAAACTTACCCAAACTTTACAAATTTCCCTGAATTTTACTAAAAATACTAAATTCCCCAGAGTTTCCGACAACTATTTCCCCTAGTTTCCGACAACAATTTCCCCCAGAGTTTCCGACAAATATTTCCCCTAGTTTCCGACAAATATTTCCCCTAGTTTCCGACAAATATTTCCCCAAAGTTTCCGACGACAATTTCCCCAAAGTTTCCGACGACAATTTCCCCAAAGTTTCCGACGACAATTTCCCCAAAGTTTCCGACGACAATTTCCCCAGAGTTTCCGACAATTTCCCCAGAGTTTCCGACAATTTCCCCAGAGTTTCCGACAACAATTTCCCCTAATTTCCGACAAATATTTCCCCTAATTTCCGACAAATATTTCCCCTAGTTTTCGACAAATATTTCCCCAGAGTTTCCGACTACTATTTCCCCAGTGTTTCCGACTACTATTTCCCCAGTTTCCGAGAACAATTTCCCCCGAGTTTCCAAGAACAATTTCCCCAGAGTTTCCGACAACAATTTCCCCTAATTTCCGACAAATATTTCCCCTAATTTCCGACAAATATTTCCCCTAGTTTTCGACAAATATTTCCCCAGAGTTTCCGACTACTATTTCCCCAGAGTTTCCGAGAACAATTTCCCCCGAGTTTCCAAGAACAATTTCCCCCGAGTTTCCAAGAACAATTTCCCCTAATTTCCGACAACAATTTCCCCTAATTTCCGACAAATATTTCCCCTAATTTCCGACAACAATTTCCCCTAATTTCCGACAAATATTTCCCCTAATTTCCGACAAATATTTCCCCTAGTTTCCGACTACTATTTCCCCAGAGTTTCCGACAATTTCCCATAGTTTCCGTCAAATATTTCCCTTAGTTTCCGACAAATATTTCACCTGGTTTCCGACAACTATTTCCCCAGAGTTTCTTGTAAACTATTTCCCCAGAATTTCCAACAACAATTTCCCCCGAGTTTCTTGTAAACCATTTCCCAGAATTTCCAACAACAATTTCCCCAGAGTTTCTTGTAAACCATTTCCCCAGAATTTCCAACAACAATTTCCCCCGAGTTTCCAACAACAATTTCCCCAGAGTTTCCGACAACTATTTCCCCAGAGTTTCCAACAACTACTTCCCCAGAGTTTTCCAGGTTTGTATAATCCCTGCTACGCGCTAACACCCTTCAAAACGGACACCACTCTTAACAATACTACGAATTCATACCTGATATTTGCTTCTTTGATTTATTTTCGACACATTAACATGCATAACACGTGTTTTCCTAAAATCCTACACTTGAGGAAATATAAATGGCTGTTAACGATGATTACGACGTAATTAACTCCGTACAAATGAAAGAAAAAACAATGGTCCCTAAACTTGTATTATAATCCAAGAAGTGGAATAAATATTCGTACCACCAGCAGCAACAGCCACGATTAAAAGAAGAAATTAAAGTAGAATTACGGACTTAAGTTAAATAGAGACGATGGAAATCATTAGCGCCAAAGGCAGCGTTGCATTTGGGGCATTTACGTTGCCTGGTTTCGTACCGCGTTTTCAGGCAATCAAAACAAAATACGTGGAAGCATTTTGTAAGAACGGCGTCCTTTCGTTTGACCTTACACGATGGACAGGTCAAAGTTTCCTGAAACGCAAAGCAATCAAATCGTAATTGAACTTCATACATTGCAGAGATGAGTCGGGTCTTCTAATTTTAAACCCGACCCGACTTTGGCCCTGGCCCAGACCGAAAGTTTAAAATAAAACCTTGATCCGACCCGACCCGACCCGGTCCAACTCGATTAAACGTTATAATTATAAAGCCCGACTAAAAAACAACCTACCCGACCTGACCCGAAATTGGCATGTGACATAAAATCCGAACCGACCCGACGATAAGGGTTAATTAGCGTACTCCACGTGTCCTAGCGACAGCCGAGGCCCTAGGAGTGCTAGGACACGTGCAGACTATCCATGTGCAGACGGTGCAATACGTTCTGCGACTGCGTAGTTAATATGAAATCGGGCCGAGGCCCTAGGACACGTGCAGTACGTTCTGCGACTGCGTAGCTAATATGAAATCGGGCCGAGGCCCTAGGACACGTGCAGTACGTTATGCGACTGCGTAGTTAAAATGAAATCGGGCCGAGGCCCTAGGACACGTTCTGCGACTGCGTAGTTAAAATGAAATCGGGCCGAGGCCCTAGGACACGTGCAGTACGTTCTGCGACTGCGTAGTTAAAATGAAATCAGGCCGAGGCCCTAGGACACGTGCAGTACGTGCGTAGCTAATATGAAATCGGGCCGAGGCCCTAGGACACGTGCAGTACGTTCTGCGACTGCGTAGCTAATATGAAATCGGGCCGAGGCCCTAGGACACATGCAGTACGTTCTGCGACTGCGTAGTTCATATGAAATCGGCCCGGGGGCCCTTGTTTTTAATAGAAAAACCCGACCCAACCCGAGCAGTTTTTTTTTCCCGAAATTAAAAAATCTCGCCCAACCTGACCCGAAAGAAACTAAGCCTGACCCGAACTGACCCCAATTTCTTCTAAAAATATAGGAAATACCAACCCGACCCAGCCCGAAATTATTTAACCATTTTAGTGCCCGACCCGACTCACAACGGAAAAACCCGACTCGTCTCTACTACAATGTTAAATAAAGGCAAATACACGTACCTTATAATCTCGTATCTCTTCCATAAGTACTTCATCGGCGGTTGTGGCCAACTCGAACTTCTTGGCGCGTTCAACTTTCCTTCTCAGCGCAATTATCTCTTCGTTAAGTCGCCTAGTTTTGAACGATTCTTGTTGCACGGCGCTTGTTTTCTCCGATAACGTCGTCTGAGCTTCTTTTAATTGCGCTAAATACTTTTCTAAATGCAATTTGAGATCAGCGGCCGATTGGGTGCTTTCAATGGCTTTGCGTTTGTGCATTTCCATGGCTTGTTGACGCAAGCTCAATTCTTTCTCGATCGTGGAAAGATTATTCTGCAACAGACGTTCTTTTTCTTCCAGTTTCCTGACAACTTGGTTTTGAGCTTCGACTTGGCTCTGAAGGGTGTTTACTTGTTCAGACAACATATCCTTCTCCTCGCGAAGAAGCTTATGTATCTGATTCGACTTGATTCTCTAAAAGAGCAAATAGACCGCTACATTTAATTACTTGCAGAGTAACCGAATCGCATTGTAGTGGTGTGCGAGTCCCGTTTTTTATTTTCAGTTTCGAGTCGAGTTCGAGTCCCGTTTTTTATTTTCAGTTTCGAGTCGAGTTCGAGTCCCGTTTTTTATTTTCAGTTTCGAGTCGAGTTCGAGTCCCGTTTTTTATTTTCAGTTTCGAGTCGAGTTCGAGTCCCGTTTTTTATTTTCAGTTTCGAGTCGAGTTCGAGTCCCGTTTTTTATTTTCGGTTTCGAGTCGAGTTCCGTTTTTTATTTTCAGTTTCGAGTCGAGTTCGAGTCCCGTTTTTTATTTTCGGTTTCGAGTCGAGTTCGAGTCCCGTTTTTTATTTTCAGTTTCGAGTCGAGTTCGAGTTCCGTTTTTTATTTTCAGTTTCGAGTCGAGTTCGAGTCCCGTTTTTTATTTTCAGTTTCGAGTCGAGTTCGAGTCCCGGTTTTTATTTTCAGTTTCGAGTCGAGTTCGAGTCCCGGTTTTTATTTTCGGTTTCGAGCCGCGTTCGAGTCCAGTTTTATACTTTCAAGAATCGTTCGAATCCCGTTTTATACTTTCAAGAATCGTTCGAGTCCCGTTTTATACTATCAAGCCACGCCCGAGTCCCGTTTTATACTATCAAGCCACGCCCGAGTCCCGTTTTATACTATCAAGCCACGCCCGAGTCCCGTTTTATACTTTCAAGAATCGTTCGAGTCCCGTTTTATACTATCAAGCCACGCCCGAGTCCCGTTTTATACTATCAAGCCACGCCCGAGTCCCGTTTTATACTTTCAAGAATCGTTCGAGTCCCGTTTTATACTTTCAAGAATCGTTCGAGTCCCGTTTTATACTATCAAGCCACGCCCGAGTCCCGTTTCATACTATCAAGCCACGCCCGAGTCCCGTTTTACAGTTTCAAGTCGAGTTCGAGTCCCGGTTTTTATTGTCGGTTTTGAGCCGCGTCTGAGTATCTAAACTAATTTCACATCGAGTATCGAGTCCGAGTATCTAAACTAATTTCACATCGAGTATCGAGTCCGAGTATCTAAACTAATTTCACATCGAGTATCGAGTCCGAGTATCTAAACTAATTTCTTATCGAGCCGTCCGAGTATCTAAACTAATTTCATATCGAGCCGTCCGAGTATCTAAACTAATTTCATATCGAGCCGTCCGAGTATCTAAACTAATTTCATATCGAGCCGTCCGAGTATCTAAACTAATATCATATCGAGTCCGAGTGTCTAAACTAATTTCATATCGAGCTGAGTCCGAGTATCTAAACTAATTTCACATCGAGCCGAGTCAGAGTATCTAAACTAATTTCATATAGAGTATCGAGCCGAGTCAGAGTATCTAAACTAATTTCATATCGAGCTGAGTCCGAGTATCTAAACTAATTTCACATCGAGCCGAGTCAGAGTATCTAAACTAATTTCATATAGAGTATCGAGCCGAGTCAGAGTATCTAAACTAATTTCATATAGAGTATCGAGCAGAATTATCGGCCTTAGATTAGAGTATTTAAGAAGTTAAAATGCAAGTCGAAACTATCTCAAATATTTCAATATGATAATATCGAGTATCAATTCAAGTACTCGCACCGCGTCTATATTCTTCAGTTAGACATAACTCTACAATATGGTCAAGCGTGGCCTTAAATTAAGTGTGAGATAATAAAAGTGTGTCTTACCTCAGACATAAGCTTGAAGTTTGCGTCGTCCTTTTCTTTGAGTTGCTGGATAAGCCTCAAGTTTTGCTCCTGCATATCTTCAAAGGCTTGACCAGTAACTTCCATTTCATTCAGCAACGCTTCCTCTTCTTGCTTCTGGGCAGTCAATCCCTTTTGCAATTGTTGCACGTTATCTTCCAAAGCCTTGATTTTCCTCAACGCTTCTTCGTCAGCTAATTTCCTGCGTTCCTTACGTTCGTTTTCCTGCATCCGCTTCAATTGGTTGCGCAGTTCCTCGACTTCTGCCCGAGCTCGTTTCTCGGACGCCATTAACTAGAGAATTAAGGCATTTTCCGTCGTTTTTGTCGCGAGTTCTTTCAAAATACGCGTGGTAAAGAGATTAAGGGATCACATTACCTGCACTTTATCTCGTTGATCCTTAGGTGCCCCTTTGTACATGTCCAGTAAGAGTTTCAGTTCCCGTTGAGCTTCTTGAGACTTTCTATTATAGACATTATTTAGCACCTTATTAATTCCCCTGAGGTTTTTAGCACCATATTAATTTCCATCAACTTATATTAGCACCAAATTAATTTCCCTGACGTTTTTAGCACCATATTAATTTCCCCCCCCCCCGACTTATTTAACACCATATTAATTCCCCCCGACTTATTTAACACCATATTAATTCCCCCCGACTTATTTAACACCATATTAATTTCCCCGACTTATTTAACACCATATTAATTTCCCCGACTTATAACACCATATTAATTTCCCCCGACTTATATTAGCACCAAATTAATTCCCCCCAACTAATATTAGCACCATATTAATTTCCCCCGACTTATTTAGCACCAAATTAATTTCCCCGACTTATTTAGCACCAAATTAATTTCCCCGACTTATTTAGCACCAAATTAATTTCCCCGACTTATTTAGCACCATATTAATTTCCCCCAACTAATATTAGCACCAAATTAATTTCCCCGACTTATTTAACACCATATTAATTTCCCGACTTATAACACCATATTAACTTCCCCCCGACTTATAACACCATATTAATTTACCCCAACTTATATTAGCACCAAATTAATTTCCCCCAACTTATATTAGCACCAAATTAATTCCCCCCAACTTATATTAGCACCAAATTAATTCCCCCCAACTTATATTAGCACCAAATTAATTTCCCCCAACTTATATTAGCACCAAATTAATTTCCCCCAACTTATATTAGCACCAAATTAATTCCCCCCAACTTATATTAGCACCAAATTAATTTCCCCGACTTATTTAACACCAAATTAATTTCCCCCAACTTATATTAGCACCAAATTAATTTCCCCCAACTTATATTAGCACCAAATTAATTTCCCCCAACTTATATTAGCACCAAATTAATTCCCCCCCCCCCCCGACTTATATGAACACCATATCAATTTCCCCAACTTATTTAACACCATATTAATTTCCCTGACTATTCCAAATCTTCACTGACACGTGACCACCCTCTTTCATGTTAATCCCACGTTACTTAAAAAGAAAATATGACGTCACTTACTTTAATTGTATCTTAAGATCACGAATGATCTCGGCGTCAGATTTCCCGCGTTCCCTTTCACCCGTTTCTTCTTCCCTGAGTTCGAGGAGGTCATCTTTCTCCTTCTTCTTATTGGGGTCATCGTCTCTTTGACTGGACGATCCGGCAGCCCCGGATCCCATACCAATACCGGAAGCGGATCCACCACCGGAAGACACAACGTCGTCTTTAAGCGGGGCGCTGTCTGAAGAACTCGAGGTGACGGAAGATGAAGCCGGTTGAGGAGCGGGTGTTGAATTTGCTTCTACAGCTTGACGTAACTGCCCGAGAAGTAAGTTTACAGACGTAAATAGAGAAGAAGAGGGGCCTTAAAGCGTCAAGGTAGAGGGGCCTTAAAACGTCAAGGTAGAGGGGAGCCTTAAAGCGTCAAGGTAGAGGGGGACTTTAAAGCGTCAAGGTAGAGGGGGACTTTAAAGCGTCAAGGTAGAGGGGGACTTTAAAGCGTCAAGGTAGAGGGGGACTTTAAAGCGTCAAGGTAGAGGGGGACTTTAAAGCGTCAAGGTAGAGGGGGACTTTAAAGCGTCAAGGTAGGTAGAGGCCTTAAAGCGTCAAGGTAGGTAGAGGCCTTAAAGCGTCAAGGTAGGTAGAGGCCTTAAAGCGTCAAGGTAGGTAGAGGCCTTAAAGCGTCAAGGTAGGTAGAGGCCTTAAAGCGTCAAGGTAGGTAGAGGCCTCAAAGCCTCAAGGTAGGTAGAGGGGGGCCTCAAAGCGTCAAGGTAGGTAGAGGCCTCAAAGCGTGAAGGTAGAGGGGGGTCTCAAAGCGTCAAGCTAGGTAGGGGCCTCAAAGCGTGAAGGTAGAGGGGGGGTCTCAAAGCGTCAAGCTAGGTAGAGGGGCCTCAAAGCCTCAAGGTAGGTAGAGGGGCCTTAAAGCGTCAAGGTAGGTAGAGGGGGCCTCAAAGCGTCAAGGTAGGTAGAGGGGGCCTCAAAGCGTCAAGGTAGGTAGAGGGGCCTTAAAGCGTCAAGGTAGGTAGAGGGGCCTTAAAGCGTCAAGGTAGGTAGAGGGGCCTTAAAGCGTCAAGGTAGGTAGAGGGGGCCTCAAAGCGTCAAGGTAGGTAGAGGCCTCAAAGCGTCTAGGTAGGTTGAGGCCTCAAAGCGTCTAGGTAGGTAGAGGCCTCAAAGCGTGAAGGTAGAGGGGGGGTCTCAAAGCGTCAAGCTAGGTAGAGGGGCCTCAAAGCCTCAAGGTAGGTAGAGGGGCCTTAAAGCGTCAAGGTAGGTAGAGGGGGCCTCAAAGCGTCAAGGTAGGTAGAGGGGCCTTAAAGCGTCAAGGTAGGTAGAGGGGCCTTAAAGCGTCAAGGTAGGTAGAGGGGCCTTAAAGCGTCAAGGTAGGTAGAGGGGGCCTCAAAGCGTCAAGGTAGGTAGAGGCCTCAAAGCGTCAAGGTAGGTAGAGGGGCCTTAAAGCGTCAAGGTAGGTAGAGGGGCCTTAAAGCGTCAAGGTAGGTAGAGGGGGCCTCAAAGCGTCAAGGTAGGTAGAGGCCTCAAAGCGTCTAGGTAGGTAGAGGCCTCAAAGCGTCTAGGTAGGTTGAGGCCTCAAAGCGTCTAGGTAGGTTGAGGCCTCAAAGCGTCTAGGTAGGTTGAGGCCTCAAAGCGTCTAGGTAGGTTGAGGCCTCAAAGCGTCTAGGTAGGTTGAGGCCTCAAAGCGTCTAGGTAGGTTGAGGCCTCAAAGCGTCTAGGTAGGTAGAGGCCTCAAAGCGTCAAGGTAGGTAGAGGCCTCAAAGCGTCTAGGTAGGTAGAGGCCTCAAAGCGTCTAGGTAGGTTGAGGCCTCAAAGCGTCTAGGTAGGTTGAGGCCTCAAAGCGTCTAGGTAGGTTGAGGCCTCAAAGCGTCTAGGTAGGTTGAGGCCTCAAAGCGTCTAGGTAGGTTGAGGCCTCAAAGCGTCTAGGTAGGTTGAGGCCTCAAAGCGTCTAGGTAGGTAGAGGCCTCAAAGCGTCAAGGTAGGTAGAGGCCTCAAAGCGTCAAGTTAGGTAGAGGCCTCAAAGCGTCAAGGTAGAGGGGGGGCTCAAAGCGTCAAGCTAGGTAGAGGGGCCTCAAAGCCTCAAGGTAGGTATAGGGGCCTTAAAGCGTCAAGGTAGGTAGAGCAGAGGCCTTAAAGCGTCAAGGTAGGCAGAGGCCTCAAGCGTCAAGGTAGAGGGGTGTAAAAAAATTGCAACTTACACGACCAATTTCATTGGAGGCTTCCTTAAGTTTTCTCTTAAAGCGATGTATTTCACCTTTGAGCTGATGGTTGTGATTTTGAAGACTCGTTATAAGTTGTCTCATCTCTCGATTGATTGGCCCTTAAGTTGTCACGCAAGACGAAGAGAACAATCAAAATACCTTTCTCCTCTAAACAAACAAACAAAACCAAAACCAAGCAGTCAATAGCTTACCAGTCTGTTCGGTTGCGGCCAAATTCTGTTCAAACTCGATTCTGAGCAATTCGTATTTCTTCCTGACTTGCGCCAAGGCGTCTTCCAATTGAATAACTTCGGTGCGCAATTTCCGTTGCATGGCCAACTCTTCGCTCTCCATTTGCTCGATCTGTCTCAAATGAATATTCTTCGAGCTCGAGATCAATCCTCGGGATTCCTCCAATTGCGTCTTCAATTGCATGCTCTCGTTGTACAAGACGGAGAACTGCGATTGCAAACATTTGTACTCTGACGTTTCGACGATGACGCTTTCCGGCAACGATTGCAGCTAATAATGGTACGCGTTTGTTAGCTAAACTCGGTATAAACTCGAGAAATTGACGCGAAAGGTACATTTACATCGAGTCTCAGCTTTTCCATGGTCATCAGCGCTTCCTTGTGTTTGTTATTAAGAGTCTCGAGTTCCATGACGCGATTGTTGGCCAGTTCTTTTTGTTCCTCAACTTCCCTTTGTAACTCTTCAACCTAAAATAACGTAGAATTCACAAGAAACTTTGACCTCTTAACTTCTACATCTCTCATACAACAAAGTTTCAACTGTAGATCACCCAAAACACTAGCTTTGACTCCTACAGTCCATGTCCCCCATTCAACAAACTTTCAACAATAGACCTACCAACTTTGACAAAACTTTGAACTCTACGTCTCCCGTACAACAAACTTTGAGCTTTATACCTCCCATGCAACACACTTTGAGCTTTATACCTCCCATACAACACACTTTGAGCTTTATATCTCCCATACAACACACTTTGAGCTTTATATCTCCCATACAACACACTTTGAACAATACTTTTCCCATATAACAATTACACACTTCGAACTATCCGTTTCCCATATAACGCACTTTGTATACGTTTGCAATATAACACACTTTGAACTATCCGTGTCCGATACAACACACTTTGAACTATCCGTGTCCGATACCACACACTTTGAACTATACATTTCCCATATAACACACTTTGAACTTCAAGTCTCCGATACAACACACTTTGAACTTCAAGTCTCCGATACAACACACTTTGAACTATCCGTGTCCGATACAACACACTTTGAACCATACGTTTCCCATACAACACACTTTGAACTACACGTTTCCGATACAACACACTTTGAACTTCAAGTCTCCGATACAACACACATTGAACTATCCGCTTCCAATACAACACACATTGAACTATCCGCTTCCAATACAACACACATTGAACTATCCGCTTCCAATACAACACACATTGAACTATCCGTTTCCAATACAACACACTATGAACTATCCGTTTCCAATACAACACACTATGAACTAAACGTTTCCAATACAACACACTTTGAACCATACGTTTCCAATACAACACACTTTGAACCATACGTTTCCAATACAACACACTTTGAACCATACGTTTCCAATACAACACACTTTGAACCATACGTTTCCAATACAACACACTTTGAACTACACGTTTCCGATACAACACACTTTGAACCATACGTTTCCAATACAACACACTTTGAACCATACGTTTCCAATACAACACACTTTGAACCATACGTTTCCAATACAACACACTTTGAACCATACGTTTCCAATACAACACAATTTGAACTACACGTTTCCGATACAACACACTTTGAACCATACGTTTCCCATACAACACACTTTGAACTACACGTTTCCGATACAACACACTTTGAACTTCAAGTCTCCGATACAACACACATTGAACTATCCGCTTCCAATACAACACACATTGAACTATCCGCTTCCAATACAACACACATTGAACTATCCGTTTCCAATACAACACACTATGAACTATCCGTTTCCAATACAACACACTATGAACTAAACGTTTCCAATACAACACACTTTGAACCATACGTTTCCAATACAACACACTTTGAACCATACGTTTCCAATACAACACACTTTGAACCATACGTTTCCAATACAACACACTTTGAACCATACGTTTCCAATACAACACACTTTGAACCATACGTTTCCAATACAACACACTTTGAACTACACGTTTCCGATACAACACACTTTGAAGTATACGTTTCCAATACAACACACTTTGAAGTATACGTTTCCAATACAACACACTTTGAACTATAATTTTTCCATATAACACACT